>NC_134091.1:63965286-64275485 GCF_000715075.1 Nicotiana tabacum | reverse complement strand
CATCACAATACATTGTGTAAGAACCAGAAGCTGATGGCAGAACTAGAACTGGGGCCGTGGTCAAGGTAGTCTTGAGCTTCTGAAATCTCTCCTCGCACTCATCCAACCACCTGAATGGAGCACCATTTTGGGTTAATTTGGTCAAGGGCGATGTGAAAAACCCTCCACAAAACGACGGTAATAGCCCGCCAAACCAAGAAAGCTCCCAATCTCCATGGCTGAGGACGGTCTGGGACAACTCTGTACCGCCTCTATCTTCTTCGGATCCACCTGAATACCCTCGCTGGACACCACGTGCCCCAAGAACGCCACTGAACCGAGCCAAAACTCACACATGGATAACTTTGCATAAAGCTTCTCCTCCCTCAATCTCTGTAACATAATCCTCAGATGTTGGGCATATTCCTCCTGGCTACGAGAGTACACCAGGATATCATCAATGAATACAATAACGAATGAGTCCAAATAAAGCTGAAACACATTGTTCATCAAATGCATGAACGTTGCTGGGGTGTTAGTCAGCCCAAAAGACATCACAAGGAACTCATAATGGCCATATCGGGTCCTGAAAGTTGTCTTAAGAATATCCGAATCCTGAATCTTCAGCTGGTGATACCCTGACCTCAAATCAATCTTGGAGAACACCTTCGCCCCCTGAAGCTGGTCAAATAGATCATCAATACGTTGCAAAGGATACTTGTTCTTGACTGTGACCTTGTTCAACTGCCTGTAGTCAATGCACATCCTCATATAACCATCTTTCTTCTTTATGAATAGAACTGGTGCACCCTAAGGTGACACGCTAGGCCGAATAAACCCCTTATCAAGGAGTTCCTGAAGCTGTCCCTTCAACTCCTTCAACTCCGCTGGTGCCATACGATACGGTGGAAAAGAAATGGGATGAGTGCCTGGCACCAAATCAATATCGAAGTCAATATCCCTGTCAGGTGGCATGCCCGGTAGGTCTACAGAAAACACATCCGGAAAATCACGCACCACCGGAACAGAATCAATGGCAGGAGTCTCTACACTAACATCCATCACAAAAGCCAAATAGGATATACAACCCTTCTCAACCATCCGCTAAGCCTTCAAGTATGAAATCACTATACTGGGAACATAGTCTATAGAACCACTCCACTCAACCCTCGGCAACCCTGGCATCGCTAACGTCACAGTATTAGAGTGACAATCTAGAACAACATGACATGGAGACAACAAATCTATACCCAATATCACATCAAAATCGACCATACTTAGCAGCAAAAGATCAACTATGGTCTCCAGACCCCTAATAGTCACCACACATGACTGATATATGCGGTCCACAATAATAGTGTCACCCACATGAGTAGATACATGAACAGATGAAACTTAAGACTCAAAGGGCATATCTAGAAAATGAGCAAAATACAAGGAAACATATGAATAAGTGGAACCAAGGTCAAATAATACAGAGGCATCTCTATGGCAAACTGAGACAATACCTGTAATCACAGCATCTGAAGCAATGGCATATGGTCTGGTAGAGAGGGCATAGAAACAGGCCTGACCACCCCCTGATATGCCTTCCCCTCTCCGGAGACCCCTAGCTGATTGGGCTCCACCCCGGGCTGGCTGAGCGGGTGGTGGAGGGGCTGGTGTTGATGATATAGACTGGCTCCTCTACGGAGCTCGACCTCCTACTATACAGGGACACTCACGCCTCGTGTGACCAAACTCCCTACACTCATAACAACTCCACGGTGATGGTGCAGGAGACTGAAGGGAGCCTCGAGCATCGGGATAACTGGCAGAAGGACCTGGCATAGACGAACCCTGACCCGATGGAGCACGGGACGAACTCTGCGCTGGGAGGGCACCGAGATGAACGGCCTTGCTGGTAACTGTGAGAACTTTGGCCAGATGATGCACCATGGTGACCTGAACGATCCGTCTGAGCATGTCTGAAAGGACAACCTATACCGTGCTGGAACTGTCCCCCAGAAGTAGCACTGCTAAATCCTCCCTGTCCATGAGGCCTCTTGGCCTCCCTCTCAACCCTCTCCTGACTGCGAACCATCTCAATCTGACGATCAATGTCAACAACCTCATCAAAAGTAGCACCAGACACTCTCTCTCTGGTCATAAGCAATCGCAGCTGATAAGTGAGGCCATCTATAAACCTCTTGAACCTCTCTCTGTCTGTGGGAACCAACCATATAGCATGACGGGCCAACTCTGAGAATCGCATCTCATATTGCGTCACAGACATATCACCCTGACAAAGCTGCTCAAACTGTCTGCGCAGCTCCTCTCTGCGGGACTGAGGCACGAAATTCTCCAGAAAGATAACGGAGAACTGCTACCAGGTAAGGGGCATTGCGCCGACCGGCCTACGCCTCTCGTAAGCCTCCCACCAACTAAATGCAACCCCAGAGAACTGAAAGGTAGTGAACGAGACCCCACTGGTCTCCAGAATACCTGTTGTATGGAGTATCCTCTAACACCTGTCCAAGAAACCCTGTGCATCCTCTCCCTCTGCACCACTGAAAGATTGAGGCTGGAGTCTCCCAAATCTCTCCAATCTACGCTGCTCATCCTCAGGCATAGCCGGAACCATATAGTCCTGAGCAGCTGCAGTCGGCTGGGCTGGTGGTGCCCCCGGTGTCTGGAATCCCTGTACCACCTGCTCTGGTGTGCAGACAGCGGGAGTCTGAGCACCTCCCCCGGCCTAAGAAGTGGCTGCTGCGGCCGGAACAGAGACCGCCTGAGCAAGATTGGTACACGCGGTTAGAATCTGAGCTAAGGCTTCCTGAAGGCCTGGAATCACAATAGGCACAGGTGGTGCCTGAGCTGGTGCATCAACAACTGGAATCTGGTCCTGATTTGGGGCAACTGGTGGATCTGCAGGTGCCACCAGCTGCTATGCGGGCTGCACCTCTGCCCCTACCACGACCTTGGCCTCTCGCGGCCCTAGCTGGTGGTACCGGTGGCTATCCATCCTGCCCGGTAGTACGAGTCCTCACCATCTGTGAGAGAATGAAATAACAGATGTTTAGTTACTAGAATTAATAGATTCGCATAACAAGAATTCAAGAATGTGGAGTTTCCTAAGGGTTCAGCAGCCTCTCGAAGATAAGTACAGACGTCTCTGTACCGATCCGCAAGACTCTACTAAACCTGCTCATGACTCGTGAGACCTATGTAACCTAGGCTCTGATACCAACTTGTCATGACCCAAATACCTAACCAGTCGTGATGGCGCCTATCGTGGAACTAGGCAAGCCGACATTCTCAATATGCTTTCAATATATAACAGAAGTGAGCTAAAGCAAATAAACTAACTGAAGGTTTACATAATAACAGGGTAAAAATCCAAAACACAAGTGCGGAATGATAGCCCCACATCGGGGTGTCACTAAGTCATGAGCATCTAACAACCAATCTAGAAACAGAGTCTACTACAATCTGTGCCAAATGCCAATACAAGAGAGAAAAGATAATAAGAAAGGAGAAACAAGGACTGCGGACGCCGACAGCTACCTCGTAAGTCTCCGATAATCAGCTCGCGCACGAACTCAGTGACCGCCAGAACTGTACACACCTGGATCTGCATATGAAGTGCAGGGTGTAGCATAAGTACAACTAACTCAGCAAGCAACTGAATTAAATAAGGAACTGAGAAGCAGTGACAAACTATAAAAATACAGATCATTTCAAAAGTTTTCAGTAAAGAGTGAACATGCTTTCAAATCCGGTGGTATAAGTCAAATCAGTTCGAGCTCAAGTAAACCAGATATAAATCTTGCAGAAATTTCGCAACAACAACAGATAATAACTAAGGGCAACAATAAATAAAAGCAAGTACAGCCTCTCAAGGCAGCAGTCACTCAACTCATCTCAACAACTCATACTCTCGACTCTCAGCCCTCAATACACACTCTCAATAGGTACCTGCGCTCACTGGGAGTGTACAGACTCCGGAGGGGCTCCTTCAGCCCAAGCGCTATATTGCTGCGGCGCGCAGCCCGATCCAGTATTATTGCAGCGTGCAACCCGATCTCTCTCTCTCTCTCTCTCTCTCTCTCTCTCTCTCTCTCTCTCTCTATATATATATATATATATATATATATATATATATATATATATATATATATATATATATATATATATATAGAGAGAGAGAGAGAGAGAGAGAGAGAGAGAGAGAGATACCTCACAGCTCGCAGCTCAGCACTCAAGCCCTATCTCAGTCACTAACCTCTCCAACCCCTCGGGCTCACAGAATATCATAATAATTAGCCTAAACATAGAATACAACAAGTATCAACAAGAAATGAGAGGGAATGGAGATATAACACACAAGTAAGACTGTGACTGACTACAAGACAACAATTAACACTCAATTCAACAAGTATACGACCGTTGCGGGTCCCAACAGTGATATCATATGGCCTAAGCATAGTTTCTAAACATGAAAGGCAGTCAATTGCTCAAAGACAAGGAAAAATAAGTAATAACAATGGCTATTCGACTTTACAATCTCATAGAACGGACCAAGTCACAATCCCTCACAGTGCACGCTCACACGCCCGTTACCTAGCATGTGCGTCACCTCCAAATATTCACATCATACCAATTCTCGGGGTTTCATACCCTCAAAATAAGATTTAAGACTGTTACTTACCTCAACCGCGCAGAAATCCTACTCCGAAATGCCTTTGCCTCTCGAATCGGCCTCCAAATTCCCCGAATCTAGCCACAAATAGTACGAGATAATCAATATTGGCTAAAAGGATCAATTTCACAAGAAAACTACTAAAATATAGTCCAAAATTCGAAATCGGCTCAACCCGGCCCCGGGCCCATGTCTTGAAACCCGACGAAAGTCACAAAACCCGAAAGCCCATTCACTCATGAGTCTAACCATACCAAATTTATCGAAATACAACCTCAATTGCCCCTCCAAAGCCCAAAATTCACTCTCCAATTCCCAAGCCCTAATCTCCCAAATCTCACCTCAAACACTCACCAACTAGGTGTACAATCAGTGAGGAAACATCATTATTGAAGATAAATAGGCACAAGGAACTTACCTCAGTGATTACTCCGAAATCTCTCTCAAAATCCCCAAATTTCGAGCTAAAAAATGATGAAAAATCTCGAAGTGTTCTATTTATAGGTTCTGCCCAGACTTCTCGCACCTGCGGCTCCATTTCTGCATCTGCGGAAAAAGCCCCGCTTCTGCGAAAAAAATCCCTAAACACTGCCTCCGCTCCTGCGATCAAGTGACCGCATCTGCGCTCTTCGCAGGTGCGGGAACTACATCGCACCTGCGGTCCAAACTCGCACCTGCGCCCCTAAATCCGCTTCTGCGACCATCGCATGTGCGAGAATTCCATCGCACCTGCGTCCTCTACCCAGATCCTCCTTAGCCGCATCTGCGGCTCCTCCTTCTCTTTTGCGGGCTCGCACCTGCAGTTCCCACTCCGCAAGTGCAGTTACACCAGTAGTAGCAGCTTCAGCTGCAATTCCTCAATTCCCTTCAAGCCGTTAACCACCCGAAATCACACCGAGGCCTCTGTGACCTCAACCAATCATACCAACAAATCATATAACTCCATGCTAACTTAGTCGAACCTTCGAATCACTCAAGACAACATCAAAACACCAATTACACCCAGATTCAAGCCTAATAAACTTCTAAACTTTTAAATTTCACAAACGACGCCGAAACCTACCAAACAACGTCCGATTGACCTCACATTTTACACACCAGTCAAAAATGACACCATGAACCTATTCCAACTTCCAGAAATCCAATCCGACCCTGATATCAAAATTTTCACTGCCGGCCAAAATTGCCAAAATTCCAACTTTCGCCAATTCAAGCCTAATTCTACTACGGACCTCCAAATTATATTCCGGGCGCGCTCCCAAGTCTAAAATTACCTAACGGAGCTAACAGAACCATAAAAATTCAAATTCGAGGTCGTTTTCCCACAAGTCGACATCCGGTCGACTTTTCCAACTTAAGCTTCCAATTAAGAGACTAAGTGTCTCAATCGAACCAATCAACCCGATAAGACATAATACAACTGTAAAGCACAAAAGAAGCAGAAATGGGAAAAACAGGGCTATAACTCTCGAAACGACCGATCGGGTCGTTATAGTTGGGAAAACTTTTGGTTCAAACTATACATGTGTCATCTTCAAATTGGATGATATATAACTAACTACATTTAATTATCTATATATTATTAAAAGGAGAGGAAAAAGCCCTCTCCTTAAGCCAAGTGGCAGCCTTAAAATTAGCCACATGTAATGTATAACTAATTATCTATTTAACTAATAACTAGTTCAGCCATATGGCATAATCAAAAAAGCTACATATAACTTATTTCTTAATTAATTAATAAACAATAAGTAAATCAAAATAATTGAAATTTTAATAAAATATCTTTCCATATTTTTAAAAATAATCTGAAAAACAAATTCCAACGATCTCATTTTATTACAAATTTCAAATCACGGTTATCCATTCAAATTGAGTACATCTAGATATTTGATTTCTATATTTTCGAAGATTCTTCAAGCTTAGGGCAATATTAAAAATAATTTAAGAAATAAAAAAATAATATTGAATATTTAAAGTTTCATATTCAATAAAATCTAACTACAATTTTAAACTTTAATCAGTTACAATTTTTATTATTTTTGAATAAAAGGTAAAAAAATGAATCTATCTGTTAAGATTAGAGTAGCTTTCAACTCCATTCAAATTAAAATATGGATGTTTATCATTTATTTTTATTTTTTATTTTTTTATCTAATCATCATTAATTGATAATAATAGTAGTAATAATAATAATAATAATAATAAACTTTTGAATTTTTCTAAAATTTATCCCACTACATATCGTGAATGGGCAAAAATAATAATTTTTATATAATTTTATTATTGAATTTAAATATACTTAACTTTTTTATGAAGTTAATAATTTTTATATATTGAATATTATTTATTCTGAAACCTATTTTATTATAAAGTGGGAAGTTGCCCACACATAATATAATTTCATATATTGTATTAAAAGAATGATAGTGAAGCATGAGGTCAAGTCAAGTGTCATATGATAAAAAATGCCACTTCGTACTTTAAAGGTAAAATTTAACTAGATTTTATGATAAAATCTAATCTATATCTCTATTATAAATTTGTTTAGACAATTTGAAATGCTAAGGGTGTATTTGAAATTGAATGCTAAAATACACAAATCTTTAATATTCTTATTAGATTATATCATTATGAGATTTTGTATTAATTTAAACTGATATATGAAGCCAAATAGTGTATCGAGAAAAAGTAAAAATAAAATATAGAATGATGAGTCTTATTTAAATTTGAGATAAGAAAGTGATTTTTTAATTATGAAGGAAAAAATTCAATAGATAATATCATGTAACTAAAATCTTAATAAAATCAAAATCAAAATCAAGTAATATCGAACAATGAAAGAATTTCAAGTAACGAATAAATAAACTTACTTATGTTAGGTAATGAAAGAATATCAAGTAATAAAGCATAATTTTAAAAGATAGTTGACTTTAAGAATTAAATCTTAAAAATTAAAATTTTAATAAAAATTCAAAGGAGAAGAAAAACTTAAGTTCTAGGCATATCATTCAAAAATATCAATTATTTAAAAATTTGATAGATTTATAACTAATAAAGAAATAATTAATTTATATTTTTGACGAATTCAAATAAAGATGTACTATATATACATCTTAAGATATATATATATATATATATATATATATATATATATATATATATATATATATATATATATATATATATTAAAAAGAGATAATTAACAAAAATACTAAGTCAAGTAACAAGCTAATAAAATATCATAATAGAAAATAAAATAATAATAAATATAGTAGATTATATAATAAAGAAAATAAGGAACTGAGAAGTTATTCGATGATCATTTGAATCTTTTTCTAATTTCATTTGATTTTCTTATTGGGCATGTTTCACTAGATAAAAAAAGAATTTAAAATTTACTTCAAGCAATATGATATAATATGATCAAATAATTAATTAGATCACACAACATGATTTATATTTTTCGCGCTTAGTGCGCTCAAAATCGTATTGTCGTCGTCTTGGGTTTGATTAATTTTGAAGATCGAAAATCCAATTTGGATTTTCAAATTTCACATATTTGAAAATTAATGAGATCATTTGCTTGTGTTAGAATCGTAGATTAACACTAACTTTGTCAAGCTTTATGATAAGAAAGTTTGAAACCTCCATTTTTAGGTATTTAGAAAAGTTGAAGATTCCATCAAGTTCTTCGAAATTTGAAAATATTGTTGGGAAAGAAATATGAGAATGGGTATTTGCCGTTGTTTTGGGAAATCTGAATGGGAAATCTGAAGTAACTTGAATCTAATTTGGGGTCGTATGGTTGTAATGGTGGTTTGAGGTGGCTTTGGGTGGAGGTGGAAGGAGAAATGAAAGGGGAAGAATATAGTAAAGTGGCATGGCACATGGCGTCTATCTCACCAAAATATCAAGACATGTGAGATTTTAATAGGCATGGTGGACCTTCGCTAAAAATATGGGTATATTTGATAATTTTGCTAAAGACACGGTATATTTAAAAGGAAAATATCACGAAAGGTAAATATAGACTATTTTTAATATTACATGGGTAAATTTGACCATCTTCCCTAAGCAAAATGTCTAAGTAGCATTGCTTGGGTTAGAATTATAAACTTTTCAACAATTCTTTCCTGCATCTTATATCTTACTATTAATAAGGGTAGTTGAGGAGCTTGGGGTCGCAGGTTATTTTGGGAAATTGCAGTTATTTTGTGCTTTACTATGTTGTACTAAGTGCTACATTGTCTGTATTTTTTTCCTTGTGGTCCCTACCTGTAACTCTTTTGCTGAACATGCAGCAACTGTAAATGGTCATTTGCTAATGACGTGGGTCCCCCAATAGTGTATAATAACTTTTTAATTTTTTCCTGCTACGTTTACCGCCTACACCCCAATCCTCTTTTTCCTTGTATTCTTCCGTCTAAAACAATTTCAGTATCATTTTCTCTGCAAAAAATTATATTATTTGTAGTTATAAATAATGGATTGTTAAGTCTCAGAATCCAAATTCATTTCTATGTTCTTTGAAAAGCTTTTCATAATGCCTTCGATTATTTTTTGAATTTAATCTTTTAAATTAATATTTTTACTATCCAAACCTATTTCTCACATAAAAAAGATCACCATGTTAACTTTTAAATTCCAAAGTTATTATCCATTCAAATTTAAGGTCAATTTTGTTTGAGTAAAGAAAATAACAGTATACGAATCTAATACAGTGGAGATAATATAAAATATTTATGCAGTAAAGAAAATAGTTTTTTCTTAACAATAGATTACTATAAAAAAAAAATACAACAGCATACAAACCTAATATTGTAGAAGTAATACAAGATGTTCATTTCCAAAGAAGCAAATATTTTTTATTTAACAATCTTTAATAAAAGTAAAATGAATTAGGCACACATAGTGATATGAAGATTAAATTCTGAAATAAACAATAAGTTGCCAATGATATTACTGTAATATTGTTGGAAGTATTAGCTATTTTACAATGATATTAAAGATAGATTCTCTAACAAAGTAGAAGAAGATCATATACATTATGCTAATCTATCTATTTATATATTATATTAAAAGCACGAAAGTCTTTAGAAAAATGTCGTTCGCCTTTTTATCCTTTTAAAATAGAGTTCACATTGAACAAAATAGTCATTTCATTACTTTTCTAATATTTAGGAGTTTAAAATTAGCTAAAATTATGATTATTAGATTTGTTTTCCTATTTGGTTTGTGAAGGAAATTCAATTATTTAGGACTTTAAAGATCATTAAATTTTTACCTTATATAATTTTTATTGGATCTACATAACATAACTACAATACTTTTTATGTTAATATTTTCTAATATCTATATTATATTAATTCTAACATAAATAAAGAGATTGACTAGAACAAAACTAACCTTCTTTTGCCTGATACGCCTATTAATTAGTCTAACCCAAATTTTAAAAAGAATAGAATGCAGCAAACTTCACTATTAGAAAATTCTTTTACAATTGTTGTCAAATTACAAGTGGTGAAATTTTGAGTTTGAACAAATCCCACGTGGTCTATAGAATTCTCATTTAATTCCTTTTCAAATATTAATAAAAATTTAACTATTAAATCTTTACTTATTTATACTATATAGCAACTTACCCAACTCCCTCTGTATAACGTCGTGACGGCACCTAGTCTCTACGACTAGGTAAGCCTAACAAATTACGAAAAATTATAAAACGAAAGTAAAACTTGGCAACTAACAGTAGTGGATAACTAAATAACTAGTAACAATGCCGCTCGATATGTATAATAACCAACAATAATAACAACCCAGTAAAATCCCACTAATGGGGTCTGGGGAGGGTAGTGTGTACGCAGACCTTACCCCTACCCCGATGGAATAGAGAAGCTATTTTCGAAAGACCCTCGGCTCAAGAAAACAAAAAGACAAAAGGACAAAAGGAGACAATATTAGTATCACCACAACAATCATAGGAAAAATAAGAATACCATGAAATCCAGAAGAAAGATGCAAAGCAAAAGCGATAGCTAGTAAATAGGTCCTGCTCTGAAAAGCAAAATAGTAAGACACAACATTGCCACTAGCTATCTTAGACAAAAACCCTACCTGGCTAGTTCCACAATGGTACGAAGTAAGGCAAGACTCAACTACCTCCTAACCTACAACCCTAATACTCGACCTCCACATCTTCCTATCAAGTGTCATGTCCTCGGAAATCTGGAGCCTCACCATATCCTGCCTGATCACTTCTCCCCAATATTTCTTAGGCCGCCCTCTACCTCTTCTCGTGCCCTCCACAACCAGACGCTCACACCTTCGTACCGGAGCATCTGGGCTTTTCCTCTGAACATGTCCGAACCATCTAAGTCTCGCTTCCCGCATCTTGTCATCAATGGGAGCCACGTGCACCTTCTCCCGAATATCATCATTCCTAATCTTATCTATCCTAGTGTGCCCGCACATCTACCTCAACATCCTTATTTATGCTACTTTCATCTTCTGGATATGTGAGTTCTTAACGGGCCAACACTCAGCCCCATACATCATGGCCGGTCTAACCACCGCTTTATAGAACTTACCTTTGAGTATCGGTGGCACTCTCTTGTCACACATGACTCCATATGCTAACCTCCACTTCATTCATCCTACCCCAATACGGTGTGTGACATCCTCGTCGATCTCCCCCCTAGATAACCGAGCCAAGGTACTTGAAGATGCCTCTACTCGGGATGACATGTGATTCAAGCCTCACATCCACGCCCACTTTCACCGGCTCAACGCTGAACTTACACTCCAGGTATTCGGTCTTCGTCCTGCTCAGCTTGAAACCCTTAGACTCAAGAGCCTGTCTCCAAACCTCCAGTCTCTCATTAACACCAGCTCGCGACTCATCAATCAGAACTATGTCATCAGCGAATAGCATGCACTATGGCACTTCCCGTTGAATATGGTGTGTCAACGCGTCCATCATCAGGGCGAATAAGAACGGACTGAGCGCAGAACCTTGGTGTAACCTCATTACAACCAGAAAATGCTCAGATTCGCTTCCTACTGTTCTAACTCGAGTTTTAGCCCCATCATACATGTCCTTAATCGCCATAATGTAGGGAACCGACACATATTTTGCCTCCAGGCATCTCCAAAGAACTTTTCTAGATACCTTGTCATATGCTTTCTCTAGGTCAATAAACACCATGTGCAGATCCTTCTTCTTCTCTCTGTACAGTTCCACCAACCTCCTAACAAGGTGTATAGCTTCTGTAGTCGAACGACCTGGCATGAACCCGAACTAGTTGTCGGATACAGACACTGTCATCCTCATCCTCGCTTCAACTACCTGCTCCCAAACTTTCATGGTATGATGCAGTAATTTGATACCCCTATAATTGTTACAACTCTGGATATCACCTTTGTTATTATACAATGGAACCACCGTACTCAACTTCCACTCATTCCTCTTCCCTTAAAATTAACATTAAACAACCTAGTCAACTATTCCAAACCTGCTTTCCCCACACACTTCCAAAATTTCATCGGAATCTCGTCTGGCCCGGTCACTCTGCCCCTGCTCATCTTACGCATAGCTCCCACTACCTCCTCGACCTCGATACACCTGCAGTGCCCAAAGTCACGGTGACTCTTGAAATGCTACAATTCGCCTAGCACAATATCCCGATCCCCTTCTTCATTCAGAAGGTTATAAAAGTAATTCTGCCATCTCCTCTTAATCTGGGCATCTTCCATCAATACTCTACCATCTTCGTCCTTGATGCATCTCACTTGGTCCAAATCCCGAGCCTTTCTCTCTCTCAACTTGTCGAGCCGTAATAACTTCTTCTCCCCTGCCTTTTTTCCCCAGTTCCTTTTACATACGACCATAAGCCACAGTCTTAGCCTCAGTGACCGCCAGCTTAGCCTCCTTCCTAGCTACCTTATACCTCTCTATGCACGCTCGCCTCTCCTCCTCTCCTATGCTCCCCACTAACTTCAGGTACGCTACCTTTTTCGCTTCCACTTTACCTTGGACCACTTTATTACACCACCAGTCTTTTTTGTGCCCACTAGAGACGCCCGTCGAGACCCCTAACACCTCTCTCGCAGCCTCCCTAATACAGTCTGTTGTCGCTGACCACATAGTGCTCGCGTCACCACTGCTCCTCCACGCTCCCATAGCCGACAACCGCCCCTCCAACTCTTGGGCTTTATCCTTAGTTAAGGATCCCCACCTGATTCTCGGTCTTCCTCGAGTAGACCTTTTCCTCCTCTTTAACATAATACCAATATCCATCACCAAGAGCCTATGCTGCATCACGAGTATCTCACCTGAAATCACCTTGCAATCCTTGCACAACCCTCTGTCATACCTCTTGAGGAGGAGATGATTAATCTGAGTCTTCACCACCGCAGTTTGAAAAGTAACCAAATGCCCCTCTCTCTTTGGAAAGCTAGAGTTCGAAATCACCTACCCTAAAGCCTTAGCGAAGTCCAACAGCGATGTACCTCCTCCATTCCTCTCCCTAAAACCGAAGCCTCCCTACACTTCGCCATAACCACCTGCGGTTGACCCAATATGCCCATTGAAATCCCCTCCTATGAATAGCTTCTCAGCAGGCGAAACCTGGCGCACTTTCTCATCTAACCCCTCCCAGAAGCGCCATTTAACCTCCTCGTCTAGGCCCGCATGCGGCGCATAGGAGCTAACGATATTTAGGGTGCACTCTCCAACCACCAACTTAATAATCATCAATCTATCATTCACTCGTCTAACCTCCACCACAGACTCTCTAAGTTCCCTATCCACCAAGATGCCCACTCAATTATTACCTTTCTGGACTCCTGAGTACCAAAGTTTATTGGGCATGTACAATAACCAATACTCTTTAAATACACAGTCTTTCTAAAACCCGAAAAATCATAAGTCACAAGCTACAGGAGAAAACTAGTATCTCTATACACCAAAGTCTAACAAAAGAAGTACGGAAGGTAAATGAAATAGGAGAGAATAGAGAGGGACTCCGAGGTCTGCGGACGCGGCAGATGCACCTTGA
The DNA here is from genome assembly GCF_000715075.1 of Nicotiana tabacum. NCBI lineage: Eukaryota > Viridiplantae > Streptophyta > Magnoliopsida > Solanales > Solanaceae > Nicotiana > Nicotiana tabacum. The sequence continues at coordinate 64,261,769 of NC_134091.1, read as the reverse complement.
AGTCTCCGTACAACAGCAAACACTCTCAGCTAGTAGCGGGGCTGATAAAAAGTACTTGGATCTGCACATAAATACATGTGCAGAAGAGTATCATGTGTAAACCACAACGCTACCCAGTAAGTGCTAAGCCTAACCTCAGTCAAGTAGTGACGAGATCAGGTCAGGCCCACTGGTATATAATAAATAAAGCAGGAGAATATCCAGCATACTAAGAGACTAGAATTTAACAAAAGGAAACACAGCAAGGCAATAGTACAACATATAGGGGTAAACAGCAGGGGATCTCTCGAGATACCGTCTCGTAGTCCCAAAATAAATATACAGGGAGAACTCCCGAGGTACCGCCTCGTAGTCTCCAAAGTAAATATGCAGGGAGAACTCCCGAGGAACCTCCTCGTAGTCTCAAAAGTAAATGTGCAGGGAGAACTCCCGAGGAACCTCCTCGTATTCTCAAAAGTAAATATATAGGAAGAACTCCCGAGGAACCGCCTCGTAGTCTCAAAAGTAAATATACAGGGAGAACTCCCAAGGAACTGCCTCGTAGTCTCAAAAGTAAATATACAGGGAGAACTCCCGAGGAACAGCCTCGTAGTCTCAAAAGTAAATATACAGAGAGAACTCCTGAGGAACCGCCTTGTAGTATCAAAAGTAATTGTTCAGGGAGAACTCCTGAGGAACCGGCTAGTAGTATCAAAGTAAACACATAACTCAACCTATAAATACGACAGTTAATAACAAAATTTCTACAGTTATACTGATAAAGAACAAGAAAAAACCAGGAAATCAACTAGGCATGCTTCACAGAGTTCAAATAAGAAGCTAAAGCACGTAGACATGCAATATTAGACTAAACAGGATAACTACACATATTGGAATAGCTCAATAAATAATGAAAACAGACTAATACTCATTTAAACAGTATAACTCAAATTAAAGGAAAAACAAGTTGCTACTCAGTAAAATAAATCGAGTTTTACAACAATAGCCCGTGTACGTACTTGTCACCTCACGTACACGGTGCTCACATATCACAACAGTACCAAATCTTAAGGGGATTTCCCCCACACAAGATTAAGCAAGCCACTTACCTCAAACCAAGCTCAATCAATCGGTAACAATGCCTTTTCCACGCATATCTGACTCCGAATGGCCCAAATCTAGCCGAAATAAATTACATACCATAAATACGACTATACGAAACTAATCTTATAAATGAAATCAAAGCTAAAGCAAGAAATTAGAAAATCACCCCAAAAAGCCTCCCCGGGCTCACGTCTCGGAATTGGGTAAAAGACACAAAATATGAACACCCATTCACTCACGAGTTCACTCGTACCAAAATTATCCAAATCCTATATCAAAATCTCAATCAAAACTCAAAAACTTAGTTGAAGAACTTCTCCCATTTTTCCCAAATTTTTCAACCAAATCCGAAATTAAAGGATGGAATTAATGATAGATTAGTGGGATATAACCAAAAATAAGTGAAGAATCATTACCCAATCGATGTCATTGAAAATTCCTTAAAATCTCGTCCAAATCCGAGCTCCCTATCTCAAGTTTTGTTAAAAATGGCCAACCCTTGAAGCCTCGCTTAAAAAAGGTTCTGCCCAGGCATTTCCGCATCTACGGACCACCGGTCACACCTGCGATGCCGCACCTATGGAATTTTCATCGCAGGTGTGAAAATGAATTAAGGTGACTGGGACCGCTTCTGTGATCAGGTGGTCGCACTTGCGTGTGCGCACTTGCGGACGTTGTTCCGCTTCAGCGATTGCTCTAACGCATCTGCGGGCATCGCAAATGCGGCATTTTCCTCGCACTTGCGACCCCTGACCAAACCTCTCCACTCCGCTTCTGCGCTCATCGATTCGCACATGCGCTCCTGCACCTGCGGACACCCCACCGCAAGTGTAATTACACCAGAAGCTTGAAAGCTTTAACAACTCACACAAGTCCAATTTCGATCCGTTAAGCATATGAAACTCACCCGAGGCCCCCGGGACCTCAACCAAACATACCAATAAGTCCTATAACACCATACGAACTTAGTCAAGCCCTAAAATCACATCAAACAATGCTAAAAACACGAATCACCCTCCGATTCAACTTAATGAACTTGAAACTTTAAATTTCTACAACCGATGCCGAAACCTATCAAATCATATCCGATTCACCTCAAATTTTCACACAAGTCATAATTGATATTACGGACCTACTCCAACCTCCGGAATCGGAATCCGACCCTGATATCAAAAAGTCCACTACCGGTCAAAATCTCCAAACTTTATCCAATTCAAGCCTAAATCAGCTACGGACCTCCAATTCACAGTCACACGTTCCTAAGTCCATAATCACCCAACGGAGCTAAAAGATCCGACGAAACTCTATTCCGGAGTCATCTTCACACAGTTCTGACGACAGTCAAAATCCTAAGACTTATGCTTCCATTTTAGGGACTAAGTGTCCCAAATCACTCCGAAACCACAACAAAACCTCTCGGCAAGTCTCATAAGCAGAAAAAGATACGGGGGAAGCAGTAAATAGAGGATCGGGGCTAATACACTCAAAATGACCGACCGGGTCGTTACATCCTCCCCCTCTTAAAACAATTGTTCGTCCTCAAACGAGCATAGAGACATACCTGAAGTGGTGAAAAGATGAGGATAGCGACTGCACATATCATGCTCGGTCTCCCAAGTCGCCTCCTCGACCGGCTGACCCCTCTACTGAACCTTCACGGAAGTAATGTTCTTCGATCTCAACTTTCGAAACTGCCAGTCCAAAATAGGCACTGACTCCTCAACATAAGATAGATCCTTGTCTAACTTGACTGAGCTGAAATCCAGCACATAAGACAGATCACCGTGATACTTCCGGAGCATAGAAACATGGAATACCGGATAAACACCTGCTAGACTAGGAGGCAAGGCATCTCATAAGCAACCTCCCCAACACGTTGCAACATCTTAAATGGGTCGATAAACCTTGGGCTTAGCTTGACCTTCTTCCCGAACAGCATAACGTCCTTTATAGGCGAAACCCGGAGCAAGACCCGCTCTCCAACCATGAATGCAATATCGCGTACCTTCCGATCCGCATAACTCTTCTGTCTGGACTGGGTTGTGCGAAGTCGATCCTGAATCACCTTCACCTTATCCATGGCATCTAGAACCAAGTCTGCACCCAATAATCTTGCCTCACCCAGCTCGAACCAACCCACTGGAGACCGATACCGCCTACCATACAGAGCCTCATATGGTGCCATCTAGATGCTCGACTGATAACTATTGTTGTAGGCAAACTCCGTAAGTGGCAAGAACTGATCCCAAGAACCTCCAAAATCTATCACCCATGCACGGAGCATGTCCTCTAATATCTGAATAGTGCGCTCGGACTGTCCGTCTATCTGAGGGTGAAATGTTGTGCTTAACCCAACCCGAGTACCCAACTCATGTTGCACAGCCCTCCAAAATCGTGATGTAAACCGCGTACCCCAGTTAGAGATGATGGATACCGGTATGACATGAAGCGTGAAAATCTCGCGGATATAAATTTGAGCCAGTTGCTCGAAAGAATAGGTATTCATCACAGGAAGGAAATGAGCTGACTTGGTCAGCCTATCCACAATCACCCAAACTGCATCAAACCTCCGCTGAGTCTGTGGGAATCCAACAACGAAATCCATAGTGATCCGCTCCCATTTCCACTACAGAATCTCTAACTTCTGAAGTAACCCACCTGGCCGCTGATGCTCATACTTCACATGCTGGCATTTTAGACACTGAGCTGCATACTCCACTATGTCCTTTTTCATCCTGCTCCACCAGTAATGTTGCCTCAAGTCCTGGTATATCTTTGCGACACCCGGATGAATGGAGTACCGCGAGCTGTGAGCCTCCTGAAGAATCAACTCTTGCAACCCATCTAGATTGGGCACACATAACTTGCCTTGCATCCTCAATGCACCATCATCCCCAATAGTGACCTCCTTAGCATCACCGTGCTGGACCGTGTCCTTAAGGACAAGCAAGATGGGGGTCATCATACTGACGCTCCCTGATACGATCATAAAGAGAAGACCGAGAGACCACACAAGCCAATACTCGACTCGGCTCAGAAATATCCAATCTCACAAACTGGTTGGCTAAGGCCTGAACATCCAACGCCAATGGCCTCTCTGCTGCTGGTAGATATGCTAAAATCCCCAAACTCTCCGCCCGGCAACTCAAAGCATCGGCCACCACATTGGCCTTCCCAGGATGGTACAAAATGGTGATATCATAATCTTTAAGTAGCTCCAACCACCTCCGTTGACGCATGTTAAGATCCTTCTGTTTGAATAGATGCTGCAAACTCTAGTGATTGGTGTAAATCTCACAAGGGAAACCGTACAAATAGTGCCGCCAAATCTTCAAGGCATGAACAATAGCTGCTAAATCAATGTCGTGGACAGGATAGTTCTTTTTATGCACCTTCGGCTGTCTGGACACGTAAGCAATCACCCTACCGTCCTACATCAACACCGCACCGAGACCAATCCGTGATGCATCACAATATACAGTATAAGACCCCGAACCTGTAGGCAATACCAATACTGGGGCTGTAGTCAAAGCTGTCTTGAGCTTCTAAAAGATCTCCTCACACTCCTCTGTCCACCTGAATGGAGCACCCTTCTTGGTCAGCCTGGTCATAAGTGCTGCAATAGGGGAGAAACCCTCTACAAATCGACGATAATACCCTACCAAACCAAGAAAACTCCGGATCTCTGTAGCTGATGACGGTCCAGGCCAATATTGCACTGCATCCACCTTCTTCGGATCCACCTGGATCCCATCACTCGATACTACATCACCCAAGAATGCCACCGAGTCTAGCCAACACTCACACTTTGAGAATTTTGCATATAACTTCTTTTCTCTCAGGGTCTGAAGCACAGTCATCAGGTGCTGCTCATGATCCTCCCGAGTCCGGGAGTACACCAGAATGTCATCAATAAACACAATGACGAATGAGTCAAGATAGGGTCGGAACACACTGTGCATCAAGTGCATAAATGTTGCTGGGGCGTTGGTCAGCCAAAATGACATCACAAGGAACTCGTAGTGACCATATCGAGTCCTGAAAGCAGTATTTGAGATATCTGGCTCCCGAATCTTCAACTGATGATAGCCTGAACGTAAGTCAGTCTTGTTAAATACTCTGGCACCCTGTAACTGATCAAATAAGTCATCAATACGAGGCAATGGATACCTGTTCTTCACTGTAACTTTCTTCAGTTTTTGATAATCAATGCACACGCATAGAACAATCCTTTTTCTTCACAAACAAGACAGGAGCACCCCAAGGTGGCACACTGGGCCGAATGAAGCCCTTATCAAGCAACTCATGTAACTGCTCTTTCAATTCCTTCAACTCAGGAGGAGCCATACGATAAGGAGGAATAGAGATGGGATAAGTGCCCGGCAACAAATCAATGGCAAAATAAATATCTCTGTCGAGCGGCATGCCCGGAAGATCAGTTGGAAACACATCTGGAAAATCCCTCACTACTGAGACTGACTCAACTGTAGGGTATCAATACTGACATCTCTCACATAAGCTAGATATGCGTCACACCCCTTCTCAACCATTCGTTGAGCTTTAAGAAATGAAATACCTATGCTGGGAGTATACTCTAAGGTACCCCTCTACTCTAATCATGGTAACCCTGGCATAGCCGGCATCACGGTCATAGCGTGACAATCAAAAATAGCGTAATGGGGCGACAACTAGTCCATGCCCAAGATAACATCAAAGTCTACTATACTGAGCAATAATAAATTGGCTCTGGTCTCAAAACCACTAAGAGCAATCAAAAACGACCGATACACGCGGTCCATAACAAGAGAATCTCCCATAGGAGTAGACACATAAATAGGGGAACTCAGGGAATCCCAAGATACGCCCAAATACGTGGCAAAATAAGAGGATACATAGGAATATGTAGAGACTGGATCAAATAAGACTGACGCGTCTCTATGACATATCGGAACAATACCTGTAATAACAGAGTCAGAAGCAACTTCCTCTGTACGAGAAGGAAGAGCATAATATCTGGCATGGCCTCCCCTGCTTGGGCGACCTCGACCTCCCCGGCCTCCACCTCGAGTTGGCTGAGCATGTGGGGTGGTAACTAGTGCTGAAATCATAGCCTGAGGTCCCGGTGGATCACGCGGTGGCTGAGAAGTCTGTGGAGGTGTACCCCTCATAAGTCTGGGGCAATCCCTTACCATATGGCGGATTTCGACACACTCAAAACAAGCCCTTGGAGGGCGTGGCTGCTGTGACTGGTTCAGGCCAGATCTGCTAGACTGACCGCTAAAAGTACCCCATGCAGGAGGCACACTAGACACTGTGGTGCATAATAAGGCTCTTAAGGCCTAGAAGCGACCGGAACACCACTGGCAGCTGGAAGAGCTAAATGAACGAGGCAACTCCCATAACCCCTACCATGTCGAACTAAGTTGGGGCACGAGTACCACTGTAAGTGCCAGACTCTCGAGACCTCTTGGCCTCCCTCTCCTCTCTATCCCGAGCGAGCATGCCCTCCAATCTCCTAGCAATACTCACAACCTGCTGGTAAGAAATATCCATCTCCAGCTCCCTGACCATACTAATCCTGATAGTGGGGTGGAGTCCCTCAATAAACCGATGAACCCTCTCTCGAATTGTGGCAACCAAGGCTGGTGCATGTCAGGCCAAGTCACTGAAGCGAACTGCATACTCTGATACAGTCATAGCACCCTTGCGCAACTGCTCAAACTCTGCGCGCCATGCATCCCTGAGGCTCTGAGGGACATACTCTCTCAAAAGCATGTTCGTGAACTGAGTCTATATAAGTGAAGCTGCCTCAGCCGGACTACTCAAATCATAAACACGCCACCACTGATAGGCTGCTCTTCTAAGCTGAAATGCAGTAAAGGAAACCCCACTCGACTCCGCTACACCCATAGTATAGATAATACAGTGACACTCCTCCATAAAACCCTAGGCATCCTCTGACGCGAATCCACTAAAGTTAGGAGGGTGGTACTTCTATCTGGACTGGGTTGTGCGAAGTCGATCTTGAATCACCTTCACTTTATCCAGGGCATCCTGAACCAAGTCTGCACCCAATAATCTAGCCTCGCCCGGCTCGAACCAACCCACTGGAGACCGACACCGCCTACCATACAGAGCCTTATACGGTGCCATCTAGATGCTCGACTGATAACTATTATTGTAGGCAAACTCCGCAAGTGGCAAGAACTGATCCCAAAAACCTCCAAAATCTATCACCCATGCACGAAGCATATCCTCTAATATCTGAATAGTGCGCTCGGACTATCCGTCCATCTGAGGGTGAAATATTGTGCTTAACCCAACCTGAGTACCCAACTCATGTTGTACAGCCCTCCAAAACTATGATGTAAACCGCGTACTCCGGTTAGAGATGATGGATACCGGTACGACATGAAGCGTGACAATCTCGCGGATATAAATTCGAGCCAGTTGCTCGGAAGAATAGGTAGTCATCACAGGAAGGAAATGAGCTGACTTGGTCAGCATATCCACAATCACCCAAACTGCATCAAACCTCCGCTGAGTCTGTGGGAATCCAACAACGAAATCCATAGTGATCCGCTCCCATTTCCACTCCGGAATCTCTAACTTCTGAAGTAACCCACCTGGCCGCTGATGCTCATACTTCACATGCTGGCATTTTAGACACTGAGCTGCATACTCCACTATGTCCTTTTTCATCCTGCTCCACCAGTAATGTTGCCTCAAGTCCTGGTATATCTTCGCGACACCCGGATGAATGGAGTACTGCGAGCTGTGAGCCTCCTAGAGAATCAACTCACGCAAACCATCTACATTGGGCACACATAGCTTGCCTTGCATCCTCAATGCACCATCATCCCCAATAGTGACCTCCTTAGCATCACCGTGTTGAACTGTGTCCTTAAGGACAAGCAGATGGGGCTCATCATACTGACGCTCCCTGATATGATCATAAAGAGAAGACCGAGAGACCACACAAGCCAATAATCGACTCGGCTCAGAAACATCCAATCTCACAAACTGGATGGCTAAGGCCTGAACATACAACGCCAATGGCTCTCTGCTGCTGGTAGATATGCTAAACTCCCCAAACTCTCAGCCTGGCGACTCAAAGCATCGGTCACCACATTGGCCTTCCCGTGATGGTACAAAATGGTGATATCATAATCTTTAAGTAGCTCCAACCACCTCCGTTGACGCAAGTTAAGATCCTTCTATTTGAATAGATGCTGCAAACTCGGTTGATCAGTTTTAATCTTACAAGGGACACCATACAAATAGTGCCGCCAAATCTTCAAGGCATGAACAATAGCTGCTAAATCAAGGTCGTGGACATGATAGTTCTTTTCATGCACCTTCACCTGTATGGACGCGTAGGCAATCACCCTACCGTCCTGCATCAACACCGCACCGAGACCAATCCATGATGCATCACAATATACAGTATAAGACCCCGAACCTGTAGGCAATACCAATACTGGGGTTGTAGTCAAAGCTGTCTTGAGCTTCTGAAAGATCTCATCACACTCCTTTGTCCACCTGAATGGAGCACCCTTCTGGGTTAGCCTGGTCATACGTGCTGCAATAGATGAGAAACCCTCTACAAATCGACGGTAATACCCTGCCAAACCAAGAAAACTACGGATCTCCGTAGCTGATGACGGTCTAGGCTAACTTTGCACTGCTTTCACCTTCTTCGGATCCACCTAGATCCCATCACTCGATACTACATGACCCAAGAATGCCACCGAGTCTAGCCAAAACTCACACTTTGAGAATTTTGCATATAACTTCTTTTCTCTCAGGGTCTAAAGCACAGTCATCAGGTGCTGCTCATGATCCTCCCGAGTCCAGGAGTACACCAGAGTGTCATCAAAAAACACAATGACGAATGAGTCAAGAATGGGTTGGAGCACACTATGCATCAAGTGCATAAAGGCTGCTGGGGTTGTTGGTTCATCCCAAAGGACATCACAAGGAACTCGTAATGACCATACCGAGTCCTGAAAGTAGTCTTCGAGATATCTGGCTCCCGAATCTTCAACTGATGATAGCCTGAACGTAAGTCAATCTTGTTAAATACTCTGGCACCCTGTAACTGATCAAATAAGTCATCAATACGAGGCAATGGATACCTGTTCTTCACTGTAACTTTGTTCAGCTGTCGATAATCAATGCATACGCATAGAACCATCTTTTTTCTTCACAAACAAGACAGGAGCACCCCAAGGTGACACACTGGGCCGAATGAAGCCCTTATCAAGCAACTCATGTAACTACTCTTTCAATTCCTTCAACTCAGGAGGAGCCATACGATAAGGAGGAATAGAGATGGGATGAGTGTCCGGCAACAAATCAATGGCAAAATAAATATCTCTCTCGGGCGGCATGCCCGAAAGATCAGTTGGAAACACATCTGGAAAATCTCTCACTACTGAGACTGACTCAACTGTAGGGTATCACTCTTGACATCTCTCACATAAGCTATATACGCGTCACACCCCTTCTCAACCATTCGTTGAGCTTTAAGAAATGAAATACCTCTACTGAGAGTATACTCTAAGGTACCCCTCCACTCTAATCAGGGTAACCCTGGCATAACCGGCGTCACGGTCTTTGCGTGACAATTAAAAATTATGTAATGGGGCGACAACCAGTCCATGCCCAAGATAACATCAAAGTCTATCATAGTGAGCAAAAATAAATTGGCTCTGGTCTCAAAACCACTAAGAGAAATCAAACATGACCGATACACGTGGTCCACAACAAGAGAATCTCCCATAGGAGTAGACACATAAACAGGGGAACTCAAGGAATCCCGAGATACGCCCAAATACGGGGAAAAATAAGAGGATACATAGGAATATGTAGAGCCTGGATCAAATAAGACCGACGCGTCTCTATGACTGACTGGAACAATACCTGTAATAACAGAGTCAGAAGCAACTTCCTCTGTACGAGCAGGAAGAGCATAATATCTGGCATGGCCTCCCCCTCTAGGGCGACCTCGACCTCCCCGGCCTCCACCTCGAGTTAGCTAAGCATGTGGGGTGGTAGCTAGTGCTGGAATCATAGCCTGAGGTCCCGGTGGAGCACGCAGTGGCTGAGAAGTCTGTGGAGGTGTACCCCTCCTAAGTCTGGGGAAATCCCTCACCATATGGTGGGTGTCTCCACACTCAAAACAAGCCCTTGGAGGGCGTGGCTGCTGTGACTGGCTCAGGCCAGATCTGCTGGACTGACCGCTAAAAGTACCCCATACCGGAGGCACACTAGACACTGGCGGTGCATAATAAGGCTCCTAGGGCCTAGAAGGGACTGGAATACCACTAGCAGCTAGAAGAGCTGAATGAACGGGGCGACTCCCAAAGCCCCTACCATGGCGAACTACAGCTGGGGAACGAGTACCACTGTAAGTGCCAGACTCCTGAGACCTCTTGGCCTCCCTCTCCTCTCTATCTCGAGCGAGCATACCCTCCAATCTCCTAGCAATACTCATAACCTAGTGGTAAGAAATGTTCATCTCCAGCTCCCTGACCATACTAATTCTGATAGTAGGGTGGAGTCCTTCAATAAACCGACGAACCCCGTCTCGAACTGTGGCAACCAAGGCTGGTGCATGTCAGGCCAAGTCACTGAAGCGAACTGCATACTCTGATATAGTCATAGCACCCTGGCGCAACTGCTCAAACTCTGCGCGCCATGTATCCCTGAGGCTCTGAGGGACATACTCTCTCAAAAGCATGTTCGAGAACTGAGTCCATGTAAGTGAAGCAGCCTCAGCTGGACTACTCAAATCATATACATGCCACCACTGATAGGATGCTCCTCTAAGATGGAATGTAGTAAAGGAAACCCCACCCGACTCCGCTACACCCATAGTATAGATAATACGGTGACACTCCTCCAGAAAACCCTAGGCATCCTCTGACACCAATCCACTAAAGTTAGGAGGGTGGTACTTTTTGTACCTCTCAAGTTTGAGCTGCTCCGCCTCAGAAACTGCTGCCCTAACCTCGGGCTGAACTGGAGCTACCGGCTGCACTGGTATTGTAAGGCCCCGTGAAAAGTTTCCTAAAAACCGGGGTTCAGTGATGTCGGGGCAGGCGTAAAGGTTAATAATAGTAGAAATTCTTCGCGTTGAGCTTGCGAGCCTCGGTTCAAACTTTTTAGATTGAATAGTGAGCTGGGGAGTTGAAGGAAAATATTTGGCAGAAATAGGCATTTATGTGGCCCATTCTGCGGCCGCATAATCACTCTGCAGACTGCATAATGGTCGCATAGTGAGACAGTTTTTCTGGTCATTTTGATATCATTTTCGCGGCCCAGTATGGGACCGCATAATCATTTCGTGAGCCGCACTCTTGTCGCACAATCAGCCTTAGAGTTTGGTGGAGGGAGGTTCTGCAGCGCATTATGCGACCGCAGAACAGGTCTGTAGGCCGCATAGTGACCGCAGACCCAGTCAGTTTCTTTCCAGTTTTGGAACCCAATTTGTGCGGTCGATATGCAGACCGCATATCTATTCTGCGGTCCCATATGAGACCGCATATCCTGTCCCGGGGCTTCATTTTTAGGGGTTTTCAACCTGACCATTCTTCGTTAAAACATATGCCATAGCCCGGTTTTAGCACATTTATGATATTTTTAGAGTGAGAGAGAGTTCTTAGAGTGGGGGAGTAACCTTCAACCTATTATCCATCAATCCTTGATCAATCATTGAGGATTAACAAAGGAAGTCTTCATCCTAAAGGTAAGAATCTATGTCCTAGCTCTCAATTTAAAATTTTTATAAAATGGGATAATTAGAGAGACAATTATTGGGTGTGGGGGTTGTTGTCTTGCATTCATGTAGTCTTGAAGTATGTGGGAAGTTTGTGAGCTAAGAAATAGTAGAGAATGGGTTGGGGAATGATGGAATCTTCCACAAAACGGCCTTAAAATATTGATGCACACCTAGTGTTTGATAATATGCTCAAATGAGCTAGAATCATGACCATCTTCCTAATTTTGGTCCAACTTATTATATTTCTAAAATAGATTGAAGTGCTAAGAATTCCAGAATGTTTTAGAGTTTAAAGGAAGCTCAATTGAGGTATGTTGGCTAAACCCCCTTCTTCTTAGAATTGAATCCCACGGTGTTCATGTGACTGGTGTAAAGTCCTTGACCATTATTGAATTGGTTATTCCTAATGTGTTTGTGTTGAAGGATATATGTTCAATATTTATTCTAAATGCTTCATCATGTCATCTTGCCATTTGAGGATGTGTATAAAAATGTGGAATATGTGTCAGGAATGTTAAGACTTCAAGTCAAGATCGAAATAAAGGTTATTATGCCAAATTGTATGAAAAGCCCCTATGTGCCTAAGATTCCCAAATTGCTCTTATGTGAATTTAATGTATTGAATGGAAAGCCTTATTGTTGTTGATAATGATAATGATGTTTGAATATGGAAAAGGGAACTGAAATTATGAAATATGGCCAAGTTCCAAGAATGACTTTATAATGGTGACAATTAGTGCCAATAAATCGAAAGGATATGAAAGAAGTATGATGTGATATGATTGACTAAAAAAGGTAATGTCTTGGGTGAGACGGCCTAGCCGATCGGGCCGTGATCGGATGCCATGCCGCATACATGGTGGTCACTCTGCTGAAAATGATAATTGAAATTGTGGTTATGGTTGATGTATCAAATGAGACGACCTAGCCGATCGGGTCGTGATCGGACTCCGTATAAGAATACGGTGGTATTGTGAATATTGTATATCGCCACTAATGATCACCCAACCTAATAACATGGAAATTGACTTGAGAACTTATGTGATCCTTATTTGATGATTTAGTATTGTTTGAAGCTCTTATTGAGTTCTTGACTGTTTCCCCTTGTATTATTATTCATTCTATTGAGATGGTGTTTAGCTTTACATACTAATACTATTCGACAGTACTAACGTCCCTTTTGCCAGGAGCGCTACATCTTTAAATGGATGCAGGTGGTTCCATAGCAGGCGGTGTTGATCAGCGATAGTAGTACACCTTCCTCCTAGCAGACTTGGTGAGCCCCACCTCATTTCAGGGTCATGTATCTTTTGTACATTTTGTTATCACGTTTTGAGGTATAGCCGGGGCCTTGTTGCCGGCACTATCATTGTACTTCTTTGTATCTTTTAGAGGCTCCGTAGACACTATGTGGGTTATGCATGGACGCTAGAAAAGTCAAACAGATTATGTTGTGTTTTGGTCTCTTGTTCCACTCGAATCATAAGAATGTGTGAATCTTGAAACTTAAAAAAATGATGTAACCAATGAGACGATTTAGTATTGTATATATGATCTTCCTACAGTCTAATTAATGAAATCATGTCTTCTATTGATCATGGGTGAGTTGGGTAGAAAGTATCTAACAGGCGTGCTCGACCGGGTTCACTCGGTTGAGCGCTGGTCGCACCTCCCGAGGTTGGGGCGTGACAGGTGTGATCTCTAGATCCTAGTCTACCTGAACTCGCTGCTCTGCGGTACCGACGACGGGAGTATGTACTCCTCCCCCAGCCTGAGATGTGGCAGGAGCAAGTGGAATCAATACAGCCTGAGCTAAGGTGCTGAACATGCTTAGAGACTGGGCTGGAGTCTCCTGGAGGGTTGGTCCAACAACAAGTATCTCAGGTGTCTGCCCTCCGGCTGGAGCTTCTGGGGGCTCCTCTGTGGCAGCGGGTGCGGGGGCTCTGGCTGCACCACATGGACGTCCTCGGCCTTAACCCCGGCCCCGGCCTCTAGCGGCTATAGCAGGGGGCGCGGGTTCCTGGTCATCAGATCCGCCTGTATGTGTCCTCACCATTCACGGCTATAGCAGGGGGCGCGGGTTCCTAACAGTTCTATAGCCTCCCGAAGATAAGTACAGACGTCTCCGTACAGATCCGCGAGACTCTAATAAACCGGCTTGTGACTCACGACACCTATGAACCTAGAGCTCTGATACCAACTTCTCATGACCCAACTCCCTCCGTATAACATCGTGACGACACCTAGTCTCTACGACTAGGTAAGCCTAACAAATTGCGGAAAATAACAAAACAAAAGTAAAACTTGGCAACTAACAGCAGTGGATAACTAAATAACTAGTAACAATACCGCTCGGCAAGTACAATAACCAATACTCTTTAAATACACAGTCTTCCCAAAACCCGAAACATCATAAGTCACAAGCTACAGGAGGAAACTAGTATCTCTATACACCAAAGTCTAACAAAAGAAGTCCGGAAGGTAAATGACATAGGAGAGAATAGAGGGGGACTCCGAGGTCCGCGGACATGTCAGATGTACCTTGAATTCTCCGTACAACAGCAAGCACTCTCAGCTAGTAGCGGGGATGATAAGAAGTACCTGGATCTGCACACAAAAATCTGTACAGAAGAGTAGTATGAGTACACAACAACGATACCCAGTAAGTGCCAAGCTTAACCTCGGTCGAGTAGTGACGAGGTCAGGTCAGGCCCACTGGTATATAATAAATAAAGCAGGAGAATATGCAGTATACTAAGAGAATAGAATTTAACAAAAGGAAACACAGCAAGGAAACAGTACAACACACAGGGGTAAACAGCAGGGTATCTCCCGAGATACCGTCTCGTAGTCCCAAAATAAATATACAGGGAGAACTCCCGAGGTACCGCCTCGTAGTCACAAAAGTTAATATGCAGGGAGAACTCCCGAGGAACCGCCTCATAGTCTCAAAAGTAAATGTGTAGGGAGAACTCTCGAGGAACCGCTTCGTAGTCTCAAAAGTAAATATTCAGGGAGAACTCCCGAGGAACCGCCTCATAGTCTCAAAAGTAAATAAACAGGGAGAACTCCCGAGGAACCGCCTCGTAGTCTAAAAAGTAAATATACAGGGAGAACTCCCGAGGAACCACTTCGTAGTCTCAAAAGTAAATATACAGGGAGAACTCCCAAGGAACCGCCTCGTAGTCTCAAAAGTAAATGTGCAGGGAGAACTCTCGAGGAACCGCCTCGTAGTCTCAAAGTAAACACACAACTCAACCGATAAATATGATAGTTAACAACAAGATTTCTACAGTTATACTGATAAAGAACAAGGAAAAAGCAGGAAATCAACTAGACATGTGATATTAGACTAAACAGGATAACTACACATATTGGAATAGCTCAATTAAGAATGAAAACAGACTAATATTTAAACGGTATAACTCAAATTAAAGGAAAACCAGGTTGCTACTTAGTAAAATAAATTGGGTTTTACAACAATATCCCATGTACGTACTCGTCACCTTACGTACACGACACTCACATATCACAACAGTACCAAATACTACGGGAATTTCCCCAACACAAGGTTAGACAAGCCACTTACCTCGAACCAAGCTCAATCAATCGGTAACAATGCCTTTTCCATGAATATCTAATTCCAAATTGCCCAAATCTAGCCAAAATCAATTACATACTGTAAATACAACTATAAGAAACTAATCTAATTAATGAAATCAAAGCTAAAGCAAGAAATTAGAAAATCGCTCAAAAAAGCCTCCCCGGGGTCACGTCTCACACTCGGGTAAAAGTCACAAAATATGAACACTCATTCACTCACGAGTTCACTTGTACCAAAATTATCCAAATCTGATATCAAAATCTCAATCAAAACTCAAAAGCTTAGTTGAAGAACTTCTCCCATTTTTTCCAAAATTTTCAACCAAATCCGAAATTGAAGTATAGAATTAATGATAGATTAGTGGGATATAACCAAAAACAAGTGAAGAATCATTACCAAATCGATGTCTCTAAAAATCCCTCAAAATCTCATCCAAATCCGAGCTCCCTATCTCAAGTTTTGATAAAAAATGGCCAACCCTCGAAGCCTCGCTTAAAAAAGGTTCTGCCTAGGCATTTCCGCATCTGCGGACCAACGGTCGCACCTGTGGAAATTTCATCGCAGGTGAAAAAATGACTTAAGGTGACTGGGACCCCTTCTGCAACCAGGTGGTCGCACCTGCGGATGATGTTCCGCTTTAGCGGTTTTCCTTCGCTCCTGCGGTTGCTCTAACGCATCTACAGGCATCGCAGATGCAGGATTTTCCTCACACCTGCGACCCCTGACCAAACCTCTCCACTCTGTTTCTGCGCTCATCGATTCGCACATGCGCTCCCGCACCTGCGGACAACCCAGCGCAGTTGCGATTACACCAGAAGCTTGAAAGCTTCAGCAACTCACACAAGTCCAATTTCGACCCGTTAAGCATCCGAAACTCACCCGAGGCCCCCGGGACCTCAAAAAACATACCAATAAGTCCTACAACACCATATGAACTTAGTCGAGCCCTCAAATCACATCAAACAACGCTAAGAACACGAATCACCCTCCGATTCATACTTAATGAACTTGAAACTTTAAATTTCTACAACCGATGCCGAAACCTATCAAATCCTATTTGATTGACCTTAAATTTTGCACACAAGTCATAATTGACATTACAGACCTACTCCAACCTCCGGAATCGGAATTCGACCCCGATATCAAAAAGTCCACTGCCGGTCAAAATCTCAAAAAATTTGACTTTTGCCAATTCAAGCCTAAATCAGCTACGGATCTCCAATTCACAGTCCATAGCTAACGGAATCGATGAAACTCTATTCTAGAGTCGTCTTCACACAGTTCCAACTATAGTCAAAATCCTAAGACTTCAGCTTCCGTTTTAGGGACTAAGTGTCCCAAATCACTCCGAAACCACAACAAAACCTCCCGGCAAGTCTCATAAGTAGAAACAAATATGGGGGAAGCATTAAATAAGGGATCAGGGCTAATACACTCAAAATGACCGGCTGGGTCGTTACAAGCATTTACAAATGTAAGATCGATTATGATTTCACCTACATAAATCATTATTAATAGGCCTAATATACATACATCATATAGTATCAATCTATATTTATATTCTATATATCTATATCTATCTATCTATACTATATTAAAAGCACGAAGGCCCCTTAGCGAAATGCCATTCCCCTTTTTTACCCTTTAAAAACATATTTCACATTGGACACAATTGTAATTTAAGTTACTTTCCTAATATTTAGGAATTTGAAATCAACTAAGTTTTGGGTATGTCACGACCCAAATTAACCCTCCGTAAAGTGTCGTGATGGCACCTAGTCTTTACAACTAGGTAAGCCTAATATTACAAAAAATGTAAAGAAAACACAATATTTTAAAGATAAACAGCATATTGTGAATAGCCAAGAGTAGTACCACTCGGCATATACAAAATAATTTTCCAAGACCCGGAATATCACTAAGTCACAAGCTGCTATAATCTATGTAGCTCTATACAAAAGTCTGAAGATAATAAAAAAAAGTATCTAGGCGAGGGAGTAGAAGGGGACTCCGATGATCTGCGGACGCAAGCAATAGTACCTTGAAGTCTCCTAAAATCAGCAGCACGCACTAACCCGAGGCTGATAGCTCGCACATGGATCTGCACACAAAAATATGCGCAGGGAAGGGCATGAGTACACCACAATGGTACCCAGTAAGTGCCAAGCTTAACCGCCATCGAGTAGTGACGAAATCAGGTCAAGGCCCTACCGGAGTAAATATAATAAATTAAACAATAAAAGATATATGTAAAATTTACGGTAACACAGTTAAAGAAATTCTCAAAAATTTAACAGTTAAGGGAGTCCTCGGCTCAGAACAAGGTAAACACAGTGGGAAATCTCCCGGGATACCGTCCCGTAGTTCCAAATGAATATACAGTATTTTGGGATCTCCCGGAATACGTCTGTAGTCCCAAAGTAAATATGCAGTGCTGGGGGATCTCCCGGAATACGTCCGTAGTCCCAAAGTAAATATGCAGTGCTGGGGGATCTCCCAGAATACGTCCGTAGTCCCAAAATAAATATGCAAGACATGGGGATCTCCCGGAATACGTCCGTAGTCTCAATTTAAATATGCAACGCAAGATGAAATGGCAGGTATAACATCGAGTTATACAGTTTATACTGAACACAGATAAGAAAAGTAGGGACTTAACTAAGCATGGCACACAGAATGTCAAATAGGCAGTTAAAACACGTAAGCATGCTTCTCTAGTCTAAGTTTAAAAATTAAACGTATTAGTGCAATTTATTAAGGATAAACAGTTTATGATTAAGAAAGGAAAAATGGGATTTTTGCATTAATAGCCTGTGTACGTACTCGTCACCTCACGTACACGGCGCCCACACATCAATTGATATCAAACATCCTAAGGGAAAGTCCCCAACACAAGATTAGGCAAGACAATTACATCGAACCGCTCAAATCAACTCGATATCACGTTCTTGCCACGAGTATCTGACTCCAAATGGCCCGAATCTATTCAAATTAATTTGTATAATGTAAATCTAAAAACGCCCAAAAAGTCTCCCCGGGCCCACGCCTCGGAATCGGGTAAAAATTATAAATTTTGAATACCCATTCACTCACGAGTTCATTCGAACAAAAATTATCTAAATCCGACGTCAAATTCCCATTCAAATCTCAGATTTTCAATTGGGGAACCTTTTTTCCCATTTCCAAACTTCTACCCTCAAATTCCTTAAATTGACGAGGAAAACAATAATAGATTAATGTATTACGATCAAAATAGAGTTAGAATTAGTTACCCAATAGTTCTCCTTCAAAATCCCTCAGGAAATCGTCTCCCACTGAGCTCTAAATCAAATTGGTGAAAAAATGAGGAATGAACACTTGAAGCTGCCTCTTCAATCCAGCGATTTCCGCACCTGCGCTCATGGGGCCGCATCTGCGATCACGCACCTGCGGAAAAAATCATCGCAGGTGCGAAGGTCACTTATCCGGGCTGGGGCCGCATCTGCGGGCAATTCCTCGCACTTGCGGATACCGCACCTATGGTCCAAATCGGCACATCTGCGAATTTCACTAAGGTAGCCAGGTTCCGCACCTGCGGCTCTCGCACTTGCGGCCTCCCTTCCGCAGGTGCGAAACACCAGAACCAGCAAAGGCACCAGATTTTTCCTAAGTCCAAATTCTTTCCGTTAAGCATCCGAAACACACCCGAGGCCCCCGGGACCTCAAACAAACATACCAAAAAATCCTAAAACACCATACGAACTTAGTCGAGCCTTCAAACCGCATCGAACAACACCAAAATCATGAATTAAGCACGGATTCAAGCATAAGAATTTAAATTTTTCCAAATTCTGACATCAAATCTAGTCCGAATGACCTCAAATTGTACACACAGGTCACAAATGACACTACGAACCTACAGCCACTTTCGGAATTCCATTCCGAGTTCGATATCAAAATTTTCACTATCGGCCGAAATCGCCGAAAAACTAACTTTCGCCAATTCAAGCCCAAATCTACCACAGGCCTCCAAAACACATTTCGGACACGCTCCTAACAACCAAGTCACTCAACGGAGCTAACGGAGTTGACGGAATTCCATTCCGGATCCGTCTTCACACAGTTCCAACTACGGTCCAAACTCTAAGGCTTAAACTCACAACTAGGGACTAAGTGTCCCAAAACTCTCTGAATTCCATAACCAATCACTCAGGCAAGTCTCAATAGCGGAAAAAAATGTGGGAAAACAGTTATTAGGGGATCGAGGCTCTAATTCTCAAAATGACCGGCCGGGTCGTTACATCCTCCCCCTCTTAAAACAATCGTCTGTCCTCGAACGAGTATAAAGACATACCTGAAACTATGAAAAGATAAGGGTAGTGGCTGCGCATATCCTGCTCGGTCTCCCAAGTCGCCTCCTCGACCGACTTAGCTCTCCACTGGACCTTTACTAAAGCAATATTCTTTGACCTGAGCTTTCTGACCTGCCTGTCCACAATGGCTACTGGCTCCTCAACATAAGATAGATCCTTGTCCAACTGGACTGAGCTAAAATCAAATACATGAGTTGGATCACCGTGATACTTTCGGAGCATAGACACATGGAATACCGGGTGAACTCCTGCTAGGCTGGGAGGCAAAACAAGCGCATAAGCAACCTCCCCAACTCGCCGCAATATCTCAAAAGGACCAATGAACCTTAGGCTCAGCTTGCCCTTCTTCCCGAACCTCATCACACCCTTCATAGGCGATACCCAAAGCAAGAACCGCTCACCAACCATAAATGCCAAATCACAAACATTACGGTCTGCATAACTCTTCTGCTTGGACTGTGCTGTGCGAAGGCTCTCCTGAATCACCTTCACCTTATCCAGGGCATCCTGGACCAAATCTGTACCCAACAATCGGGCCTCGCCCGGCTCAAACCATCCCACAGGGGACCGGCACCACCTACCATACAAAACCTCATATGGTGCCATCTGAATGCTGGACTGGTAACTGTTGTTGTAAGTGAACTCTGTAAGTGGCAAGTATTAGTCCTATGACCCCCTGAACTCCATCACACATGCATAGAGCATATCCTCAAGAATCTAAATCGTGCGCTCGGACTGCCCGTCCATATGAGGGTGAAAGGCTGTACTCAGCTCCACCCTAGTACCCAACTCCTGCTGTACGGATCTCCAAAACCGTGATGTGAACTGTGTACCTCTATCTGAAATGATGGATACAATGAAGGCAGACAATCTCTCTGATATAAATCTCAGCCAACTTCTCAGAAGAATAAGTGGTCAACACTGGAATAAAATGAGCTGACTTGGTCAGCCGATCCATGATCACCCAAATAGCATCAAACCTTCTCAAAGTCCGTGGAAGTCTAACTACAAAGTCCATGGTGATCTGCTCACACTTCCACTCTGGGATCTCTAACCTCTGAAGTAATCCACCCTGCCTCTGGTGCTCATATTTGACCTGCTGATAGTTGAGGCACTTGGCCACAAACCCAACTATATCCTTCTTCATCCTCCTCCACCAGTAGTGCTGCCTCAAATCCTGGTACATCTTTGTGGCACCGGGATGAATGGAGTACCGCGAGCTGTGGGCCTCCTCGAGAATCAACTCCCAAAGCCCATCTACATTGGGCACACAGATCCGGCCCTGCATCCTCATCACACCGTCATCACCAATAGTCATATCTCTGGTATCACCTCGCCGAACCCTGTCCTGAAGAACTAGAAGATGAGGATCATCATACTGGCACTCCCTGATACGGTCATATAGAGAAGACCGAGCAACCAAACAAGCTAATACCCGGCTAGGCTCTAAAATATCCAATCTCACGAACTGGCTGGATAAGGCCTGAACATCCAAGGCTAAGGGCCTCTCAGTTGCTAGAAGATATGCCAAACTCCCCAAACTCTCTGCCCGACAACTCAAGGCGTCGGCCACTACATTGGCCTTCCCTGGGTGGTACAATATAGTGATATCATAGTCTTTAAGTAGCTCCAACCACCTCCGCTGACGCAAATTAAGGTCCTTCTGCCTGAACAAGTGCTGCAAACTCCGGTGATTAGTGTAAATCTCACAGGGAACACCGTACAAATAATGATGCCAGATCTTCAGGGCGTGAACAATAGCTGCTAACTCGAGATCATGAACCGGATAATTCTTCTCATGCACCTTCAACTATCTAGAAGCGTAGGCAATCACCCTACCGTCCTGCATTAACACCGCTCCAAGGCCAATCCTCGAGGCATCACAATAGACAGTGTACGACCCCGAACCTGTAGGCAATACTAATACTGGGGCTGTAGTCAAATCGCTGTCTCGAGCTTTTGAAATCTCTCCTTACACTCCTCGGTCCACCTGAACGGAGCACCCTTCTGAGTCAGCCTGGTCATAGGTGCTGCAATGGATAAAAATCCCCACACAAGGCGACGATAATACCCCGCCAAACCAAGGAAACTATGGATTTCCGTAGCTGATGACGGTCTAGGCCAACTCTGTACTGCCTCCACCTTCTTCGGATCTACCTTGATCCCATCGCAAGACACTATGTGGCCCAAGAATGCCACTGAATCAAGCCAGAATTCACACTTAGAAAATTTTGCATACAATTTCTTCTCCCTCAAAGTCTGAAGCACGGTCCGCAGGTGCTGCTCATGATCTTCCCGAGACCGGGAATATACCAGGATGTCATCAATAAACACAATGATGAAGGAATCAAGATAAGGCCGGAACACACTGTGCATCAAATGCATAAAGGTTGATGGGGCATTGGTCAGCCCAAATGACATGACAAGAAACTCATAGTGACCATATCTGGTCCTGAAAGCAGTCTTCGGGATATCCGACTCCCGAATCTTTAACTTATGATAACCTGAACGTAAGTCAATCTTGGAAAACACTCTAGCACCCTGTAACTAATCAAATAAGTCATCAATACGAGGAAATGGATACCTGTTCTTCACTTTGATTTTGTTCAACTGGCAGTAATCAATACACATCCGCATAGAACCATCCTTCTTCTTCACAAATAAGATAGGAGCACCCCAAGGTGACACACTGGGCAGAATGAAGCCCTTTTCAAGCAACTCCTGTAACTGCTCCTTCAACTCCTTTAATTCAGAAGGAGCCATGCGATATGGAGGGATAGAGATGGGCTGAGTACCCGGCAATAAATCAATGCCAAAATCAATATCTCTGTTGGGCGGCATGCCCGGAAGATCAGCTGGAAACACATCTGGAAAGTCCCTCACTACTGGAACTGACTCAACTGTAGGGGTATCAATACTGACATCTCTCACATAGGCCAAATACGCATCACACCCCTTCTCAACCATTCGTTGAGCCTTAAGAAATGAAATGACCCTATGGGAAGTATACTCTAAGGTACCTCCCCACTCTAATCTCGGCACGCCTGGCATAGCCAGCGTCATGATCTTAGCGTGACAATCAAGAATAGCATAATGGGGCGACAACCAGTCCATGCCTAAGATAACATCAAAATCTACCATACTGAGTAATAACAAATTGGCTCTGGCCCTAAAACCACTAAGAGCAATCAAACACGACTGATATACACGGTCCACAATGAGAGAATCTCCCACGGGAGTAGATACCTAAACAGGGGAACTCAAAGAATCTCGAGATATCCCCAAATATGGAGCAAAATAAGAAGACACATATGAATACGTAGAGCCTAGGTCAAATAATACTGATGCAACACTATGACAGATAGGGACGATACCTGTGATGACTAAATCTAAAGCAACGACCTCTGAACAGGCTGGAAAGGAATAATACCTTGTCACGCCCCGAACCTAGGAGCGAGACAAGCACCCGGTGCCTCATCTAACCTGGCGTACCAAATTGTGACTAAGGGACTCTGAACATATAATGTCATACTTTGGCCATGGGGCCACCTTGCAAGACAATTTGCGAAGCAAAATATAAAACTGAATGGAAACTAGCGCTAACTAAACATCAATATAAAGCTAGGCCGACAAGGCCGTCATAGCTACTACAGCTGGCAAACCATCAAATATACATACCAGGCCTACAAACCCAACATACTGCACTAACCAACAGGATATGTCTACAAGCCTCTACTGATAGATATATTGTGATCGGAATAGGGCCCCGACCTACCCATATCATATATATAAATACATACATAAGATGCACACAAAAACCTAGACCCGTTAACTCCGAAGGTTGTGGAGCTTATCGATCAGGCTAAACTCTGGAAACACCTACTGAGGAGGTCTACTCGTCTGTCTATCCGAACCTGCATGCATGAAATGCAGCGTCCCCGGAAAAGGGACGTCAGTACGAAATAATATACCGAGTATGTAAGGCAATAACATAACTGAAAATTGAAACTGAACTGATAATATAATAACTGGAAGTAACTGGGAGTCAAAGATGATCTGGAGATATACTTACCTGCTGATACTGACTCAACTCCTTCAATATAGTAAGTAAAATAATTGTACGGCCTTATAAGGCTCGGTATATATAACTGCTCTGCCATAGTAGGCTCGCTCATAGGCACTCGGGCCATACTAGGCTATGTATCTCGACCATGCTGGGCTCGCTCATAGGTGCTCGGCCACAGTAGGCTCGGTATATAACTTTCCATCTGATCAGAGGTTGCCCAATAGGGGCCTGCCCATCGATTATAGCTCGATGGTAATGAAAATACTGTAATACTGTATATATAGGCTTGCTGCTCTCTTGACTGGAAGAAGACAATACTAATAATATTGTAACTTATGAGACTAGAATAGTGTGAATAAATTCATGAATATGAACTTCTCTTTTTGTCTCATTACTAACACATGTAGCTACGAGATCATGCCAAAATGAAGGAAGGCTTAGCCTTAACATACCTTATCACAATCTTTCCAATCACCAAGTTGAACTCACCTCTTCGCACTTTAATCTACAAGAATGATAATAATACTATCGTTAAGTTATGAAAGGTACAACTATCGCACAACGAACGACAAACTTATTTTGTATTAAAACGGGCAGCATCTCCCCTATAATCCTTACTTCCTCCAAATTCAAGATAACACCAACAATACAAGAACAGAACAATAACAACATATATACATCATTTTCCAGCCCTATATACACCATCAAATACTACAAAACAGCCCAACACACCCCAATCTCTTCGTACACAAAATGACCACCGTAGTAGTGTCAAACGACCCGAAAATGTTATGACGAACGACCAGCCAACCACCCTACATTTATATGGTGTTTATAAACCCCCTTCCTCCTCCAAAACTCCACAAAACAGTAGTAAAACACGCCGCCCAACAGCAACACAAAACAGTCCACAAAACAGTCCGCTACAAGTGAATAACTCGAACTCACGGCTTCCGATCACCATCCCGTGAGTTCTTACAAGTATAGAACGACTTACCATGAATTTACAGAAGAAAAATTGGATGAAAGAGAGCAGTAAACTCACCTTATTTGTTGGATAACTCAGCTCTTATCTTGGTTCTTCAAACTCTAGGTTTTACCTCCAATTGGAACTTGAAAGGGAGAGAAAATCAATTAGGGTTTGTGGAAAATTTTTGGGAGGATTCTTTGCAGAGCTTATGTCTGGTTATTATGCTCTATTTTAAGTCTAATATATGAAGAAAATATGCCCTTAAAAGGCCTCTTTGGACGACCCGAAATGGCCCATTTTTTTGGGCTCACATTTAAGCAAGTAGGTGACACACCTACTTGTCACCTAGCAGCTTGCGCGGTATCGCACAAATGCCCATATCTTTCTACTCCAATGTCGTATTGACAAACTCTTTAATGCGTTGGAAAGTAGACTCATAGATCTTGAATTTGATGGGTGGAACACCCCATAACTCTAAGTATATTGGGAGAAAATCGCAGTTACATTTGACCCAAAGTTTCAGTAAAACTTATGAATGTAACTTGTGATGACTTTCATCGACTTTTGTTCCACAACTCGCTTGACTTCAAAACATAACACACGGATGTCATATGACTAATATAAATCATAACATAATCTCCTTATCATGTTAAGCACCCTAGTCTAACCCCAAAGGTACATGTTATAACATTCCCAACTTGTCGACTTTCGACGAAACATTATTTTCTTCAATTGCTTTAGCTTCTGAACCGTGCAACCCTCTTTGTACTTGTTGTTCATGATCTTCAATATTTGTAACCTCAGAGGTAACATGATTAAATTACTTTATATACTTTTAAATATTATCTCATTTTTGGTCCTACATTAGTTTTCTTACGATGCATTTTTACGTACGAAAATATAGGGTGTAACATCATTCCCCCTTGGGAACATTCGTCCTCGAATGTTTACTCTTAGAGACTTTGGAAACTTTTGCCAGAGTATCCTTTGTACACTAGGTTAACACCAACCTGTACGTAGCCAGAAAACATACTATGCATGCCACACATGGCCAATGTTTATAAATAGCAACACTTTGCCTCACCAACCGTAAATCATAAATACTAAAAGTGAAAAATAAAAGCTTACCTGATGACCTGCTAGCATGAATAGAGCTGTGTTGTAGCATCCCATCTCGAGCCATATCTTCAGTTTGAAATAGGTGGGGGTATTTAGACTTCATTTCTTCCTCCGATTCCCACATCATCTCTTCTACATTCTTGCTCCTCCATAAAACCTTTACGGAAGCTACCTCCTTATTTCGTAGATTGCGGATTTGTCGGTCTAGGATGGCAACTGGAATTTTCTCGTATGACAAGTCCTCTGTAATCTGTACATCATCCGTGGGCACCACTCGGGTAGGATCGCCAATGCACTTCCGTAGCATAGATACGTGAAAAACCGGATGGACAGACTCCAATTCTGAGGGCAACTCTAACTCATAAGCTACTTGGCCCACTCTCCGAATGATCCTATAAGGCCCAATATACCGTGGGCTAAGCTTGCCTTTCTTGCCAAACCTCATCACGCCCTTCATAGGTGATACCTTTAAGAATACCCAGTCATTAATCCTGAACTCTAAGTCTCGTCGCCGCACGTCAGAATATGACTTCTGACGACTCTGAGCTGTCAACAGTCGCTCCCGGATAAGCTTTACTTTCTCTATGGCCTGTTGAACCAGGTCTGGCCCATATAACCCAGATTCCCCAACATCAAACCACCCTATAGGAGATCTGCACTTACGCCCATACAAAGCCTCATACGGAGCCATCTGAATACTGGAGTGGTAACTGTTATTATATGCAAACTCGATAAGAGGTAGATGTTCATCCCAACTTCTTTTAAAATCCAACACACATACTCGTAACATATCCTCGAGCGTCTGAATTGTGCGCTCGGCTTGTCCATCCGTCTGTGGATGAAAAGCTGTGCTGAGATTCACCTGAGTCCCTAGACCTCTCTGAAATGACCTCCAAAAATGTGCTGTAAACTGAGCCCCACGGTCAGATATAATAGAAACTGGTACTCCGCGTAGCTGCACTATCTCTTTAATATATAACTTTGCATAATCTTCTGCTGTATATGTAGATCTGACCGGTAAGAAGTGAGCTGATTTCGTGAGCCTATCGACTATCACCCATATGGAATCGAACTTACGATTAGAACGAGGTAAACCCGTGATAAAGTCCATGTTTATCGCCTCCCATTTCCATGTCGGGATCTCTATAGTCTGCATTAGCCCTCCAGGCTTCTGGTGCTCTACCTTCACTTGCTGGCAACTAGTACATTGGGCGACAAACTCAGCAATGTTCTTCTTTATATCGTTCCACCAGTACACATCCTTAATGTCATGATACATCTTCGTCGACCCAGGATGGATGGAATACCATGAATAATGTGCCTCTGACATAATCCTGTCTCGTAGCCCTGCTACATCTGGAACACACAAACGACCCCTATATCTGAGAACCCCATCTCCCTTTAGCTCTAACAATGGCTTCTTCTGCTGCGGAACTTGCTCTCTCAGCTCGACCAACTCTGGGTCCTCGTACTGCCTTTACTTGACTTCCGCTATGAGGGATGATTTTGTAGTGTTTTGGAGTACAACTCCACCATCCTCAGAATCTACTAACCGAACCCCTAATGAAGACAATTGATGAATCTCTCTAGCTAATTGTCTTTTCTCGGGTTCTACATGTGCTAAGCTACCCATAGATCGGCGACTTAATACATCTGCTACAACATTAGCTTTCCCTGGATGGTAGAGAATGTTAACATCGTAATCTTTCAATAACTCAAGCCATCGCCTCTGTCGCAAATTCAACTCTTTCTGCTTGAAGATATATTGTAGGCTTTTATGATCAGTAAATACATCAACATGAACACCATATAAATAATGCCGCCATATCTTAAGTGCATGGACAACCGCAGCTAACTCGAGGTCGTGGGTCGGATAATTCCTCTCGTGCTTCCTCAACTGCCTTGAAGCATACGCAATTACCTTCCCATGTTGCATCAGGACACATCCTAACCCGACACCTGATGCATCACAATACACGGCATAACCCTCTAGACCCTCTGGAAGTGTTAGAACTGGAGCTGAGGTCAACCTGTTCTTAAGCTCTTGGAAACTCCGCTCACAAGCCTCTGTCCATTGAAACTTAGTTTCTTTCTGTGTCAACTTCGTCAATGGTGCCGAAAGGGAAGAAAAACCCTCTACGAACCTCCGATAGTATCCCGCTAAGCCTAGAAAGCTACGAACCTCTGTCGGAGTGGTAGGTCTAGGCCAAGATTTCACGGCCTCAATCTTCTGAGTGTCCACCTTTATCCCTTCATATGATACAATATGCCCCAAGAATGCTACAGACTTCAACCAGAACTCACATTTAGAAAACTTAGCATACAACTTACGATCACGGAGGGTTTGGAGTACCGCTCGTAGGTGGTCCGCATGCTCATCCTCTGAACGGGAATAAACCAGAATATCATCAATAAATACTATCACGAACAGATCTAAAAATGGCCGGAATAGGCTATTCATCAAGTCCATAAATACAGCGGGTGCATTAGTCAACCCGAAGGACATGACAAGGAACTCGAAGTGGCCATATCTGGTCCTGAAGGCTGTCTTCGGAATATTTTTTTCCCGAACTCTGACCTGGTGGTACCCCGACCTCAAATCTATCTTTGAAAAGCATCTAGCCCCCTACAACTGATCAAACAAGTCATCGATCCTTGGAAGTGGATACTTATTCTTAATAGTTACCTTGTTCAGCTGCCTAATATCGATACACATCCTCAGCGAGCCGTCTTTCTTCCGCACAAATAGTACTGGTGCACCCCAAGGTGAGGTACTGAGCCTGATGTAACCTTTCTCCAGCAAATCTTTTAACTGCTCCTTCAACTCCTTCAATTCGCCAGGTGCCATTCTATACGGAGGGACGGATATTGGTTGAGTTCCTGGAAGCAAATCGATGCTAAAATCAATCTCTCGCTCTGGAGGAATACCTGGAAGCTCATCTGGAAACACATCTACATACTCTTTGACTACGGGAATAGACTGAAGTGTAGGTATCTCAGCATCTGCATCTCTAACTCGCACAATATGATAAATGCACCCTTTTGCGATCATTTTCATCGCCTTCAAATAGGAAATAAACCTACCTCTGGGTGTTGGTGTATTGCCTACCCTTGGCTGCCTTTGCTCGGCAATCAACTGTGGCATAGCAAGCTGCCAACCAGTCCATGCCCATGATAGCATCAAAATCCATCATCTCTAGCTCAACTAGGTCAGCTGAGGTCTGACGACTACAAATTGTCACCGTACAACCTCGGTAAACCCGTCTAGCAATAATCGATTCTCCGACCGGTGTAGATACCGCAAAAGGATCACTTAGTATTTCAGGCACTATACCAAACTTCCTCGCGACAAATGGGGTAATATACGATAAAGTAGACCCTGGGTCTATCAAAGCATAAGCATCGTGAGAGCAAATGGTTAATATACCTGTCACAACGTCTGGTGAAGACTCCTGGTCCGGTCGACCCGCTAAAGCATAGATACGGTTCTGATTACCACTTGAACTGGAACCTCTACCTCTGCCCCGACCTCTACCAGCCGAAGACTAAGACTCGCGCCCTGAAGGATGCACGGACATAGATGATCCTGTTGCTGAACTCGCTGGTTGTGCCATTCCCCCCGAATCTCTATTTAGGCAATCTCGCATCATATGCCCTGGACGCCCACATGTATAACAAGCATCAGAACCTGCTCGGCATTGGCCCAAGTGTCCTCTACCACAGATGTCACACAGTGGAGGAAATGACCATGTCTGCGTAGATCCTCGCTGTCGCTGCAAACCCGACGCCCGTGAGCTCTCACCTGGTCCTGACTGATTATAGCGGTCATACCTGTAACCCTGTAACTGAGGTGGCGGAGGCCTAGGTGGCCGTCCGAAGTACTGGGTCCTATAACTACCCTGATATTGCTCCTGAGACCTGGGAAATCTCATCCTCTTACGTTGCCCTTGCTCAGCCCTTTCTGTACCCTGCTGCCGACGCCTACCCTTTTTTATATTCTGGGCGAATGCCTGAATCCGGGAGATATCCATACTATCCTGCAATGCAGCGGTGGCACATGCCTCGGTTAACTCTGGGGTTAACCCTGCTATAAACCTGTGAATCCTGTCCCGCATAGTAGCAACTATGGATGGTGCATATCTGGCCAATGAGTCAAAACGGAGACTATACTCTCGAACACTCATATTACCCTGCTTGAGGGCTAGAAACTGATCGACTCGAGCCTATCGGATCTCCCGTGGTAAGTACTGGTCAAGGAAGGCATCTGAAAAATTCTCCCAAATAGCTGGAGGTGCATCACGTCCCCTGAACCTCTCCCATCCCTCATACCAAATGATGGCTATATCTCGGAGTCGAAAAGCTGCTAGCTCAACTGCCTCTTTCTCCGTGGCATGCATAACACGAAAGATCCTGTGAAGCTGATCTATGAAATCCTGCAGGTCCTCCCTCTGATCTGTCCCCGTGAACTCTGGGGGACTCAAAGCAATAAACTCTCGGACCCTTGAACTCCCAGACCCCTCAGAAGTTCCTGCACTAGCTGATGCCCTAGCCTGTTGCTGGGTAGCTACCAACTGTGTCAACAAATGCACCGCACTCCTTAAGTCCTGATCTGATGGAAGTGGAGGGGGAACTGGATGTGCGGTTTCCCTAGGAATCTCCGTAGTTGGTGGAGGAGCCGGTAATGGCTGAGTAGGGGTCTCACCTTGAGCCTCAGACTGGGCCCCATCTACTGGGGGTACCCTGCTGGTCCCCTCACCTACTGCTGTATCTCTCCTCTGGCTAGCAGTAGTCTTCCTAGTCACCGTCATCTGTGCATGCAAACACCAACACATAAGTTTAATTCAAATTTCCTATAACTCAGTTCTGTAGCACGATTTAGATTTCAAAGAAGGGTAACCAACTCCTAAATGCCCTGTAGTGCACATGCCCCGAACCTAGGAGCGAGACAAGCACCCGGTGCCTCACCTAACCCGGCGTACCAAATTGCGACTAAGGGACTCTGAACATATAATGTCATACTTTGGCCATGGGGCCACCTTGCAAGACAATTTGTGAAGCAAAATATAAAACTGAATGGAAACTAGCGCTAACAAAATATCAATATAAAGCTAGGCCGACAAGGCCGTCATAGCTACTACAGCTGACAAACCATCAAATATACATACCAGGCCTACAAACCTAACATACTGCACTAACCAACAAGATATGTCTACAAGCCTCTACTGATAGATATATTGTAATCGGAACAGGGCCCCGACCTACCCATATTATATATATAAATACATACATCAGATGCACACAAAAACCTAGACCCGATAACTCCGAAGGTTGTGGAGCTTACCGATCAGGCTAAACTCTGGAAACACCTACTGAGGAGGTCTACTCGTCTGTCTATCTGAACCTGCATGCATGAAATGCAGCGTCCCCGGAAAAGGGACGTCAGTACGAAATAATGTACCGAGTATGTAAGGCAATAACATAACTGAAAATTGAAACTGAACTGATAATATAATAACTGGAAGTAACTGGGAGTCAAAGATGATCTGGAGATATACTTACCTGCTGATACTGACTCAACTCCTTCAATATAGTAAGTAAAATAATTGTACGGCCTTATAAGGCTCGGTATATATAACTGCTCTGCCATAGTAGGCTCGCTCATAGGCGCTCGGCCATACTAGGCTATGTATCTCGACCATGCTGGGCTCGCTCATAGGCGCTCGGCCACAGTAGGCTCGGTATATAACTTTCCATCTGATCAGAGGTTGCCCAATAGGGGCCTGCCCATCGATTATAGCTCGATGGTAATGAAAATACTGTAATACTATATATATAGGCTTGCTGCTCTCTTGACTGGAAGAAGACAATACTAAAATTGAATATAGAGTCTCGATAAGGAATAATATTGTAACTTATGAGACTAGAATAGTGTGAATAAATTCATGAATATGAACTTCTCTTTTTGTCTCATTACTAACACATGTAGCTACGAGATCATGCCAAAATGAAGGAAGGCTTAGCCTTAATATACCTTATCACAATCTTTCCAATCACCAAGTTGAACTCACCTCTTTGCACCTTAATCTACAAGAACGATAATAATACTATCGTTAAGTTATGAAAGGTACAACTATCGCACAACGAACGACAAACTTATTTTGTATTAAAACGGGCAGCATCTCCCCTATAATCCTTACTTCCTCCAAATTCAAGATAACACCAACAATACAAGAACAGAACAATAACAACATATATACATCATTTTCCAGCCCTATATACACCATCAAATACTACAAAACAGCCCAACACACCCCAATCTCTTCGTACACAAAACGACCACCGTAGTAGTGTCAAACGACCCGAAAATGTTATGACGAACGACCAGCCAACCACCCTACATTTATATGGTGTTTATAAACCCCCTTCCTCCTCCAAAACTCCACAAAATAGTTGTAAAACACGCCGCCCAACAGCAACACAAAACAGTCCACAAAACAGTCCGCTACAAGTGAATAACTCGAACTCACGGCTTCCGATCATCATCCCGTGAGTTCTTACAAGTATAGAACGACTTACCATGAATTTACAGAAGAAAGATTGGATGAAAGAGAGCAGTAAACTCACCTTATTTGTTGGATAACTCAGCTCTTATCTTGGTTCTTCAAACTCTAGGTTTTACCTCCAATTAGAACTTGAAAGGGAGAGAAAATCAATTAGGGTTTGTGGGAAATTTTTGGAAGGATTCTTTGCAGAGCTTATGTCTGGTTATTATGCTCTATTTTAAGTCTAATATATGAAGAAAATAGGCCCTTAAAAGGCCTCTTTGGACGACCCGAAATGGCCCATTTTTTTGGGCTCACATTTAAGCAAGTAGGTGACACACCTACTTGTCACCTAGCAGCTTGCGCAGTATCGCACAAATGTCCATATCATTCTACTCCAATGTCATATTGACAAACGGTTTAATGCGTTGGAAAATATACTCATAGATCTTTAATTTTATGGGTGGAACACCCCATAACTCTAAGTATATTGGGAGAAAATCGCAGTTACATTTGACCCAAAGTTTTAGTAAAACTTATGAATGTAACTTGTGATGACTTTCATCGACTTTTGTTCCACAACTCGCTTGACTTCAAAACATAACACACGGATGTCATACGACTAATATAAATCATAACATAATCTCCTTATCATGTTAAGCACCCTAGTCTCACCCCAAAGGTATATGTTATAACATTCCCAACTTGTCGACTTTCGACGAAACATTATTTTCTTCAATTGCTTTAGCTTCTGAACCGTGCAACCCTCTTTGTACTTGTTGTTCATGATCTTCAATATTTGTAACCTCAGAGGTAACATGATTAAATTACTTTATATACTTTTAAATATTATCTTATTTTTGGTCCTACATTAGTTTTCTTACGATGCATTTTTACGTACGAAAATATAGGGTGTAACATACCTGGCCTGGCCTCCCCCTCTAGGGCGACCTCAACCTCCCCGACCTCCACTTTGAGCTGGCTGAGGAGGTGGGGTGGCAGCTGGTGCTGGAAGAATGGCCAGAGGACCCGATGGAGCACGTGGAGGCTGATAAGTCTGTGAAGGTGTACCCCTCCTGGCTCTGGGGCAATCTCTAACCATGTGACGAGTGTCACCACACTCAAAACAATCTCTCGGAAGACGCGACGGCTGAGACTGACTCAGACCTGTCCTGCTGGACTGGCCGGTAACAACACCTCGAGTATGAGGCATATTGGATACTGGCGGTGCATAATAGGGCTCCTGAGGTCTAGGAGGAGCTGGAACACCGCTGGCTGCTGGAAGAGCTGAATGAACAGGGCGACTCACAAAACCCCTACCATAGCATGCTGCTGGTGCACGAGCTCCTGAATAATGACCAGTCTCTCGAGACCTTTTGGCCTCTCTCTCCTCTCTGTCCCGAGCAAACATGCCCTCCACTCTCCTGGCAATGCTCACTGCCTGCTGATAAGTGATGTCCATCTCTAACTCCCTGGCCATATTGGTCCGAATACTGGGGTGGAGTCCCTCAATGAAGCGACAAACCCTCTCTCTGACTGTAGCTACCAGAGCCGGTGCATGGCGAGCTAACTCACTGAAACAGACTGCATACTCCGACACAGTCATAACACCCTGACATAACTGCTCAAACTTTGTGCGCCAAGCATCCCTGAGGCTCTGAGGAACATACTCACGCAAGAACATCTCTGAAAACTGAGTCCAAGTGAGTGAGGTTGCCTCGTCCGGACTACTCAGCTCATAGGCACGCCACCACTGATATGTTGCTCCCCTCAGCTGGAAAGTGGTGAAAGAAACCCCACTCGTCTCCACAATGCCCATAGTGCGGAGAATATGATGACACTCCTCAAGAAAACCCAGAGCATCATCTGAAGCTAGTCCGATGAAAGTAGGTGGGTGGTAATTCTTGTACCTCTCAAGTCTGAGTTGCTCTGTCTCAGAAGCAGTTACCCTGATCTCATGTTGAACCGGAGCCACTGGGGGCATAGGAATATACTCTGGGGCCTGATCAACCTGGACCCTCTGATCAGGTGTGCGGGCTGCGGGAGTCTTTGCCCCCCGGCCTGAAATGTAGCGAGAGCTATCGGAAATAGTCCAGCCTGAGCCAGAGTGCTGAACATGCTCATGAACTGAGCTAAAGTCTCCTGGAGGGTTGGAGTAGCAATAGGGATCTACGGTTCTGGCCCTCCAGCTAGAGCTGCTAGGGGCTCCTCTGACGCAGCTCTCACAGGTGCTCGGGCTGCACTGCATGGTCGTCCTCTACCCCGACCCCGGCCTCTGGCGGCTCTGATAGGGGGCTCGGGTGCCTGATCGTCGGTCCTCCCGGTACGGGTCCTCACCATCTGTGAGAAAGAATAGAATAGGGGTTTAGAATTTTGATGTCAATAACTCGCACGACAAGGAAATCAAAGGAATATTATTGTTCTTAACAGTTACATAGCCTCCCAAAGATAAGTATGGACATCTCCGCACCGATCCACGAGACTCTAATAAATCGGCTTGTGACTCGCGACTCCTATGAACCTAGTGCTATAATACCAACTTGTCACGACCCAAATTAATCCTCCGTAAGGTGTCATGATGGCACCTAGTCTTTACGACTAGGTAAGCCTAATATTACGAAAAATATAAAGAAAACACAACATTTTTAAAGATCAACAGCATATTGTGAATAGCCAAAAGTAGTACCACTCGGCATATACAAAATAATTTTCCAAGACTCGGAATATCATTAAGTAATAAGCTGCTATAATCTATGTAGCTCTATATAAAAGTCTGAAGATAATAAAGAAAGTCTCTAGGCGAGGGAGTAGAAGGGGACTCCGAAGATCTGCGGACGCAAGCAGTAGTACCTTGAAGTCTCCTAAAATCAGCAGCACGCACTAACCCCGAGGCTGATAGCTCGCACCTGGATCTGCACACGAAAATATGTGCAGGGAAGGGCATGAGTACACCACAATGGTATCCAGTAAGTGCCAAGCTTAACCGCCGTCGAGTAGTGACGAAATTAGGTCAAGGCCCTACCGGAGTAAATATAATAAATTAAACAGTAAAAGATATATGTAAAATTTACAGTAACACAGTTAAAGAAATTCTCAAAAATTTAACAATTAAGGGAGTCCTCGGCTCAGAACAAGGTAAACACAGTGGGAAATCTCCGAGGATACCGTCCCGTAGTTCCAAATGAATATACAATACAATGGGATCTCCCGGAATACGTCTATAGTCCCAAAGTAAATATGCAGTGCTGGGGGATCTCCCGGAATACGTCCGTAGTCCCAAAGTAAATATGCAGTACTGGGGGATCTCCCGGAATACGTCTGTAGTCCCAATTTAAATATGCAACGCAAGATGAAATGGCAGGTATGGCATCGAGTTATACAGTTTATACTGAACACAGATAAGGAAAGTAGGGACTTAACTAAGCTTGGCGCACAGAATGTCAAATAGGCAGTTAAAACATGTAAGCATGCTTCTCTAGTCTAAGTTTAACAATTAAACGTATTAGTGTAATTTAATAAGGATAAACAGTTTATGATTTAGAAAGGAAAAATGAGATTTTTGCAATAATAGCCTGTGTACGTACTCCTCACCTCACGTACACGGAGCCCACACATCAATTAATATCAAGCATCTTAAGGGAAAGTCCCCAACACAATATTAGGCAAGCCACTTATATCGAACCGCTCAAATCAACTCGATATCACGTTCTTGCCACGAGTATCCGACTCCAAATGGCCCCAATCTATTCAAATTAATTGCATAATGTAAATATAATTACAAGTAACTAATTTAGCTAATTAATTCAAAGTTAAAGCGTGAAACTAGGAAAAATGCCCAAAAAGTCTCACCGGACCCACGTCTCAGAATCGAGTAAAAATTATAAATTTTGAACACCCATTCACTCGCGAATTCATTCGAACAAAAATCATCTAAATCCGACGTCAAATTCCCATTCAAATCTCAGATTTTCAATTGGGGAACCTTTTCCTCCATTTTTAAACTTCTACCCTCAAATTCCTTAAATTGATGAGGAAAACAATAATAGATTAATGTATTATGATCAAAATAGAGTTAGAATTAGTTACTCAATAGTTCTCCTTCAAAATCCCTCGAGAAATCGTCTCCCACCGAGCTCTAAATCGAATTGGTGAAAAAATGAGGAATGAAGCCTCGAAGCTGCCTCTTCAACCCAGCGATTTCCGCACCTGCGCTCATGGGGCCGCATCTGCGATCACGCACCTGCGGAAAAAATTAGCGCAGGAGCGAAGGTCACTTATCCGGGCTGGGGCCGCATCTGCGGGCAATTCCTCACACCTGCGCATTTCACTAACGTAGCCAGGCTCCGCACCTGCGGCCTCCCTTCCGCAGGTGCGAAACACTAGAACCAGCAAAGGCACCAGATTTTTCCTAAGTCCAAATTCTTTCCGTTAAGCATCCGAAACACACCCGAGGCTCCCGGGACCTCAACCAAATATACCAATCAATCCTAAAATACCATACGAACTTAGTTGAGCCTTCAAACTACATCGAACAACACCAAAATCATGAATTAAGCACAGATTCAAGCCTAAGAATTTAAAATTTTCCAAATTCTCACATCAAATATAGTCTGAATGACCTTAAATTGTACACATAGGTCACAAATGACACTACGAACCTACAGCCACTTTCGGAATTCCATTCCAAGCTCGATATCAAAATTTTCACTATCGGCCGAAATCGCCGAAAAACTAACTTTCGCCAATTCAAGCCTAAATCTACTACAGGCCTCCAAAACACATTCCGGGCACGCTCCTAACCCCAAAATCACTCAACGGATCTAACAGAGTCAACAAAATTTTATTCCGGATCCGTCTTCACACAGTTCCGACTATGGTCCAAACTCTAAGGCTTAAACTCACAACTAGGGACTAAGTGTCCCAAAACTCTCTGAATTCCATAACCAATCACTCCGGCAAGTATCAATAGCGGAAACAAACGTGGGAAAAATAGTTATTACGGGATCGGGGCTCTAATTTTCAAAACGACCGGCCAGGTCGTTACAGGGTATTTATAAATTTTTCCTTATTTAAAAAAGTAACTAACACCAAAAATGGAAAAACCAAAGTTGGAATATGCGCCTAGAGTTCTTTTAGGTTTAGAAAATTTTATTCTTTCACATAGAATTATATAATATTCAAAGAGTGACACAACAATTGGAAATCAAAGTAGAAAACAAAATTTCATATATTTAGAAATTAGAACTCCATGACGTTTAGAAGTTTTTGTCCAAATATAACCATTAATTTGTTATGTAAAAAAATTAATTGAAAGAGAATGAATACATAAAAAATTATAGAAATAAAGTCAGTAGTCCTTTTCTTTTTTTATTTGATCTATTCACATTTTTAGGAAAATAATCTAAATTTCAATTTTGTCAATGTGAACTTTATTTTTAAAAGGTATAAATAAAGGGTATAAAAAACGAACACATTTCGCTAAAAGTGTTCGTGCTTTTAATATAGTCTATAACTCTATAGAGATATGATACCTAAGTAAAACTGTGATAGAGTACAAGACAACAAATAACAGCTAATTCAATAAGTACCCGACCGCTCCGGTCCCAACAATGATATCATATGGCCGAAACATGGTTTCGAACATGAATGGCAGTCAAATTTCCAGAAGACAGAGGGAACATGTAATTAACAACAAGTTATTCGACTTTACAGTCTCACGGGACGGACCAAGTCACAATCCCCCCACGGTGCACACCCACACTCCTGTCACCTATCATGTGCGTCACTTCCACAATAATCACATCATACCAAAATCTGGGGTTTCATACCCTCAGGACCAGATTTAAGACTGTTATTTACCTCAAACCACGCAAAATCCTACTCCAAAATGCATTTGCCCCTCGAATCAGTCTCCAAATGCCCCGAATCTAGCCACAAGCAGTACGATATAATTAATATAGGCTAAAGGAATCAATTCCACAAGAAAACACACGAAATTATAAACCAAAATCCGAAATAGATTCAACCTGCACCCCCGGGCCCACGTCTCGAAATCCAACAAAAGTCACAAAAACTGAAAGCTCATTCACTCACGAGTCTAACCATACCAAATTTACTCAAATCCGATAACAAAATCCCATTCAAAACCTCAAAAATCTAACTCAAGAACACTTCCTCTTTTTTCCCAATTTTGAATTAAAGACATAATCATGGAATTTAGCCAAAACCAAGTAAGAATCACTTACCCCAATCAACTCCACGAAAATCCCTTCAAGAATCACCCAAATCCGTGGTCTCTAGCACAAAATATGAAGAATGGGTTCAAACCTTCGTTTTTGAAATTAATACTATTGCCCAGATTTCCTTCTTCGCGAACGCGACCGTCCTCTCGCGTTCGCGTAGACCAATTTGACTGCCTCCCAGTTTAACTCTTCGCGAATGCGACCAACGCTTCGCGAACGAGATGCTTAACCAACTCTGACCTTCGCAAACGCGACCCATGCCTCGCAAACGCGTACACCAAAAGGCTGGGATCCCCAGCTGCCTCACTCCTCTTCGCGAACGTGTAGACCAAAAGGCTAGGATCCCCAGCTGCCTCACCCCTTTTCGCGAACGCGACACCACTTCCGCGTCCGCGATGCACACCCAGACCACACCTTCACGTTCGCGTCCTCTTCTTCGTGAATGCGCAGAACAAAAATTCCCAGCTCACAAACACCCTTCGCGAACGCGAGGCTCCTCTCGCGAACGTGTAAGAGGAAACCAGAAAAACATAGCAACAGACATCAGCCATCAACCAAGGCCCAAATTTGATCCGTTAACCACCTGAAACTCACCCAAGGCCCCCCGAGACCTCAGCCAAACATACCATCAAGTCCCAAAATATTATAAAGACTTAGTCAAACCCTTAAATCACCTCAAACAACATCAAAACATGAATTACACACGGATTCAAACCTAATGAACTTTGATATTTATAAATTCTACAAACGATGCCGAAACCTATCATATCACGTCCGATTGACCTCAAATTTTGCAGACAAGTCACAAATGACCCCACAAACCTATTTCAACTTTCGGAATCGAAATCCAACCCCGATATCAAAAAGTCAACCCCCCATCAAACTTCCCAAAAATTTGACTTTCGCTATTTCAAGCCTTATTCTACTCTCGACCTCCAAATCACAATCCGTGCAGGCTCCTAAGTCCAGAATTACCCAACGGAGCTAACGGAATCATCAAAATTCCAATCTAAGGTCGTTTACACATAAGTCGACATCCGGTCGACTTTTTCAGCTTAAGATTTCAATTAAGAGACTAAGTGTCTCAATTCACTCTGAATTCACTCCAGACCCGAACCAACTAACCCGGTACATCATATAACAGTTGTAGAACACAATAGAAGCAGAAAAATAGGGAAACAGGGCTACCACTCTTGAGACAACCGGTCGGGTCGTCACATCCTCTCCCTCTTAAACAAATATTCGTCCTCGAACGAGTATAGAGACATACCTGAAGTGCTGAAAAGATGAGGATAACTGCTGCGCATATCATGCTCGGTCTCCCAAGTCGCCTCCTCGACCGGCTGACCTCTTTACTAAACCTTCACAGAAGCAATATTCTTCAACCTCAGCTTTTGAACCTGCCTATCGAAGATCCCCACCGGCTCCTCAACATAAGATAAATCCTTGGCCAGCTGGACTGAGCTGAAATCCAACACGTGAGACGGATTGCTGTGATACTTCTGTAGCATAAAACCATGGGATACTCGATGAACTCCTGCTAGACTAGGAGGCAAGGCAAGCTCATAAGCAACCTCCCCAACACGTCGCAACACCTTAAATGTGCCGATAAACCTCGGGCTCAGCTTTCCCTTCTTTCCGAACCTCATAACACCCTTCATGGGTGACACCCGGAGCAAGACCCGCTCTCCAACGATGAATGCAACATCGCGAACCTTCCAATCCGCATAACTCTTCTATCTAGATTGGGCTGTGCGTAGTCTATCCTGAATCACCTTAACCTTCTCCAGAGCATCCTGAACCAAGTATGTACCCAATAATCTAGCCTCACCCGGATCAAACCAACCCACTGGAGACCTACACCGCCTACCATATAGAGCCTCATACAGTGCCATTTGGATGCTCGACTGATAACTATTGTTGTAAGCAAACTCCACTAGAGGCAAGAACTGATCCCACGAATCCCCAAACTCCATCACACACATAGAGAGCATATCCTCTAATATCTGAATAGTGCGCTTGGACTATCCGTCCGTTTGAGGGTGAAATGATGTGCTCAACTCCACTCGATTACCCAACTCATACTGTAGGACCCTCTAGAACCGTGATGTAAACTACGTACCCCGATCAGAGATGATAGATACTGGTATGCCATGAAGCCTGACGATCTCGCGGATATACACTCGAGCCAACTGCTCGAAAGAATAGGTAGTCATCACATGAATGAAATGAGCTAACTTGGTCAGCCTATGCACAATCACCCAAACTGCATCAAACCTCCGCTGAGTCCGTGGGAGTCCAACAATGAAATCCATAGTGATCCGCTCCCACTTTCACTCCGGAATCTCTAACTTCTGAAGCAACCCACCTGGTCTCTGATGCTCATACTTCACCTGTTGGCAATTTAGGCACCGAGCTACATACTCCACTATGTCCTTCTTCATTCTCCTCCACTAGTAATGTTGTCTGAAGTGATGATACATCTTCGCGGCACCCAGATGAATAGAATACCGCAAACTGTGAGCCTCCTGGAGAATCAACTCACGCAAACTATCTACATTGGGCACACATAGTCTGCCCTGCATCCTCAATGAACTATCATCCCTAATAGTGACCTCCTTATTGTCACCGTGCTGGACCGTGTCCTTAAGGATGAGCATATAGAGGTCATCATACTTACGCTCCCTAATATGATCATAAAGAGAAGACCGAGAGACTACACAAGCCAATACTCAACTTGGCTCAGAAATATCCAATCTAACAAACTGGCTAGCTAAGGCCTGAACATCCAACGCCAATGGCCTCTCTGCTGCTGGATGATATGCTAAGCTCCCCAAACTCTCCGCCCGATAACTCAAGGCATCGGCTACCACATTGGCCTTCCTGGGATGGTACAAAATGGTGATATCATAGTCCTTAAGAAGCTCCAAACACCTCCGCTGATGCAAGTTAAGATCCTTCTGTTTGAACATATGCTGCAAACTCCAGTGATCAGTGTAAATCTCACAATGGACACCGTACAAATAGTGCCGCTAGATTTTCAAGGTGTGAACAATAGCTACTAACTCAAGGTCGTGGACATGATAGTTCTTATTATGGGGATTCAACTGGCGCGAAGCATAAGAAATCACTCTACCCTCCTACATTAGGACACACCCAATACCGATCCGCGAGGCATCACAATACACTATGTAAGAACTAGAAGTTGATGGTAGAACTAGAACTGTGGTCGTGGTCAAAGCAGTCTTGAGCTTCTGAAAGCTCTCCTCGCACTCGTCCGACCACCTGAAAGGAGCACACTTTTGAGTCAATTTAGTCAAGGGCGATGCAATAGATGAGAAACCCTCCACAAAATGACGGTAATAACCGGCCAAATCGAGAAAACTCCAAATCTTTATGGCTGAAGATGGTCTGGGCCAACTATAAACCGCCTCTATCTTCTTCGGATCTACCTGAATACCCTCACTGGACACTACGTGCCCCAAGAACGCCACTGAACTGAGCCAAAACTCACACTTGGAGAACTTTGCATAAAGCTTCTCCTCCCTCAACCGCTGTAACATAATCCTCAGATGCTAGCCATGCTCCTCTTGGCTACGAGAGTACACCAGGATGTCATCAATGAATACAATAACGAACGAGTCAAGATAAGGCTAAAACACGCTGTTCATCAGATGCATGAACGTTGTTAGGGCGTTGGTCAGCCCAAAAGACATCACAAGGAACTCATAATAGCCATATCAGGTCGTAAAAGTTGTCTTAAGAATATCTGAGTCCCGAATCTTTAGCTAGTGATACCCTGACCACAAATCAATCTTCGAGAACACCATCGCTCCCTGAAGCTAGTCAAATAGATCATCAATACGTAGCAAAGGATACTTGTTCTTGATTGTGACCTTGTTCAACTGCCTGTAATCAATTCACATTCTCATAGTACCATCCTTCTTCTTTACAAATAGAACTGGTGCACCCCTAGGTGACATGCTAGAACGGATAAACCCCTTATTAAGGAGTTCCTGAAGTTGTTCCTTCAATTCCTTCAACTCCGTCGGTGCCATACGATACGGTAAAATAGAAATAGGCTAAGTGCCCGGCACCAAATCAATACCGAAGTCAATATCCCTATCATGCGGTATGCCCGACAGGTCTGCAGGAAACACATCCAGAAAATCTCGCACCACCGGAACAGAATCAATAGCAGGGGTCTCTGCACTAACATCCCTCACAAAGGCCAAATAAGATAGACAACCCTTCTCAACCATCCGCTGAGCCTTCAAGTATTACATCACTCTACGGGGAATATAGTCTATAGAGCTGCTCCACTCAACCCTTGGCAAACACGGCATTGCCAACGTCACAGTCTTAGCATTACAATCTAGAACAGCATGACATAGAGACAACCAAAATCACGTCATAATCGACAATACTAAGCAACAAGAGATCTACTCTGGTCTCCAGATTCCCAATAGTCACCACACATGACCGATATACACGGTCCACAAAATAGTATCGCCCACTAGAGTGGATATATAAACAAATGAAACTAGAGACTCA
The DNA here is from genome assembly GCF_000715075.1 of Nicotiana tabacum. Lineage (NCBI taxonomy): Eukaryota > Viridiplantae > Streptophyta > Magnoliopsida > Solanales > Solanaceae > Nicotiana > Nicotiana tabacum. The sequence goes on along the minus strand of NC_134091.1, from coordinate 64,218,451 downwards.
CAGGGCATATCCAGATAATGAGAGAAATACGAGGACACATATGAATAAGTGGAACCAGGGTCAAATAATACAGAGGCATCTTTATGAAAAACTGAGACAATACTTGTAATCACAACATCTGAAGCAATGGCATCTGGTCTGGCAGGGAGAGCATAGAAACGGGCCTAGCCGCCCTTTGATCGGCCTCCCCCTCTCGGGCGGCCCCTAGCTGACTAAGCTCCACCCCGAGCTGGCCGAGCGGGTGGTGAAGGAACTGGTGCTGATGTCATAGACTGGCTCCTCTGCTGAGCTGGACCTCCCACTAGGTGGGGACACTGCCTCCTCATGTGACCAAACTCTCCACACTCATAGCAACTCCCCAATGCTGGTCCTGGGGACTGAAGGGAGCCCCGAGCATCGGGATAACTGGTAGAAGGACCTGGTATAGATGAGCCCTGACCTGATTGATCATATGAAGAATTCTGAGCGGGGATAACACTGAGAGATGAATGGCCCTACTAATAACTGTGTGAACCATGGCCAGAAGATGCACCACGGTGAACTGGGTGAGCCGTCTAATCATGTCTGAAAGGACGACCCCTATCGTAGTGGAACTGACCCCCAGAAGGAACACCGCTAAATCCACTCTGTCCACGAGGCCTCTTGGCCTCCCTCTCAACCCACTCCTGGCTGCGAACCATCTCAATCTGACGAGCAATGTCGAAAACCTCATCAAAAGTAGCACCAGACACTCTCTCTAGTCATAAGCAATCGCAGCTGAAAAGTGAGGCCATCTATGAACCTCCTGATCCTCTCCCTGTCTATGGGAACAAACCAGATAGCATGACGGGCCAACTCAGAAAATCTCATCTCATACTGCGTCACGGACATATCACCTTGATGAAGCTGCTCGAACTGCCTGCACAACTCCTCTCTGCGGGACTGAGGCATGAACATTCTCTAGGAATAGACCGGAGAACTACTGCCAGGTAAGAGGTACTGCGCCAACCGGCCTACGCCTCTCGTACGCCTCCCACCAACTGAAGGAAGCCCCAGAGAACTGAAAAGTAGTGAACGAGACCCCACTCGTCTCAAGAATACCTGCTGTACGGAGTTTCCTTTGACACTTGTCCAAGAAGCCCTCTGCATCCTCTCCCTCGGTACCACTGAAAGATAGAGGCTGGAGTCTCCCAAACCTCTCCAATCGACGCTGCTCATCATCGGGCATGACAGGAACAACATAGTCCTAAGTAGCTGCAACTGGCTAGGCTGGTGGTGCCCCCGATGTCTGGAGTCCCTGTACCACCTACTCTGGTGTGCGGGCGGTAGGAGTCTAAGCACCTCCTCCGGCCTGAGAAATGGCTGCTGCGGTCAGAACACAAACAGCCTAAGCAAGACTGGTGCACATGGTCAGAATCTGAGCTAAGGCCTCCTAAAGGCTTGAAATCACAATGGGCACAAGTGGTGCCTGAGCTGGTCCCACGGGCTCATCCACAACTGGAACCTTCTCCTGAACTGGGGCAATTGGTGGATTTGCAGGTGCTGCCCTAGGTGCGGTGCGAGCTGCACCTCTGCTCATACCGTGGCCTCTACCGTGACCTGACTGGTGGTATTGGTGGCTGTCCATCCTGCCCCGTAGCACGCGTCCTCACCATTTCTAAGAGAATAGAAAAATAGAAATTCAGTTACTAGAATCAAATGATTCGCACGACAAGAATTCAAGAATGTGAAATTTCCTAAGGGTTCGGCAACCTCTTGAAGATAAGTACAGACATCTCCGTATCGATCCGCAAGACTCTACTAAACCTGCTCATGACTCGTGAGACCTATGTAACCAAGGCTCTGATACCAACTTGTCATGATCCAAAACCCTAACCTGTCGTGATGGCACCTATCGATGGTACTAGGCAAGCCAATTTTTCAAACTACTTCAAATGTTTCACAAAAATAAACCAAAAGATTGATATGACAGAGTTTTCATAAAGACAGGAGTTAAACTCAAAATACAACGCGAAAATATAGCCCCAAACATTGGGGTGTCACCAAGTCATTAGCATCTAATCAACCAGTCTAAGAAACATTGTCCACAAGAGTCTGTGTCTAAATGCCAATACAAAAAAGAAAGATAATAAGAAAGGAGAGACAAGGACTGCGAACGCCGGCAGCTACCTCGTGAATCTCCGATACTCAACCACGCACGAGATCAACATCCTCCGTGACCAGATACACTTGGATCTGCACATGAAGTGCAGGGTGTAGCGTGAGTACAACCAACTCAGTAAATAACAAAAATAAATAAGGAACTGAGAAGTAAAGACGAGCTATACAATTACTATTCACTTCAGTAGTTTTAGCAATGAAAGTAGACATGATTCAGTTCCAACAATATAAATTAAGTCAGATAAACCGGATACAATATTTTTCCAGAAGTTTAGAACAATGATATAAATCAACTAAGTGCAGCAACAAAGGAAACAAATGCAACCTTTCAGGGTAACAATAACTCAAGCTCTCAATAGCTCAAACGCTCAGCTCTCAGCCCTCAATAATCACACTCAATAGGTACCTGCGCTCACTGGGGGTGTACAGACTCCGGAAGGGCTCCTTCAGCCCAAGCGCTATATCGATGCGGCATGCAGCCCGATCCAATCATATAAGTAGCCATAAGGCTCGTTATAGCGTGCAATCCGATCCACAATCCATAAATAGCCATGAGGCTCGTTGAGGCGTGCAACCCGATCCATATACATTCAGCCCTCAGGCTCGTTGCAGCGTGCAACTCGATCCATATACACTCACATAGCTCACATCTTGGCACTCAGGCCCTATCTCAGACATTAACCTCTCCAGCCTCTCGGGCTCTCAGAATTCATACGAATCAGTCCAAAAGAGATAATAACAAGTATCAACAAGCAAACAAGAGGAAAAGGAGATATGACACACAAGTAAAACTGTGACTGAGTACAAGACAGCAAATAGCAGCTAATTCAATAAGTACCAGATCGATGCGGGTCCCAACAGTGATATCATATGGCCTAAGCATGGTTTCTTACATGAATGGCAGTCAAATTTCTAGAAGATAGAGGGAACATGTAATTAACAACAAGCTATCCAACTTTACTGTCTCACGGGACGGACCAAGTCATAATTCCCCCGCGGTGCACGTCTATCAACTAGAATGTGCGTCACTTCCACAACAATCACATCTATTAAAATCCGGGGTTTCATACCCTCAGGACTAGATTTAGGACTGTTACTTACCTCAAACCGCACAAAATCCTACTCCGAAATTCCTTTGCCCCTCAAATCACTCTCCAAATTCCCCGAATCTAGCAAAAAGCAGTACAATATAATTAATATAGGCTAAAGGAATCAATTCCACAAGAAAAACATGAAATTATAAGCCAAAATCCGAAATAGGCTCAACCCGCTCCCCAGGCCCACGTCTTCAAATCCGACAAAAGTCACAAAACCCAAAAGCCCATTCACTCACGAGTCTAACCATACCAATTTTACTCAAACCCGATAACAAAATCCCATTCAAAACCTCAAAAATCTAACTCAAGAACACTTCCTCTTTTTTCCCAATTTTCCACCACAAATCACAAATTAGATGATGGAATTAAAGACATAATCATGGAATTTAGCCAAAACCAAGTAAGAATCACTTACCCCAATCAACTCCATGAAAATCCCTTCAAGAATCTCCCAAATCCGTGGTCCCTAGCTCAAAATATGAAGAATGAGTTCAAACCCTCATTTTTGAAATTAAATACTGTTGCCCATATTTCCTTCTTCGCGAACGTGACTATCCTCTCGAGTTCGCGTAGACCAATTTGACTGCCTCCCAGTTTAACTCTTCGCGAACGTGACCAACACTTCGTGAATGCGATGCTTTTCCAACTCCGACCTTCGCGAACACGACCCATGCCTCGTGAATGCATAGACCAAAAGGCTGGGATCCCCAGCTACCTCACTCCTCTTCGCGAACGCGACACCACTCGTGCGTCCGCGATGCACACCCAGAACACACCTTCGTGTTCGCGTCCTCTTCTTCATGAACGCGCAGAACAAAAATTTCCAGCTCACAAACACCCTTCGCGTTTCACAAACACCCTTCGCAAACGCGAGGCTCCTCTCGCGAACGCGTAAGAGGAAACCAGAAAAACACAGCAGCAGACATCAGCCATCAACCAAGGTCCAAAAATGATCCGTTAACTGCCTGAAACTCACCCGAGGCCCCCCCGAGTCCTCAACCAAACATACCATCAAGTCCCAAAATATCATACGAACTTAGTCGAACCCTCAAATCACCTCAAACAATATCAAAACATGAATTACACACGGAATCAAGCTTAATGAACTTTGAAATTTCCAAATTCTACAAACGACGCCAAAAACTATCAAATCACGTCCGATTGACCTCAAATTTTGCACACAAGTCACAAATAACCCCACAAACCTACTACAACTTTCAAAATCAGAATCCGACCCCGATATCAAAAATTCAACCCCTCGGTCAAACTTTCCAAAAATTTGACTTTTGCCATTTCAAGCCTAATTCTACTCTCGACCTCCAAATCACAATCTGGACACGTTTTTAAGTCCAGAATCATACAACGGAGATAAAAGAACAATTAAAATTCCAATTTGAGGTCGTTTACACATAAGTCGACATCCGGTCGACTTTTCCAGCTTAAGATTTTAATTAAGAGACTAAGTGTCTAAATTCACTCTGAATTCACTTCATACCCAAACCAACTAACCCGGTAAGTCATATAACAGTTGTAGAACATAATAGAAGTAGAAAAATGAGGAAATGGGGCTACCACTCTCGAGACGACCGGTCGGGTCGTCACACAACATTACAAAGTCACATATTGGTATTGGTGATGTAACGACCTGACCAGTTGTTTTGAGCTCTAGCGCATCGTTCGGTAGTTTGAGGCCTTGAGTAGCTTCACTTCAGGTATTATGACTTGTACGTGTGGTCGGAATCAAATTTCGAGAGGTTTGGAGTTGATTTAGGATGAAAATTCTAAATTCAGAAGCTTTAAGTTGGAAGAATTGACTAAGGTTTGGATTTTTAGTAAAAGACCTCAGAATCAGGAATTAAAGGCTCCAATAGGTTTGTATGATAATTTCGGACTTGGGCATATATTCGGGTCGAGTATCGGGTGGCCCGGGAGTATTCCGACGCCTATTATGGAAGGTTGACATTTTGAAGCTTTAATAATTTCTTAAGTTTGGGTGGGAGTCAATTTTTATATTATCGATGTCCGTTTGGGATTCCGAACCTGGAAATAGTTCTGTATGGTGATTTTTGTCTTAGGAGCGTATCCGGACGTTGATTTGGAGGTTCGTGGGTCATATCAGCGTCAATTAGCGAATGTTGGAAATTTGGATGATTTTGAGAGGTTTGACCGGGAGTGGACTTTTTGATATCAGGTTCGGATTCCAATTCCAAAAGTTGGAATAGGTCTGTAACGCCAATTATGACTTGTGTGCAAAATTTGAGGTCAATCAGACGTTATTTGATAGGTTTCGGCATCGATTGTAGAAGTTTGAAGTTTCAAAGTTCATTAAGTTTGAATTGGAGGGTGATTCATGTTTTTAGCATTGTTTGATGTGATTTAAAGGCTCGATTAAGTTCGTATGATGTTTTAGGACTTGTTGGTATTTTTGGTTGGGGCCCCGGTAGCCTCGGGTGAGTTTTGGATGCTTAACGGATCTTTTTGTGGACTAAGAAAAATTTTGAGGCAGCTGGTATCTGGTGTAACCACACCTGCGAGGTTTTGGCCGTAGGTGCGGAGCTGCTGAAGCAGCCAAGAGGGGGCACAGAAGCGGAATTCACCGGGGGAGGCTGGGACCACAGATGCAGTCATGTTCCGCAGAAGCAGGACCGCACCTGCACACGAAGAGCCGCAAAAGCGCTGCCGGGCCGCAGATGCGGGTAATGAGGGTCCTGAACAAGGACCGTAGAAGCGGTATTTTAGCCACACCTGCGGAACCACAGAAGCAGCCGAGTGACCGCAGGTGCGGTGATCGCTGGGCAGAAGGTTTGCTTAAATACGGGATTTTGGCCCATTTCCTTTCATTTCCACTTGGTTAGTGATATTTGGAGAACTTCAAGGAGGGATTTTCATCAAGTAACATGAGGTAAGTGATTCCCACCTATTGCTATTTAAATACTTAGTTTATATATGGATTTAAGCATAAAAATTGGTTGGAATTTGGGATTTTGAAAAAAAAAACTTAGAAATTTAGTATTTTTGAATGTAGACCACGAAATTAGACATAGAATTTGGAATAAATGATATAACTGAGTTTGTGATGTTATGGGTAAAGTTTATCTTCAAAAAAATTTGAAATCCGAGCACGTGGGCCCAAGGGTTGATATTATCGACTTTTCGAGCGGAGTTAAAAATTATTTAAATTGATTAATTATGGGCATTATAACACATTTTGATTGGTTTGCACCTTGTTTGCATAGTTTTGGATCGACAAGCATCGGTTTGAGGTGTTGAGTGACGTTGAATCCAGCTATGGAGCTTCAAAGTGAGGTAAGTCTCTTGTCTAATCTTGTAAGAGAGAATTTACCCCATAGGTGATTTAAATTAATAATTGTTGCTAATTGTGGAGGCTACGTATGCACGAGGTGACGAGAGTCCGTGCGTAGCTAATAATTATGCTATGTCCGGGTAGTTTAGGACTCAAAGCATGACTTACTTATAATAATTGCATCTTTTATTTAATTAAAGTACTGGAATTATATTGGAAATTGTTAGAGGAAAGAGTAAAAGACCGAAATTTCGAATACTTGAATTTTTGTGCAAATTACTTGTACGTTAACAGAAATTGTACATCCTTATGTGTTAGCCTTATAATAACTTCTCATTTCGGAGGTTCATAAAAAAATGTCCTCCTTTCTTATGGAGCGGGCCGAACGTCGCGGCAGTATAGATGCATCTATGGATCGTGCCGCACATACTTCGGCAGTATACACAACACTTTGGATCGGGCCGTACAACCTCGGCAGAAATCGTATTTTATAATAATAATTACACGATACCTTGGCATCCTATTGCAACTTGTGAAGATAATTGATTAATTGGAAATTATTGAATTTGAAAGAATTATTTATTCCCGCTGGTTAAGAAAAATTATTGTTATTCACATAAACCATGTCTAGTTAAATATTTCTATTTTAATATTATTGACCCATAGTGAGTGTCAAAGTCGACCTTTCGTCACTACTTCTTAGAGATTAGACTTGATACTTACTGGGTAGACATTGTTTGCGTACTCATACTACACTTGGTGCACATTTTTGTGTAGGTACATGTATGTCTAGTGATCTTTTGGGCGCAGAGGCGCAACTATCGCGGGGAGTTACAGTGAGCTGCATTCCATGCTATGAATACGTAGCTATGAAGTCTCTATCAAAGTTATTTATATACTCCTATCTAATTTGTATTCCAGACAGATGTTGCATTTATCATATTTTTCCTAGTTGACGCTCATGCACTTGTGCACCGGGTTTTGGGGATTCCTACTGGATGTTTGGTATGGTAGTTCACATAACTATCATTGTTTCACTTTTTAAATCCTATTTTATACTAATTAGTTAATGAAAATTTGGATTTCAAGGGTAATAAATATGTGTAATTGAATTAGTAAATTACCGTTGGCTTGCCTAAAGGCGGCGTTAGGCGCCATCACGATCTACATTGGATTTTTGGTCGCGACAACACGGTATTAGAGCTCTAGGTTCACTTAGGTCTCACGAGTCATGAGCAAGTCTAGTAAAGTCTTGCGGATTGGTACGGAGACATATGTACTTATCTTCGAGAGGCTACAGGGTTGTTAGGAGCATTTCCCTTCTTGATTCCTTTATCATGCATTTTGATTCGATTGAGGCTTGTGCCTTTATTTCCTTCCTACTCATTCTTATATGATGTTAAGCACTCGTGTCAATTAGGCATCGAGGAATTGTAATGGTACTATAGACGTGGTGCGGGATGTTTCTCCATGCGCACTCAAACAAGTTATTATCATCGCCTTGCGGAAGGATGTTCTTTGGTTCCAGCTCAGTATCGGTATTTTCTATGGTTTCGAGACTGTGCACGGGTTGCTACGATATCTATGCATTGTTATCTCACAATGTTGGTGTAATGGTAAGGTACTCTTTTATGTGTTGAGGCACTGAATGTCTTGAAGAAAGGATTTATCAGTGCATGATTAAGGGGTTCAACATTTAATTCCAGCGGAGGAAAGGCAATCAGAGTATAGATGTCCATGTTTGGTTGATAAAGTAACGAGACTTGATATTTTCGAGCGTGGTGGAATTTTTATTGTGATGCGGTGTTGCCGTCATCATTTGAATGCATTACGGTTCGCCGGTGTTACGATCTTCTTGGATTTAGCCTTCGGGGCAGGGTGTTGTGAAATGTTGCCTGAGAGGTGGTTGCCAGAGATAGATGTGTGCGGCGGTCCAGAATAGATTTGGTATTTCTAATGTGACGGCTCGAGTAAGATGATCTTCCAAGAGGCTTAAAGGTGGTAGACATTTATTGGTTCAGGTGCTATAGAGATGGATTTTGGTTTGATGCAATGTTTGGGCAGCAAAGTATGAGGGAGGACATGGCGGGAAGCGTTTCATGGTGGTTGAAGTAATAGCAGGTCAAGTATGAAAAGCAGAGATTTGGAAGTTGATTAAAGGAGATGGTTTAACCGAAGTAAGAGTGGCAAATTAGCATATGGATTATGTGGTATGATAGTCGCGTGCTTTGGGAAAGTGTAGAACGGTTTGGGAATCATGATGGAGGGTGATTTGGCCTACAGATTTTATTTTGAGTGGTGGTCAATGTACGAAGAAAGATTGAATATGGCAGAAAGGAGTTTGATTGAAAGGAAGAGGGGTGTGAAGATCTGATTATCATTTCAGATGCAATATGACTTGAGTCCGTAAAGTATGGTTGAACTTTCAATTAATGTCAATAGGAAGGAGTAGACTTGTACAACTGGTGGACGAGCATGGGCTCGGGAGGATTACCGAATATGTGGTAGTTACACCTAGTGCAGCATCATTGGAAGACGTCGGCATGGAATTTTCACAGGTGGGTTGTCTTTTGTGAACAGGCTAGCGGTTGCATGATGTTAATGAAGCTGCTACGAAGGATTTTAATTGCTGCATGGTAAGAGGTCGAAATGAGATGGGCGAATGATTCAAAATGTTCATGAAAATCTTAACGAAAGACTTCGAGAAATTTGGCGGTTAACAGCGCAGGATCATGGTAAATGAGGAGGAGGAATAGTTGTAGGCTCTATATTATATGATGGTATCCTAAAGCTAAGTGGGGGAGCCCCACCGTATACGATTGGATCGCGTGGTTGTCGGCTTGTGCAGCTTCCGGTTATCGGCGCATTGGTGGATTATTTGTGACTAATAAAAAAAATAAAAAAAAGGAAACATCAGTGGTAATTCCAGCAGAGAAATTGATAAATGTGTGCTATATTTTATCTTATCGATTCAGGTGTAGGTTTTCGGAAGACTCAGAGTTATGCTTCTTGCGGAGGTAATGTGCAAGGATTAACCGGTTGCTTCTTTGTGAGGGTATTCATGTACTAGAAGGGCAATGCTGTTTGGTTATATTCGAGACTAGGTCATAGTAGGTGACTTTTAACAACGATTAAGTGAGTTCAAGAATTTAAGTCTGGTACTTAAAGATTTCGGGTCCGTTGAATGGCGAAGGATTGAGTTCTGCAGTGGATTGCAAACGAGACTTGGAGTGTTCTATGTTATTATCGGGTAAGCGGTGCCGTATTGGAGGAAAGTAAGAAATGGCTTCGGATTTGCGGGAGGTTATGCATAATGGTTATATCAGTCGGAGATGCTATTGTGCGCTGGAGAAAGGTGTGAGGTGATTCATGGGTATTGAGATGATGTAGTCTCGCGATTCGGGTCACTCGGGATGAGTGCGTATTGAGTTTGTTATGTTTTGAATGGAGCTAACGTTATTTCTAAGGCATGTCAAGGGTAAATTTAAAGAAGTTGGGTCGGTTGTAATGGCTAAATCAGCATGATTGCGGCAATGGTCGGTTCATTCGATGTTTGAAGTTATAACATGTGGGTTGTGGTTGTATGTGCAGGCTTGATAGCCACCATAAATTGATTGATTTGGGATGTATGTGATTTTAAATGGCCTTGTGGCATAAATGAATTTCCGGAAGAGTTGGGACACTTTAGACCACAACTTGAGGTTTGTATTTTCCGCGGTTTGTGAATTCAGTTGCGTATTGCATAGGTTCTTCTGAAATGAACTAAATGAAAGATTTCTGGCCAATAAAGTGTTTAGTCCACTAGAAGTTCAAAGGTTATGGAATAGTTTATTATCGCGTAGCAGCATGATAGGTGCAGTGAGCGGCATAAGAACTGGAAGTTGAAGGTCAAGGTTGCGGTTCAGTGCTGACAATAATGTCACTGGCTTGGATAAGCATGGGTGAATTCGAATGTTCCGAGTAAGCTGGCATTGTCTTTGAACGACGTCCTAGGTAAGGGGCTTTGCGTATTGATTTGCGGATTCTTAATTTGCTTTACATAATTAGTACGGTTGGTGGTATGGATGCGTAGACTTTGCTACCTAGGCAGAGGGTCGTGGGAGCGTTCCCCACGGGGAGATTGATATAAGTGTGACATATTTGTCACCTAATTGTTAAATATTGAAACCAAGTATGGAGATTTTGGGGTACTATCATTAATGTGGGAGTTTGTTCCGGATTGGTACAGCTGCTAGTGTGTGTCATGAATAGAGCCATGGTGGATCCTCGAAAGGTTATTAGTCCAGTATGGTATGATTTGAATCGATGGGAGGTCCCGTGTAGCTTGTAATGTTATGTGATCAGGATGGCTCTCGAGATGCGGGTCATTTATCGCATGTTAGTTGTGCTTGAGTTTCGTAGCGTGTGCCGCTATTCGTCTCCCTAGAGTCATACTTTTTTCACTCGGGTGCTTGTGGTCGATATTCGAGCATCTCGTAAGTATAAGCATTACGGCTTGATGTGTGTGTTATCTTCTTAATTGATATGTGCGGATCGGGTAGCACACCGCCACGGTTATACTATTTGGATCGGGTTGCACGCCGCAACAGTGAGATGTTGAGTATGGTTACATATGTTTGATTCTGTGTATTTTTGTTTCTCATTCTCCGAGGAGAGTTCATAGCGTTTGTTGGACCATTTTATTCGTTACGCGGGCTGGGAAGCTCCATTCCAGAGTTCGTTTTCCTTATATATCGCATTCGAGTTCGTAGCCTGTTGGCGCAGTTTTGGCGTCATACGGGATCTTGGTCAGTGGTTGAGGTGGCTTATTACCTGTGTAGCTTATACTGGGTGAGACGAGACTATTGGACCTAAAATTCAGTGCAACCAGATTTATATAAGTACATTAAAGAGAGAATATCGGTATTCGGTTCAGAATAAGGCTATGGTCCTTGTTAGGAGAAGAGACTGCATGATTTGATTAATTCAGCAGGTGGTTATGAATTGCTACACATCTTCTCTGTCACGGCAGTATTGTGAGGATTGAAACCAGACTCATTTATATTATGAGGTATATTGCGAGCATCAGGTTCGTGAAATTCCAGTTATTATGGTCGGAGGATGTTGCCTGGGGCAAATGAGTTATGCGGTGCGTGGTGTGATTTCTGCATAGATGCACGATCATGTTTTAGCACAGTGTGTAGTGATTGATACGGTGTTCGTATGTTAGAATAAGGTATTGTAAAGAAATTTGGAGGTTGGAATTTGAGCCTAAGGCTTATAGATTGAATAAATGAAAGGACCTTCAGTCTGGCTTGAGCTGAGGTGCCAAACTGGGATTGTGATGGCACGGGTAGGTGCACAAGGTGTTAAACAGTAATTTTGGACAACTCCAGAGCAGCTCTTAGCACGTTCGAGGATGAACGTATGTTTAAGTGGGGGGAAATGTAACGACCCGACCAGTCGTTTTGAGCTCTAGCTCGTTGTTTGGCAGTTTGAGGCCTTGAGTAGCTTCCCTTCAGGTATTAAGACTTGTACGTATGGTCGGAATCGAATTTCGGGAGGTTTGGAGTTGATTTGGGAAGAAATTTCTAGATTCGGAAGCTTTAAGTTCGAAGAATTGACTAAGGTTTGTATTTTTAGTAAACGACCTCAGAATCAGGAATTTAAGGTTACAAGAGATTCGTATGATGATTTCGGACTTGGGCGTATGTTCGGGTCGAGTATCGGGTGGCCCGGGAGTATTCCAGCGCCTATTATGGAAGGTTGACATTTTGAAGGTTTAATATTTTTTAAGTTTGGGTGGGAATGGATTTTTATGTTATCGATATCCGTTTGGGATTTCGAGCCTGGGAATAGTTTTGTATAGTGATTTTGGTCTTAGGAGCATGCCCGGACGTTGATTTGGAGGTCCGTAGGTCATTTCGGCGTCAATTGACGAAAGTTGGAAATTTGGATGATTTTGAGAGGTTTGACCGGGAGTGGAATTTTTGATATCGGGGTGGGATTCCGATTCCGAAAGTTGGAGTAGGTCTGTAATGTTAATTATGACTTGTGTGCAAAATTTGAGGTCTATCGGACGTGATTTGATAGGTTTCGGCATCGATTGTAGAAGTTTGAAGTTTCAAAGTTTATTAAGTTTGAATTGGAGGGTGATTCATGTTGTTAGCGTTGTGTGATGTGATTTAAAGGCTCGACTAAGTTCGTATGATGTTTTAGGACTTGTTGGTATGTTTGGTTAGGGCCCTAGAGGCCTCGGGTGAGTTTTGGATACTTAACGGATCAATTTTTAGACTAAGGAAAATGCTGACGTAGCTGGTATCTGGTGTAACCGCACCTGCGAGGTTTTGGCCGCAGGTGCGGAGCCGCAGAAGCGGCCAAGAGAAGGCGCAGAAGCGGAATTCGCTGGGGAGGTTCGGACCGCAGATGCGGTTAATTTTTGCAGAAGCGGGACAACACCTACCTGCCCACAAAGAGCCGCAGAAGCGCTGCCGGGCCGCAGATGCGGGAAATGAGGGGCCTGAAGGAGGATCGCAGAAGCAGTATTTTGGCCGCACATGCGGAACTGCAGAAGCGGCCGAGTGACCGCAGGTGCTGTGATCGCTGGGCAGAAGGTTTGCTTAAGTACGAGATTTTGGCTCATTTCCACTTGGTTAGGCGATTTTTGGAGAACTTCAAGAAGGGATTTTCATCAAGTAACACGAGGTAAGTGATTCCCACCTATTGTAAGTTAAATACTTGGTTTATATATAGATTTAAACATGAAAATTGGTAGGAATTTGGAATTTTGAAGAAAAACCTAGAAATTTGGTATTTTTTGAATTTTGACCATGAAATTGGACATAGAATTTGGAATAAATGATATAACTGAGTTCATGATGTTATGGGTAAAGTCTATCTTCGAACATTTACGGAATCCGGGTACGTGGGCCTGAGGGTTGATATTATCGACTTTTCGAGCGGAGTTAAAAATTATTTAAATTGATAAATTATGGGTATTATAACACAGTTTGATTGGTTTGCACCTTGTTTGCATAGTTTTGGTTCGACAAATATCGATTTGAGGTGTTGAGTGACGTTGGAGCCGGCTATGGAGTTTCGAAACGAGGTAAGTCTCTTGTCTAACCTTGTAATAGAGAATTTACCCCATAGGTGATTTAAATTAATAATTGTTGCTAATTGTGGTGGCTACGTATGTACAAAGTGACGAGAGTCCATGCGTGGCTACTAATTATGCTATGTCCGGGTAGTTTAGGACTCAAAGCATGACTTACTTGAAATAATTGCATCTTTTATTTAATTAAAGTACTGGAATTATATTAAAAATTATTAGAGGAAAGAGTAAAAGACCGAAATTTCGCATACTTGAATTTTTGTGCAAATTACTTGACTGTTAACAGAAATTATACATCCTTATGTGTTAGCCTTATAATAACTTCTTATTCCGGAGGCTCATAAGAAAATTTTCTCCTTTCTTGTGGAGCGAGCCGAGCGCCTCGGCAGTATAGATGCATCTATGGATCGTGCCACACGTATCTCGACAGTGTACACGATACTCTGGATCGGGCCGTACGACCTCAGCAGAAATCGTGCGTACTAATAATAATTACATAATACCTTGGCATCCTATTGCAGCTTGTGAACATAATTGACTAATTGAAAATTATTGAATTTGAAAGAATTATTTATTCCCGCTAGTTAAGAAAAATTATTGTTATTCACACAAACCATGTCTAGTTAAATATTTCTATTTTAATATTATTAACCAATAGTGAATGTCAAAGTCGACCTCTCGTCACTACATCTTCGAGATTAGACTTGACACTTACTGGGTACACGTTATTTACGTACTCATACTGCACTTGTTGCATATTTTTGTGCAGGTACATGTATGTCTAGTGATCTTTTGGGCGCAGAGGCACAGCTATCGCGGGTACTTATGGTGAGCTGCATTCCATGCTATGAATCCGCAGCAATAGAATCTCCATCAAAGTTATTTATATGCTCCTGTCTAATTTATATTCCAGACAGATATTGCATTTATTATATTTTTTCTAGTTGATGCCCATGCACTTGTGACACCAAGTCTTGGGGGTTCCTACTGGATGTTTGGTACGGTAGTTCACATAACTATCATTGTTTCACTCTGTAAATCCTATTTTATACTAATTGGTTAATAGAATTTTGGATTTCAAAGGTAATAAAGATGAGTAATTGAATTAGTAAATTACCGTTGGCTTGCCTGAAGGCGACGTTAGGCGCCACAGTGGATCTTGGATCGTGACAGGAGATGACTGCATATCGATTTGTGGGGAAAATTAGCTAGGCTTAGGATTCAACAATTAATATCGAGGTTAGTGAAAATTTCAGATTGTGGCAGGAAGAAGGTAATGAGTGACTTGTGATTAAGGTAAACTTCAACCCTTTAGTCATTCAAAATATATCATTTTATATAACATTTATATCCAATGAATACATTTTCTGTAGTTCGCGTTTATATGTTTTATTATGTAACATTACTGTGTCGTTGATCAATCTTATAGCGTCTCAAGTTTTGCTTCTAAAATAGATTGTTTATACTGAAATCATCAAATGCTACTGCTTTGCTTTCTATGCTTTGGGTTAATTAAGAAAATTTATACTAAATTCATTCGGCACCTTGTGATGCCTACGACTACAGGATGAAAGATTTATGTTTTTTCCTTTTTCTTTTTTCTTTGTTTGTTCTTGCGCGATTGGTTTGTGGTTTTTTCTCCATAGATATTAGTTAATAGATACCACTTCTTTATGCAGTAATTGGTGGCTCTTAAAGTCTTGATATATTTTCACAAGAAGATTTATAATATAAATCTGTCTTAATATAATATGGGAAATGAGGTTAAATTTTCTATCGGAATTTAAAATTCGGATATACTTCTCAATAATCTTATTAAAAAGTTAGAAAGCATATTTAGACAAAGAACATAGTCTAAAAGAGATATTAGGCAGATGCAATAGCATAACATATTACTATATTGTACAATAAAATATCTATAATTAGAACTACTACATAAGAACTAAACTAAATTATCATCGTCTTTGCAGGTTTAGAAGATATCATTTTTTTTAACACAATTACTGAATCTATGTAATAACACTCATTTTTGTCATAAAAATAAATTTAGTGTTGCATTTATTTTAACGTTAATTACTATTTTATACATGATTCATTCTTTTTGAATAAACTTTTTCATATTGACGCGGTATACATGTGCGAAGCACGTAGTCTAAAACTAGTATCACAAAAAAGGAGCAAGGGCTTACTGAATTTTTACATAAGAATACTACTTAGGTACCAGAGGTAAAAAAAGATAAAAGGATGAAATACTACTTAGGTACATATCTATAATTATAGGAATATAATTGAATTGAATTATGATATTAATGAAAGGAAATTATTACCATACTGAAAATATAAAATAAAATTAGATTATTTGATCATTATATCATGCCATTGTCGTTCTTACAAAGACAAAGAGAATAATACAATTAAATCTCAATATATATTTTAGTCGCATTTTATTAAATATCCTTTTTCCCTTGGAATAAAGTGTCTAACACAAGTTAGTTTATGTATAATCTTGTAGGGTTTGAATTCAATTTTTGTGTAAGCGTTCAATAATATTCGATTAAGGTTTAAAAAATATATTCGAAATTGAAATTAAAGAAAGTGTGCATTATGTTTGTACATGAACTTGACTTCAACACTGAAAATATGTGACTGAAAACCATATTAATTTCGTAACAGAATTAAAGTAAAATTATTAATTAATTGAAATTATATTAGTTTCTTCATTTGAGCTTGGGCCCGTGCACAACACTAACTATCCCTCACGAGTTAGATAATATGACTAAGTTAAACATGACAAAAATCCCAAAAAGAAAAAAGGAAAAAAAAAGAAAGAAAGAGGATAAGACCATAAAATAATTTGGAGAAAGCAAGATGTCAATTTGAGTGACATTAATAATAAAACAAATAAATTAAAACAGTTGCTAACACTATAAGATAAAATCACATTCTTATCACATTCTACCGATTGACCGAGTATATCGGACATATTTGCACTACGAAAAGTTCAAAGAGAAACCTACTTATCGAGATGCGATTAATCCTTACTTGCAAATCACATAAGTTTTTGCATGTTTTTTAAACATATTGATATTCCCCATTCACGTTGGGATTGTTAGGTTTTTTAAGGGGTGTGAATGGGAAATGGAAGAGACATCTTTTGCATTGCACCTCTTCATCTCACCCTTTCATTTTCTATAAATTTAGAGGCTTGGCCTTATTTTTTTATACATAGAAAATCTGAAAACTTTTTCCCTCTTGTCTACATTATTGTTGCATTATTTTCTAAATAAATATAAGTGTCAACTGTGATTTGCTCCGTATGTTGAGTTCGCTGAAGTTCTGTGATTTGTAGTGTCGCTATCACATAATAGTTTTTCTATTCTATCCTAGGAGGAATTAATCCAATAACCTTGGACAATAGTGAGAGGGTTAAATATTTTAAGAACACACAAGAAATTTGTTGGCTCAAAATTTTCTGTTTTTATTTATTGAACAAACGTTTCTTTGTTTCTCTGAATTTCTAGTTTTGGCACCGATTGATAACAATAACCAATTATTGCATTCTCCCCAGGAATTATATAGCGATCTCAACACTGATAGCACGCAAAAGTTTCACATAAAGACATTAGCGGACCTCCATCATCTGATCTGTTAACAAACTTACTATATATTTTCAACAATAATAATAGTTATACCTGAATCCCATGCAAGTAGGAATATTATATTTTGATCCTCTACTTGAAATTTATAACCCAAACAGGCACCGTGTATATAAGGGTTCCCAAGACGAATGATATAAACACTGTACACAAGACGTACACATCCCCCCTCCATGGATGTTCGCTTTCTCCCATTTCATGATATTCAAAAATAGAGGTGGACACCGTACTAAGACGACCTAGTAGCCTAAATTGGATAGCAAAAGCAACGGTGTCACGATCCCAAAATCCCACCTTAGGAATCATATGACACATAATCTTTAAGACTAGATAAACCTAATACATGATGAGAATTTAGCAGAAATAACGACTAAGATATTAATTTTAAACTGATAAATACCATAATAAAACCAAAGCGAAACCACAATCATACAATGCCAAAACCAGTGGTACAAAGTCATAAGCTCTAAAGAAATACACTAGGAATCTCTAAATATAATACTGTTTTGATACGAAGATAAATAGAAGTAAAGGCAATATCAGAAGGTGACTCTGATGCCTGCGAGCGTCAAGCAAGTATATCTTGAAGTCTCCGAAATGTCTGAATCAACTCACTGGCGTCGGGCACGGGTAGAAGTACCTGGATCTGCACAAAAATATGCAGAAGCGTAGCATGAGTATACCACAACGTACCCAATAAGTATCAATCCTAACCTCGGTGGAATAGTGACGAGGTCAGGTCAAGATACCTACTAGACATAAAAACCTGAACAAAATATTAATACGATCCAATAACGGAAAGTAAAAGCAACATACGACAACAAAGCAAATTATCAATATAAGGTTAAAAACGGAAGTAAAAGCAATAAACGATAAAAAAAAGTAAATATATGATAAAAACAATAAATGATCAAATACAGTCTAAATATAAGTGAAATGAATCGGGAAAAATAATAACCGTTTAAATCAACAAGTCGTTCCAACATAGAATGTACAACAAGAATCACACAGAGGTACCACACCTCACATTTACATTTCACAAGTCACACTCACAATCTTCCTTATATCGCCGCGCGAGCCTTGCATTTATTTTAAAAATATTTTTTCCAAAATAGCTTCACGAGCTTTAGCCCCCTTATCTCGCCGCGTGTGTTTCAAATGAAGTAATTCCCCTTACTAGCAACACGTGTATGAATCACACCTTATCTCGCCGCATGCGCATCAATATCACCACCCTTATACCGCCGCATGCGCATCACATCACAACACAATAATCAACTCGTACCACTCGTGCCCATATGCCACAATATTTCCACAACAACAATACCAATATTACCACAATACGTAGCCCACGGCTCAACCACAATATGTACAAGAATCTCAATAAAAATAAAATAAAATGGGAAATAACTCAACAATGATAGATCTCGACTTCCCATAACCCCACGAGTTCATATATGTGTTTTGTTTTCAAATCTGAGTCCAATTCGAATGTCAAATCTCAAATTTTTATTTTTCAAAACATAGACAAAATTTTCCAAAATTTCTCTTCAAATTCCATGGATTAGAGCTTAAATCTCATAAATTATCATGTAATATAATTGAAAATTGATCAGAATATGTTACCCAATAGCTGTAGGTGAAAATCCCTCCTCAAAATCGCCTCGTACTGAGTCTAGGGTTCTAAAATATGAAAATGGGATTAAGTCCCGTTTTTCTAACCCTTTTGTTCAGGTGAAGAAGTCGCAATTGCAAACCCTCGCAAATGTAAACAATAACTCACAAATGCGGCGCCTTACAACCCAGGAAAATGTCACAAATGCGACATTGACTTCGTGTTTGCGAAATCTGTTCCTTTTGCAAATGCGACCTTACCTAGCCCAAGCCTTTCTTCTCAATTGCGAGTAAGGTATCACAAATGCAATACTTGAGTCCTCCCTGCCTACTTTGCAATTGTGATGCTGGTGCTCGCAATTGCGATAACTAGAGCACCAACACACCAACAACCTTAAAATGAGTTCAAATCAATCCGAAATACGTTCGAAACTCACACGAGCCCTCGGGGCTCCACATCAAACATCCACACAAGTCTTAAAATATCATACGACTCGCTCGCACGATCAAAATACCAAAATAATATCAGAAACCACAAATCAGACGTCAAAACACATGGAATTCAAATGGAAACTTTAAGAATCTCTAGAATCACAACCAAGCGTCTGATTGCTATCAAACCAACTCGAAATGACATCAAATTTTGCAGGCAAGTTTCAAATAGCAAAACGGACCTATTCCAAGTGCCAAAACTAAATTCCGAACTCGATAGCTATAAAGTCAACCTACGATCAAGCCTAAGGAATTTCTAAATATTCAAATTACCAACTTTCGGCAAAATAAGTCAAATCAACTTGGGAACCTCCGAATTCAATTTCGGGCATACGCCCAAGTCCACAATTACGATACGAACCTATAGGAGCCATCAAAATACCGTTCTGGGGTCGTTTTCATAAAAGTCAAACCTAGGTTAATATTTCTAACTTAAACTTCTAAACCAAAACCAAAGGGTCCAAATCATTCCAAAACTTTCCGAAACGAAACTAACCATCCCCGCAAGCCATTAAACCATAAATACATATACGACAAGCTTTAAAAGGATGAACGGGGCTCAAATACAATAAATAACTTGTCGGGTCGTTACAAACAGTGTCGCACGTGTGCGTGTTAACCTATAACAACATCCCAAAAGTTGGGATAAGTATTGAAGAAAATATTCCAATGGAAAAATATGCTTAATCTCGTGACATACATACATATACATACATACATAGACATATGTGTATATATATATATATATATATATATATATATATATATATATATATATATATATATATATATATATATATATATATATATATATATGTCTAAATGCAAAAATGTATATTGCATTAAAGCAAATTGTAAATGAATGTGCAGATGATGTAATGAAGTCTTTTATGTAAGAAATTAGTATACTCACTGCTTTCTTCAAGGTCGCAAGTGCCGCCATGACACAAGCTGCTAACATTGGATATCAAAGTCCTGAAAGGTACCCATTTGAGCAAGCCTGATTTTCCTAAACCGCGTTCATTCAGTGATTCAGTCATGTTAAAAACCACCTGATCCACACGCCAAATGGACCAGCTATGCAGGCCAACCATAACTGAGCGTTTGTGCTACCACTGCTGAGTTCAATTATGCTCAAACCCCAAAGCGAAAGTAGAATGCATAGCAGAAAGAGAATAACTAGTACATGGCACTTGTAACTATCTACTCTCCAACGGTGGTCGGTGCCAGAGTTGGATGCATTCATAGTGGCTCTTCTATAGAGCCATTTGACACATTCCAAATAGGAGCGAGCAGAATTTAAGAAATAAACCTACGAGAATTCATAGCACATCAATTAGCAAGTAAAACCAAGAAATGGTGGTTCCTTTAATGAGCAAAATAAGGGTTACATCTAACATGGCACAGGCACAGAAACTGTACATCTATGCACGAAAATAAAATATACCTATGATATAGCAAAGAATTACAAAAACCCATTGGCCTTCAACACTAAGATCGAGCATCTTTTGGTTACAACCACTAATGGTAGAAAGGCTTCCGAGAAAACCAGTTGCCAATCCATTGGCCACTGGACTTGAAAATATATGGAAATGTCCTCTTTAGAGATCACAGCAAACCAACCCATCAAGAACGAACCAAGATTTAGCAGCCAAAGAAGAATTTGTATTATTAGGTCAATTCTATCTAGTGTTATTTGCAATTTTTTAAGACAGTAAAAGATGATTATACTAATCTAACAGAAACAATCATATAAAGAACTTGAACACAACAAGAGGCCCAAATGGACTTTCTAGCAAGCCAATCACCCAAAAAAGGAAAATCCTACAACTCTTGCCGACATTTGATGATGTAACGACCTGGCCAGTCGTTTTGAGTGTATTAGCTCCGATCCCCTTTTTATTGCCTTTTTTGTATTGTACTGTGGTTATGTGACTTGCCGGGATATTTGGTTTTGATTTCGGGTGAGTTTCGGTGTGAAATGGGATACTTAGTCCCTAAAATAGAAGTTCAAGTCGTAAAAGTCGACCGTAGTTGGACTTGTATGAAGACGACTCCGGAAAGGAGTTTTGACAGATCCAATAGATCCGTTAGGTGATTTTGGTCTTAGGAGCGTGTTCGAACATTGATTTGGAGGTCCGTAGGTCATTTCAGCGTTAATTGGCGAAAGTTAGAAAGTTGCAAGATTTTGGGAAGTTTGATCGGGAGTGGACCTTTTGATATCGGGGTTGGACTCTGATTCCGGAAGTTGGATTACGTCCATAATGCTAATTATGACTTGTGTGCAAAATTTAAGGTCAACCGCACTTAATTTGATGGGGTTCGGCATCGAATGTAGAAGTTAAAAGTTTAAAAGTTTCTTAGGCTTGAATTGGGATGCGATTTATGTTTTTTGATGTTGTTGGATGTGATTTAAGGCCTCGACTAAGTTTGTATCGTATTTTAGGATTTGTTGGTATGTTTGGTTGAGGTCCCGGGGGCCTCAGGTGTAATTCGGAGCATGCTCGGCACATTTAGGATCATTGAGTAGTTGCTGAATCTGGTGCTTCTGGTGTTCTTCTATGCGATCGCCATTGGACTAACGTGATCGCGAAGAGTAATTTGGCATTTGGGATAATTTGTTCTATGTGATTGCTTGAAGAGGCCTGCGATCGCGTAAGGCTGGGTTCCAGTGAATCGCGAACGCGTGAAGGCAGACACGATCGCGTAGTAGGATTGGGGGTCTGCAGTTCACGCTTTTCTTTATTGCGGTTGCGTAGGGTGTTGCGCAATCGTGTAGCTTGGAAAGGCAGTGGTACGCGTTTGCGTGATATTTTCTGCGTTCGCGTAGAAGCTTTTTGAGCTGTTGGTAATTTTGTTCTTCACAATCGCGAAGGAATTTTCGCGATCGCGTAGTGTAAATAACCGGACAGCAGACTTAAGTTTCAAAATCGAGGGTTTATTACATATTACTCAATTTGGACTTTGAAAGCTCGATTTAAGGCGAATTTTCGAGGTTTTAGAGGGATTGTTGGGGTAAGAGTTCTTAACTTGATTTTGATTAAATTTCACTAATCTATCTTTAATTTTATCATTTAATTAGGGATTTGGGTTGAAAAATTGAGAAAAATGGAGGAAACTTCTTAGGCCGAAATTTTGGGGATTTGAGCGAGATTTTGGTATCGGATTTGTGTAATTCTTGTATTGTTGGACTTGATATCGAATGGGTGTTCGGATTTTATAATTTTGGTCGATTTCCGAGATGCGGGCTCGGGTTGACTTTTCGGGATGACTTTTCAATTCTTTGCTAAGATCATAATTTATTCATTTAAATTAGTTTCCTACAGCTATATTTATAGTATGAAATTATTTTGGTTAGATTCGAGCCGTTCGAAATTGAAAAATCGAGGGAAATACCTTCTAATTGATTGATTTAGTGTGGTTTGAGATAAGTCACTCTTCTAACCTTGTGTGGGGGAAAGTTTCCTCAGGATTTGTTACTGTTGTGATAATTTGTGATATATGAAGGCCGTGTACGCAAGGTGATGAGTACGTATACGGGCTAAATATTGAGATTCCGATTTTAGCTACGTAGTTTTTTTTTCATGCCATAATTGAGTCACTTTAGCATGTTATAGTCACCATGTTTACCCTAATTTCACATGTTTACTTATCTTATCTCTTATTTGCAACTTGTACTGCATGTTTAGTTGATTTACTTGCTTTCTTAATTCCGTATTCATTATTTAACTGTGAAAATTATTTACTTGAAATTTGCTATCCTTGAAATATCTTGCTGTTGAGTTTGTTATTAGAATGACAAGTCGGATCGTTACACAAGGTGTAAGTTGTGAAATATTATTTTATTGAGTTACTCTCCGGTTGTTATTATTGAGACTTCGTGTACATTGTGGTTGAGTCGTGGGGTACTTGTTGTGAAATTCTGTTATTGTTTGGCTTTTCTTGCAAGTTGTGATGTTAGAAACTTGAGGTGCGAATTGTGATATGTTGTGATATTGATACGCATGCGGTGGTATAAGGTCTGGGTGTTGAAACGCATGCGGTGAGATAAGGTGGACTTGATACGCGTGGCTAGTAGGGAAACTACTAGAAGCCATGTGGTGTGATAAGGTGGGCTAAAACGCGGGATGCTATTTCGGAAAAAATGATTTTCAAAACCAAATGTAAAGGCTCCGGCGATGATATAAGGAAAGACTGTGATTTATTTTTATGATTTAGGACTATGAGCCGGTACCTCGGGAGTGCCCCTGTTGATCTTCTCTATTTGCTGTATTGTTTGGTTGTTGTTTCCTTACCAGGTAAAATCCTTGTTTTCCTTTCGTGATTTTATTAGCTTCCTTGATTTCCGTGTTGTTACTATATGTAATTTCTTTATTGTTTCCCTTCCCTGTTATTTCAGTATATCATTATATTTTCTGTCTTGCTTCTTATTATCTCCAGTAGGGTCTCGACCTGACCTCATCACTACTCTATCGAGGTTAGGCTTGGCACTTATTGGGTACCGTTGTGGTGTACTCATACTACGCTTCTGTACATGTTTTGTGCAGATCCAGGTACAACCTATCAGCCTCGGTATTAGCGCGTTGAGTTGCTTGCTTTGTGGACTTCAAGGTATACATGCCCGCGTCTGCAGGCCTCGGAGTCCCCTTCTACCCTGTTCTTTTCTTATTTCTCTACATCTTTATAGACAGTGATGTATAGGAGTGTTCAGTACTGCATCTAGAGCTTGTGACTTATATTTTCATCGGGTTTTGGGAGATGTACATGTTGAGCTGCAGATTTTATTTCATATAAATGTTGATGTTTTTGAGATTTAAATTATCATTTCAGTTATTCCGCATGTTTGTTAGACTTACCTAGGCGTAGAGACTAATTGCCGTCACGGCATCCTACGGAGGGAAATTGGGGTCGTAATAGATAGCCATGGACAAAAGAGCTTTGTTATCCTAGTTTGAAATATTTAGATACTCGATAGCATCTGATGATTAAATAAAGGCATTTTCAACAAACAAAAGCAACTGAAACTGCCCCATAATACCTTGCCTAGAGCAACATACATCGTACCTTCATTTTAGAAAAAACAAATACGTATATGTTTTAAGAGAAACCCGTACATGAAAGAAATTCAATTACTCGTAGTAGCACTAGGGATTTGGTTGGACGCCAATATCCCAAGCTCAATATCCTTGTTGTCACAATCCATGATCCTTCACTGGATCTCCAGTCACTATTGAAGAAGCTAAAAAAACCAAAGGAAATTGGAATTCAGAAATAATAGAGTAAATTGATCTTCAGTCACTGTTAAGCCATGTTATCCCGCAGGTGTGTATGTTGTATACTGGCGGATTACATAATTCAGCTTCTGTATATCATTGTGGTATACAACAATAATGCAATTGGATACTATAACAGTATATACAATATACTTCGACTGCATATAGTAGCAATTTTATACTACTAGAAAATTGTCAAAATCCGTCCAGAGCATAATGACCGAAATTGGTCGGAATAAAAAACTGACCGATGTTGGTCGGAAACAAAGAAAATTGGTCGAAAAATTCAATTAACAAATTGTACATAAATATACCAACCGCAGTCGGTCGAAAAAAGTGGTCTCACAACAAAAAAAATTTACTTTATCTGACACAGTAGAAAATTCCGACCGACTGCGGTCGGAAAATGGTCAATCTTTGACCAAAGCCTGGTCAGACTTGCATACTATCTACCAAAAAAATATTAATTAAAATATTTATAGAATACCGACAGATGTCGGTCGGAAACTCCAATTTATTTTTTTCCGTCCAGGATCAATTGTTTTTTTCGATAATAAATATTTATATTTAATATAATTACAAAGTTTAATTAAAATATTTATAGTTTACCGACCGATGTCGGTCGAAAATTTTAAATTATTTTTTCCCGTCCAAGATCAATTATTTTTTCGCTAATAAAAAGTTATTTTTAATATAATTATAAAGCTACCGACCGAAAACGGTCGTATTAGTTGTCAAATGGTCAAATACTTATAGATTATTATTTACAATCTACATATATATAACATCCTAAAACACACACACACACACACACACACACACACACACACACACACACATATATATATATATATATATATATATATATATATATATATATATATATATATATATATATATATATATATATATATATATATATATATATATATATATATATATATATACACACACACACTGATGGTTATCCCGCAGGTGTGTATATTGTATACTGGCGGATTACATAATTTAGCTTTTGTATATCATTGTGGTATACAACAATAATGTAATTGGATAATATAACAGTATATACAATATACTTCGACTGCATATAATAGTAATTTTACACTACTAAAAAATTATCAAAATCCGTCCAGAGCATACCGACCAAAATTGGTCGGAATAAAAAATTGATCGTTGTCGGTCGGAAACAAAAAAAATTGGCTAAAAAATTCAATTAACAAATTGTACATAAATATACCAACCGCAGTCGGTCAAAAAAAGTGATCTCACAACAAAGAAAATTTACTTTATCTCATATAGTTGAAAATTCTGACCTACTGCGGTCGGAAAATGATTAATTTTTTACCAAAGCATGGTCAGACTTGCATATTATCTAACCAAAAAAGATTAATTAAAATATTTATAGAATACCGACTGATGTCGGTCGGAAACTCCAATTTATTTTTTTCCGTCCAGGATCAATTGTATTTTTTCGATAATAAATATTTATATTTAATATAATTACAAAGTTTAATTAAAATATTTATAGTTTACCGACCGATGTCAGTCGGAAATTTCAATCTATTTTTTCACGTCCAGGATCAATTGTTTTTTCACTAATAAAAAATTATTTTTAATATAATTATAAAGCTACCGACCGAAATCGGAGTGGTCAAAATTGTCAAACACTTATAGATTATTATTATTTACAATCTATATATATATAACATCCTATATTCTATATATATTTACATACACACACACGCATATATGTATATACATATACATACACATTATAGGTACTATATATATATATATATTCTCCAATCGTGTGATTTGACCGAGTATATGTTGTTGTTGCTACAACTTAAGTTTGAATATATCACTACATCTTATAGCACTATACATTTTATTTTTAAATGTGTTATAGCGTGTTGGATGCCGATACTTAGACTCGATTGCTCCAACATTAAAGCTCAATATATATTTAATTTACTAAGGCCGTCAGTACGCCCGAAGTCGGTCGGTTTTAGCCAAGATCCAAATTATATATGTATCACACGATTGGAGAATATATATATATATATATATATATATATATATATATACACACACATACACAATTAATTATATATTATATAGTACCTATAATTAATTTGTATCTTGGCTAAAACCGACCGACTTCGGTCGGTTCGTAAATTAAATAATTTCTTTATTAAATTTCAAATTATATTACCGATCGATTTCAGTTGGAATGGTTGTGGTCAAACGGTCAAAGTCGGTCGGAAATTTCCAAATTATATCTGTCACAGACCGATTCTTCCCCATTTTCCTCTTTTCTATATCTCTCTTCTTATAACGACTCGACCGATCGTTTTGAGTGTATTAGCCCCGATCCCCTATTTATTGACTTCTTTGTATTATATTGTAGTTACGTGACTTGCCGGGGTGTTTCGTTTTAGGTTCGGGCGAGTTTCAGATTGAAATGGGATACATAGTCTCTAAGTTGGAAGGTTAAGTCGTAGGAATTGACCATAGTTTTACTTGTATGAAGTTGACTCCGGAATAGAGTTTTGATGGTTCCAATAGCTCCGTACGGTGATTTTGATCTTCGGAGCGTGTCCGGATGTTAAATTGGACGTCTGTAGGTCGTTTCAGCGCGAATTGGCGAAAGTTGGAAGATTTAAAAGTTTGACCGGGAATAGACATTATTGATATCGGGGTAGGACCCCGATTTCGGAAGTCAGAGTAGGTCCGTGATATCATTTATGACTTGTGTGCAAAATTTGATGTCAATCGGAGTTGATTTGATATGAACCGGCATCGGTTTCAGAATTTAGAAGTTCATAGTTCATAGGATTGAATTTGGATTGCGACGTAAAATTTATGTTATTCGGTGTGATTTGACGCTTCGAGCGTGTTCGTATGATGTATTAGGGCTTATTGGTATGCTAGGTTGAGGTCCCGTGGGCCTGAGGTGTCGGACCATGTTCGGCACATTTTGGATCATATAGGAACAACTGAAGTTCTGGTTTTCTTCTATGCGACCGCGAGGTTTGGTCCGCGATCGCGAAGGAATTTTTGTGGACTGATGGTTTTTACTCCACATGTTCGCATAGAGAGGGACGCGATCGCGAAAGGTTGGTTCCCAGTGGATCGCGAACGCGTGGTGGAGGTCGCATTCGCGTAGAGGAATTTAGGGGCAGCAGGTCCACGCACTTTGTTCTTTGCGATCATGTGTGGGGAACCGCGATCGCGTAGCTTGATAAGGCAGTGCTTCGCGATCGCATGGAGCATCTCGCGTTCGCGTATGAGGTTTTGAGCTGATGGAATTTTTGTTCTTCGCGATCGCGATGTGTAAATTACTAGGCAATAGTCTTAAGTTTCAAAATCGAGGGTTTATTTCATATTTCACATTTTGGGACTTAGAGAGCTCGGTTTGAGGCGACATATCGAGGGAATTTCAGAGAGATCATTGGGGTAAGGATCCTTAACTTGATTTTGATTAAATTACTCGAATCTATCATTGTTTTATCATGTAATTAGGGATTGGAGTTGGAAAATTTGGAAAAAAGTGATAAAACTTCTTAGGCTAAATTTTTGTGTTTTGAAAGGCGAAATGAGGCCGGATTTGAATAATTCTTGTATGGTTAAACTCGATATCGAATGCATGTTCGGTTTTTGTAATTTTGGTCGAGTTCCGAAACACAGGCGCGAGGTGACTTTTTGTGTCGATTTTTTAGTTCTTTGCAAAGATCGTAATTTCATTGTTTAAATTAGATTCCTATAGTTATATTTACAGTATGAAATTGTTTTGTCTAGATTCGAGTCCTTCGAAGTTGGAAAATCGAGGGAAAGGCCTTCTAGTTGATTGATTTAATGTGGTTTGAGGTAAGTGACATGTCTAACTTTGTATGGGAGAAATTTTCCTTAGGATTTGGAATTGTTGTGATAATTATGATATGTGAAAGCCGTGTACGCAAGGTTACGAGTGCGTACACGGGCTAAATGTAAAATTTTCGATTTTTAGCGATTTTGTTCCCATTCCTGCTTTAATTGAGTTACTTTAACATGTCGTAGTCATCATAGTTAATCAAATTCACATGTCTACTTGTTTTATCTCTTATTTGCAAATTGTCCTACATGTTTAGTTGAATTTCTTGCTTTCTTTTATTCTGTATTCATTATTTAACTGTGAATCCTTGTTTGAAATTGCTATTCTCGGAATATCTTACCGTTGAGTTTGGTATTGAGTTGCAAAAGCCGTGATTTCTATTGAGGCAAACTGTAAGTTGTGAAATATCATTTATTGAGTTACTCTCTTGTTGTTATTGTTGAGACGTTATGTATATTGTGGTTGAGCCGTGGGCTCCTTATTGTGAATTTTGTTATTGTTTGGTTTTTCTTGCAAGTTTGTGATATTGGGCACTTGAGCTGCGAATTGTGATACGTTATGATATTGATACACATGCGGTGGTATAAGGTATGAGTGTTGAAACTCGTGCAGTGAGAAAAGGTGGGCTTGATACGCATGGCTAGTAGGGGAACTACTAGAAGCTATGCGGTGTGATAAGGTGGGCTAAAACGCGGGATGCTATTTCGGAAAAATAATTTTTAAAACTAAATGTAAAGGTTCCCGCGGTAATATAAGGAAAGACTATGATTTACTTTTATGATTTGGGACTACGAGGCGGTACCTCGCTAATGGCCCTTGTTGATCTTTCTCTATTTCCTGTATTTGCCTTGGTTGTTTGTTTCCTTAACATGTAAACCCTTGTTTCCTTCCATGTTGTATTAACTGCCTTGATTCTGTGTTGTTAACTTTCCGTAAATTTCTTATTGTTTCATTTCTTTTGTCATTATCATTATATGGTTATATCTTTTGTCTTGTTTCATATTATCTCCAGTAGGGCCTTGACCTGACCTCGTCACTACTCTACCGAGGTTAGGCTTCGCACTTACTGGGTACCGCTGTGGTGTACTCATACTATGCTTCTGCATATCGTTTTGTGCAGATCCAGGTACTTCCTATCAGTCCCGGCATTAGTGAGCTGAGGTTTCTTTGGAGATTTCAAGGTACACTTGCCTGCGCCCGCAGGCCTCGGAGTCCCCTTTTATGCTGTTTTTCCATATTTCATTACACTATCTTAGATAGTTATGTATAGGATTGTTAAGAATTATTACTAGACCTTGTGACTTATACTTCACCATGTTTTGGGAGTTGTACATTTTGAGTTACAAATTTTATTTATGCAGTTGTTGAAGTTTTGAGATTTTTAAGTTATTATTTCAATTTTGTTTGCATGTTGATAGGCTTACCTAGTTTTAGATACTAGGTGCCGTCATGATTTTCTACGGAGGGAATGCGGGTTTGTGACAAGTTGGTATCGGAACTCTAGGTTCATAGGTGTTTTGAGTCACAAGCAGGTTTAGTAGAGTCTCGCGGATCGGTAAGAAGACGTCAGTACTTATCTTCGGGAGGCTATGGAACAGATAGGAAAAACTTCACTAATTTGATTCCTTATCGTGCGAAATTGTTGAATCCGGGGTTCTAAACTTCTGTCTTTCTATTCTCGCACAAATGGTGAGGGCGCATACAGCCGGATCAGATAACTAGACACTCGTGCCCCTGCTAGAGCTGCGAGAGATCAGGGATGGGGTAGAGGCTGAGGATGTCCATATGGTGCAGTCGGAGCACCTGCACGAGCTGCTACAGAGGAGCCACCAGTAGCTTCAGCTGGAGAGAAGGCACCTGAGACGCCTGTTACTGCCCCAGCACTTCAGGAGACTCTCGCCCAGTTTCTGAGCATGTTCGGCACTTTAGCTCAGGGGTTGATCCCACTTGCTCCTGCTACATCTCAGGCCGGGGGAGGAGCACAGACTCCCACCGCCCGTACCCCAGAGCAGCAGGTCTAGGTTGACCAGGTCCCCGAGGTCGTACCAGTACAGCCGGTCGCCCTAGTTCAGCCCGAGGCTAGGGCAGTAGCTTCTGAGGGGGAGTAGCTCAAGCTCGAGAGGTACAAGAACTACCACCCTCCTACTTTCAGCGGCTTGGCTTTAGAGGATGCCCAGGGATTTCTTAATGAGTGCCATTGTATCCTCCGTACTATGGGTATTGTGGAGTCTAGTGGAGTTGCTTTCACTACGTTCCAGCTTAAGGGAGCGGCTTATTAGTGGTGGCGATCATATGAGTTGGATAGTTCGACCGAGACAGCTTCACTCACTTGGGCTCAGTTCTCAGACGTGTTCTTGAGGGAGTTTGTTCCCCAGAGTCTTAGAGATGTATGGCGCGCAGAGTTTGAGAAGTTGCGCCAGGGTTCTATGACTGTATCAGAGTATGCAGCTTGGTTTAGTGATTTGTCCAGGCATGCACCAGCCTTGGTTACTACTGTTAGAGAGTGAGTCCGTCGATTTATCGAGAGGCTCAACCTTGGTATCAGATTTAGCATGGCCCAAGAGTTAGAGATGGAC
This sequence comes from Nicotiana tabacum, assembly GCF_000715075.1. Lineage (NCBI taxonomy): Eukaryota > Viridiplantae > Streptophyta > Magnoliopsida > Solanales > Solanaceae > Nicotiana > Nicotiana tabacum. The sequence continues at coordinate 64,187,330 of NC_134091.1, read as the reverse complement.
ATCGCATACCAACAGGTAGTGGAGATCGATAGGAGATTGGAGGGTGTGTGGGCTCGGGAGAGAAAGGAGAGTGAGGCCAAGAGGCCTCGAGATTATAGCACATATAGTGGTGCCCATGCCCCAGTTGCAGCTCATCATGGTAGGGGCTATGTGAGCCACCCTGATCATTCGGCACTTCCAGCATCCAACGGTATTCCGGCCACTCCTAGGCCCCAGGCTCCCTATTATGCACCGCCATTGTCTAGTTCACCTCCTGCATGGGGTGCTTTAGCGGTCAGCCCAACCGATCAGGCCTGAACCAGCCACAATAGCCACGTCCTCCGAGAGCTTGTTTTGAGTGTGGTGACACTCGTCATATGGTGAGGGAATTCCCCAGACTCAAGAGGGTTGCACCTCCACTGACTACTCAGGATCTGCGTATTCCACCGGGTCCTCAGGCTTCTCAGTCCATGGTCGCCGCACCAGTTGCCACTCCACCTACACAACCAGCTAGAGGTGGAGGTCGGACAGGTAGAGGTCTCCCTAGAGGGAAGGCCAGGCAATTTATTATGCTCTTCCTGCTAGGACGGAGGCAGTTGCATCCGACTCAGTCATCACAGGTATTGTTCTGGTCTGTCATAGAGTTGCATCGGTCTTATTTGATCCAGGCTCCACTTAATCCTATGTGTCATCTTACTTTGCTCCATATATGGGTATATCCCGTGATTCCTTGAGTTCTCCCATCTATGTGTCCATACATGTGGGAGATTCCCTTGTTGTTGGCCGTGTGTATCAATCGTATTTGGTTGTTCTTAGTGGTTTTGAAACCAAAGTCGATTTATTATTGCTTAGTATGGTAGAGTTTGACGTTATTTTCGGCATGGACTGATTGTCTCCCTATCATACTATTCTTGATTGTCACGCCAAGACCGTGATGTTGGCTATGCCAGGGTTACTATAGTTAGAGTGGAGAGGTACGTTAGATTATGTTTCTAGCAGATTTATCTCATTTCTAAAGGCTCAGCGGATGGTTTAGAAGGGGTGTGATACGTATCTAGCATATGTGAGAGATGTAAGTGTCGATACTTCTGCTGTTGGCCCAAACCGTCTTCAGCTATGGAGATACAGAGTTTTCTTGGTTTAGCGGGGTATTACCGTCGATTTGTAGAGGGTTTCTCGTCTATTGCAGCACCTATGACCAGATGGACCCAAAAGGGTGCTCCATTCCGGTGGACGGAGGAGTGTGAGGAGAGCTTTCAAAAGCTCAAGACAACTTTGACTACAACCCCTATTTTGGTGTTGCCTTCGGGTTCGGGGTTTTATACTGTGTACTCTGATGCATCGCGTATCAGTCTCGACGTGGTGTTGATGCAGGTTGGTAGGGTGATTGCCTACTCGTCTAGACAGCTGAAGGTGCGTGAGAAGGACTATCATATCTACGACCGCTGGAAAAAAACTGGAATTAGCTATGAACGTCGTCGCTAATCTGTCGCTAAATCGCTCGTAGCTAGCACAATTTCTTGATAATTTGTCACTAATCCATCGCTAAATGAGATTAGCGATGGTTTTTTCTGTTTAGCTACAGAATTTATCTGTCGCTAAAACCAGATTTTTTAGCAGTGGACCTTGCGTTAGCAGCTATTGTTCATGCCTTGAAGATCTGGCGGCACTATTTGTACGGTGTCCCTTGTGAGGTCTACACCGACCACCGAAGTCTACAATATTTGTTCAGACAGAAGGATCGTAACTTGCGGCAGTAGAGGTGGTTAGAGTTGCTTAAGGACTATGATATCACCATTCTATATCATCCCGGGAAGGCCAATATGGTGGCCGATGCATTGAGTCGCAAGGCGGAGAGCTTGGGCAGTTTAGCATATCTACCGATAGCAGAGAGGCCATTAGCCTTGGATGTTCAGGCCTTGGCCAACCAATTTGTTAGATTGGATATTTCTGAGCCGAGTCGAGTTTTAGCTTGTATGGTTTCTCGGTCTTCTTTTTATGATCGTATCAGAGAGCGTCAATATGACGACCCCCATATGCTTGTCCTCAAGGACAAAGGTCAGCACGGCGATACCAAGGAGGTCACTATTGGGGATGACTGTGTATTACGGATGCAGGGTAGGCTTTGTGTGCCCAATGTAGATGGCATGCGTGAGTTGATTCTCCAGGATGCTCACAGCTCGTGGTACTCCATTCATCCAGGTGCCGCCAAGATGTATCAGGAGGCAACACTATTGGTGGAGTAAGTTCGATGCAGTATGGGAATTGTGGATAGATTGACCAAGTCAGCTCATTTCATTCCAGTGGTGACTACTTATTCTTCAGAGTAGTTGGCTCAGGTTTATACTCGTCAGATTGTTAGGCTTCATGGCATGCTGGTATCTATCATCTCTGACTAGGGTACACAGTTTGCATCGCGGTTCTGGAGAGCCGTTCAACATGAGTTAGGCACACGGGTGGAGTTTAGTACAACCTTTCACCCTCAGAAGGACGGACAGTCCAAGCGTACTATTCAGATATTGGAGGATATGCTTTGTGTGTGTGTGATGGAATTTAGGGGTTCTTAGGATCCGTTCTTGCTACTTGTGGAGTTTGCCTACAATAACAGTTACCAGTTGAGCATTCAGATGGCCCCGTATGAGGCTTTATATGGTAAATGAAGTCGGTCTCCGGTGGGTTGGTTAGAGTCGGGTGAGTCTAGGCTATTGGGTACAAACTTGGTTCAGGATGCTTTGGAAAATGTTAAATTGATTCAAGATCTACTTTGTACAGCCCTATCCAGACAGAAGAGTTATGTGGATCAGAAGGTTCGCGACGTTGCATTCATGGTTGGGGAGCGGGTCTTGCTCCAGGTTTCACCCATGATGGGTGTTATGAGGTTCGAGAAGAAGGTCAAGTTGAACCCTAGGTATATCGGACCTTTTGAGATTCTTGTGAGGCTTGGAGAGGTGTCCTACAGGCTTGCACTACCACCTAGTCTAGCTACAGTTAATCCAGTGTTCCATGTTTCTATGCTCTGGAAGCATCACGACTATCCGTCTCATGTGTTGGATTTCAGCTCAATCCAGTTGGACAAGGATTTGTCTTATGTTGAGGAGCCGATAACCATTTTGGACAAGAAGGTTCGAAAGTTGAGGTCGAAAAACATTGTTTCAGTGAAGGTTCAGTGGAGGGGTCAGCCAGTCGAGGACGCGACTTGGGTGATCGAGCATGATATGCGTAGCCGTTATCCTCATCTTTTCACCACTTCAAGTATGTCTCTATACTCGTTTGAGGACGAACGTTTGTTTTAAGAGGGGGGGGGATGTAACGACCCGGCCGGTCATTTTAAGTGTATTAGCCCCGATCCGCTATTTATTTCCTCCTTTGTGTCATATTGCAAAGATCGTAATTTCATTGATTAAATTAGTTTTATATAGTTATATTTATAGTATGAAATTGTATTGGCTAGATTCGAGCCGTTCGATGTTGGAAAATCGAGGGAAAGGCCTTCTAGTTGATTGATTTAGTGTGGTTTGAGGTAAGTGACTTGTCTAACCTTGTGTGGGGGAAATTCATCTTAGGATTTGGTATTGTTGTGATAATTGTGATATGTGAAAGCCGTGTACGCAAGGTGACGAGTGAGTACACGGGCAAAATGTGAAATTTCCGGTTTTTTACCTATTTAGTTCCCATTCCTGCTTTAATTGAGTTACCTTAACATGTCGTAGTCATCATATTTAATCAAATTCACATGTCTACTTGATTTATCTCTTATTTTCAAATTGTCCTGCATGTTTTGTTGAATTTCTTGCTTTTTTTTATTCTGTATTCATTATTTAACTGTGAATCCTTATTTGAAATTGCTATTCTCGGAATATCTTACTGTTGAGTTATTATTGAGTTGCAAAGGCCGTGGTTTCTATTGAGGCAAAGTGTAAGTTGTGAAATATCATTTATTGAGTTACCCTCTTGTTGTTATTGTTGAGACATTGTGTACATTGTGGTTGAGCCATGAGCTCCTTATTGTGAAATTTTATTATTGTTTCGTTTTTCTGGCAAGTTTGTGATATTGGGAACTTGAGGTGCCTTGAGGTGCGAATTGTGATACATTGTGATATTGATACGCATGCGATGGTATAAGGTCTGGGTGTTGAAAGGCATGTGGTGAGACAAGCTGGGCTTGATATACGCGTGGCTAGTAGGAGAACTACTAGAAGTCATGCGGTGTGCTAAGGTGGGCTAAAACGCGAGATGCTATTTCGGGAAAATAATTTTCAAAACTAAATGTAAAGTTTCCCTCGGTAATATAAGGAAAGACTGTGATTTACTTTTATGATTTGGGACTACGAGGAGGTACCTCGCTAGTGGCCCTTGTTGATCTTTCTCTATTTCTTGTTTTTGCCTTGGTTGTTTGTTTTCTAAATATGTAAACCCTTGTTTCCTTTTGTGTTGTATTAACTGCCTTGATTCTGTGTTGTTAACTTTCCGTAAATTTCTTATTGTTTCATTTCTTTTGTTATCATTATATGGTTATATCTTTCGTCTTGTTTCATATTATCTCCAGTAGGGCCTTGACCTCACCTCGTCACTACTCTACCGTGGTTAGGCTTGGCACTTACTGGGTACCGTTGTGGTGTACTCATACTATGCTTCTGCACATCCTTTTATGCAGATCCATGTACTTCCTATCAGTCCCGGCATTAGTGAGCTGAGGTTGTTTTGGAGACTTCAAGGTATACCTGCCTGCGCCCGCAGGCCTCGGAGTCTCCTTCTATCCTTGTTTTCCTTATTCCATTACACTATCTTAGACAGTGATGTATAGGATTGTTTAGAATTGTTACTAGAGCTTGTGACTTATACTTCACCATGTTTTGGGAGTTGTACATTTTGAGTTACAAATTTTATTTATACTGTTGTTGAAGTTTTGAGATTTTTAAGTTGTTATTTCAATTTTTTTTCGCGTGTTGGTAGGCTTACCTAGTTTTAGAGACTAGGTTCCGTCACGACTTTCTACAGAGAAAATTTGGGGTCGTGACACTTCCATATCTCTTCTTCTCCTCCCTATAGTCGCGATTCCCCCAAGTCCCCACCCAAAATCAAGTCTTATCTCCCTCCTCACCCAAAAACAAAGCACCTAAAAGTCTCCCTCCCCTCCCCCGTCACTATTTTGCCGGTACCCACTGCCTCCTCCGCCACCACTGCTCCGCCGGCACCTATAGCACACTGGTCATCCTCCGCCACCCAAAATCAAACCCCATCTCCTAGAATTTCAAGGTTAGTTATCTATATTTTTGAATTTAAGTAATTTTAATTAATTTAATTGTATAAATTAGGGTTTAGTTAATGTTTAATTAAATTTTGGGTTTACTCCTATTGATTATGTTTATGCTAGAATTTATATGTTAGATGATTAAGATTATGCTAGGGTTACAACTTATGATAGATTTTGTTAAATATTTAAATATTTAATTTTTATCTTAAGAACAAAGTTATATGCATGACTTAAGACAAAGATAATTAGACTGTAAATCCTTTAAAAGTAGAATTTATTTAGGGATATATGTGAACTTTCAAAATACTTCTTTTCATTGAATTTTAAAAGAATTTATTTAGGGATATATGTGAAATTTCAAATTACTTCTTTTAATTGAATTTTAAAAGAATTTATTTAGGGATATATGTAAACTTTCAAATTACTTCTTTTAATTGAATTTTAAAAGCACTTATTTAGGGATATATGTTAACTTTCAAATTAATATAACATGCAATTTATTTGTTCTTTGTGTAGATGGAATATCGTAGTTGGATGTATAATAGGAATTATCCTAATCGTCGGTTTTTGAGGGAAGAATTTATAGAAGGGGTTAATGAATTTATTAGGCATGCAATGTCACTTGAACCATTTCAGTTTGGAGGGATGATTAGGTGTCCTTGTGTGAAGTGCAAGTGTTTGTATTTTTTGGGATCGGAGAATGTTAAGACTCATCTTTATAGAAATGGGTTTATGGATAATTATTTTGTGTGGACTAGTCATAGAGAGGTTGATGGTACTGATGGTGTATTTCATAACATAGTTGTTGGTAAAAGTAGTAGTTCGGTGGGGAATAGTTTTCAACATCCTAGATACCCTAAAATGGTTGCGGATGCTTTTGGGATGCACTTGGAGTTTGAACCCCATGAAAGTGTTGAACAAGCTCCTAACGAAGAGGCAAAATATTTTTATGAATAGTTAGAGGCCACTAGTCGTCCAATAAGTGAAGGGAGTATGCACTCTCAGTTGTCTGTTGAAGTTAGATTATTAAGTATCAAATCAGATACCAATATTTCTCAAGCGGGAATGGATTCTTTTATTGGCCTTATGAGTGAACTAGTTGACCCAACTTTCAACATACCTGAAGATTTCTATAAGGCTAAAAGATTGGTTTCTAAGTTAGGACTCTCGTCTATGAGAATCGATTGTTGTGAAGATGGTTGTATGTTGTATTATAAGGGTGATGCAGATTTAGAAAGTTGTACATTTTGTGAAAAACATTGTTTTAAGAGGGTTTCCAGCGGGAAGAAGGTTGTTATGAAGTCGATGCATTATTTACCTCTTATTCCTAGATTAAAGAGGTTGTACGTATCGATGTGTTCCGCTCCTCATATGATATGGCACTATGAAAATAGAAGACTACCTGGTGTTATCTGTCATCCTTCAGACGAGAAATCTTGGAAGCATTTTGAATGGACGTATCCGGATTATGCTAGTGAACCAAGGAATGTTCGGTTGGGTTTGTGTGCTAATGGTTTCATGCCATTTTCTATTTCTGCAACACCATATTCATGTTGGCCAGTCTTTATTATGCCATATAATCTTATGTCTGAAGTGTGTATGACTAGTCCATATATTTTCTTAAATTGTGTTATTCCCGGTCCCCGCAATCCAAAAAGTTTGATTGATGTATATTTGCAACCTCTGATTGATGAGCTAAAACAGTTGTGGTATGATGGAGTTGAGACATATGACATATCAACTAAGCAAAATTTCAACTTGCGTGCTAATTTAATGTGGACCATTAATGATTTTCCTTCTTATGGAATGTTATCTGGGTGGATGACTGCTGGAAAGTTAGCATGTCCTTACTGCATGGAAAATGGTAAAGCGTTCACTTTACAACATGGATGAAAGCAGTCATGGTTTAATTGTCATCGTCAGTTCTTGCCAGTTGATCATGAGATCAGAAGGATGAATAATGCATTCAAAAAGAATACAATTGAACATGATTTGCCACCACAAATTTTTTCCTGTGAGGAAATATAGCAGAGGGTTCAGAACTTCACTAAAGTTACCGAGGCCCATATTCTAGATTTCCTGGATATGCTGTTACTCATAACTGGACAAAACTGAGCATATTTTGGGAGTTGCTATATTGGAAGGATAATCTTCTCAGACACAATCTTGGAGTCATGCATATTGAGAAGAACTATTTTGACAATTTGTTCGACACAATGATGGATGATAAGAGTAAGACAAAAGTTAACCCAAAGGCTAGACTAGACTTACAAGAATATTGCAGGCGATGTGAATTACATTTGCAGTCTACGAATAATGGTAAGGTTTTCAAGCCCAAGGCCAGCTACACATTCACTTTGGAATAAAGACGACAGATTTGTGAGTGGGTTACAAACCTAAAGATGCATGAGGACTATACTTCGAACCTGGAAAACGTGCTGATATGGTTGAAGGAAAGCTGACTCATATGAAAACTCATGACTGTCATATCTTCATGGAAACTTTAATCCCTATTGCATTTTGTGGTTTGCTTGAAAATATTTGGAAACCCATCACAGAGATAAGTTTGTTCTTCAAAGACTTATGTTCTACCACATTAAGGGAAGAAAACTTATTTCAAATGAATCAAAACATTCCTGTAATCGGTAATAAGCTGGAAATGATTTTTCCATGTAGTTTCTTTGATGTAATGGAACACCTTCCAATTCACCTTGTGCACGAGGCGCGGCTTGGAAGGCAGGTTCAATGCTGGTGGATGTATCCATTCGAGAGGTAATGATCAAACCTTGATTTATTCTTGTAATGTTCTTTTACATTATCGTCTAATATGACAATGTGCGGGACTATTGGCAAGTGTAAGCGATTTGTTAAACAGAGGAATAGGATTGAAGGATCCATATGCGAAGCCTATCTTGCAAAGGAAACTGCCCATCTTTGTTCTTACTACTTCTACAGGCATGTTCCATATGCTAGAAATAGGCCCAATCGGCATGATGTCGTGATTGAGAATGATCCATTATATCCACCAATGTCCATATACAATCAACCAGACCGAGGTTCTAAAGATCGATAAAAAAAGGGCCTAAGTAGTATGGAGTACAAATCACCTTCAAATCATGTGTTATTGAATTGTCCGGAAGTTCAACCCTTTCTTTAGTAAGTGTTGTCATAAGATTAATTTACATGGACTACTATTTAATTCAGTTGATGCAACTAACAAAACTTTCAATGTGTCGCTCAGTGACTTCATGAGTTAATTTGGCCATGATGCTGTATATTCTACATTTGAGGCATGGTTTAAAGAGTGTGTAAGTGCATCTTACATACTTTCTCACATGTGAATATGCATACTTGGTCACTTGTGAATATACTTTCTCACTTGTGATTTATTTAACACTACATGTAGGTCAATAATCCAAATAACGGTGTTAATAAATTATTGAAAGATATATCTTGGGGACTAGCACCTACGTTTACAACTATGTCTAAGTATTTTGTGAATGGTTACAAATTTCACACTGAGGAATGCTCCAATTATAAAATAAGCAATAATAGTGGGGTGTGTGTCAAAGGTAGTGAAGGCAACCAGGATGGGAAAATGATTATTATGGTATGATCAAAGAGATTCTAGAATTATTATATTCAGGTTGGCCAAATAAGAAGATCATAGTTTTCTAATGCAAGTGGTTTGACCCAACACCTAGAAGAGGTACAAATGTACACTCGCAGTACAACATAATTGAGGTAATAAAAAGAGGGAGTATGATCGCTATGATCCTTTTATAATTTCAGAAAAAGTTAGGCAAGTGTATTATGTTCCATTTCCATTGCGGAGGGATAAGGCTGATTAGTTGGTTGTAATCAAAACTAAGCATGTTGGCAGGGTGGAAGTTGAGAATGTGCTAGTTGTTTCTTACCAAAACCATACCTCAAGTGTTAACCAAATGGTGGATGATCAGTTAGAAAATGACTTGGAGCATCCTAAATGCATATTAGAAGAAGTTGAAATGGAGGAAAAAACAATCATAGAAAATGAGGACGAAGAATCACTTGATGAAAATGAAATAAGTGAAGAGGAAGAAATTTTGGACGAGGAAGGATACTTCGAAGACAATTAGCATGTTAGTGTTTTCAAGCGCTCTCAACTTATATAGATTTATATTCTCAATTCTAGCATTTTCTTTAATTTATACAGATGACTGGTAGGGGTCGAGGTAGGTCTAGGAAGGATAAGAGGCCTATTGATCATGAGGATAGTGCTACACCCTCGCTTCCTTTCACTCCACACTTGCATCCCTCCCCTGCTGATGGCCGGCAGCAATCATCTAGGCACACCTCTTTTCCACCACATCCATCTACTCATCAGACTACTTACCATTCACACTTCTAACAGTATTCTTACCATTCTCCACCACATGGCTATACCCCGCTTCCTTCACATGATCCTGCATATAGTTACATGGGTCCACCGAGTCATCAGTCACAGGGCCATGTGGTGATATGCCTGTTATCTTCTACATTTGCTTCACCACCAGCTGGATCACATCCATCTAGATTTCAGCCACCCGGATCGCCGCAATTGCCTGGATCGCAGCATGGGTCTTGATCGCATCCATCTTCATCAGCGACCCCGTCTCCCTTTCCACGGAGTTCGTCTCCTAGTATTTCTAGACTTCGCCTTTGGGATAGTAGCGCTAAGCCAGATGCCTCCCCTTCTACGCACACTTCAGATTCATCAGAGGATGATGATCCAGAGGAAGTGCGGTATGATTACCATAGGATGATCATCGGGCCTGAGGGCAATGATTAAGATTTATTTATTTCTTCTTTATTTTTGCTGAATTATAATAGCTAGTTTTGTTTATTAAATGTAATTGCTATGTTACAGGTTCATACCTAGTCATCAGACTACAAAGATAATCACTGAAGCTCTTGACCGGTTGTATGATGCACCCTATGCGACTTGGAGTAAATTTCCACCGGAGCTCGTGAAGTAAATTTTCAACCAATTTAAGGTTTTAATACAATTCTTTTCTATTTAAGCATTATATTAATAATATTTTCATCTAACATTACACACTTCATTTGCAAACTAAGTGTGCCTGGGAGGACCGGCATAACAATGCCATTCTTGCAAATTTTGAGTTCAAATGTCGTAAGAGACTATTTGATTTCTTTTGTTCTGCTCGGAAGAAGAGCAAGAAGCCTTCATGGGGTCTACCGCATTTATAGGAGGATCTGTTGATGCAGTGGACCACTGAGAAATTCGAGAAGAGGAGTGAACAGAAAAGAAAGCCCGAGCATCTAAGAAGGGTGGCTCCTTGCACTGTGTGGGTGCAATGAGCATGGGGACTGCGAGGTGACTACTGGTAACTCCTTAAAATATTTTAATCAATTTTTATCGAACTATATTTATATATTTTAATTTAGTTAACATATTTGATTATATTTGTAGGAAAAATATATGGGAGGAAGATGACTCATGATGAGTTCTTCATGGAGACTCACATCCGGAAGAAGAAGGCACCGACAGATCCAACTAGATGGGTCGAGGACCGGGCGAAGACTACATATGTAAGTATCATAACTACTATAACTTGAAATTAATATTTACAATATTATATAGTTAATAATTTTCTATCTTCTAAATAAAGGTTTGCTACAAGACTACTATGGAGGAGTACACTTAGAGCTTGCCACCGAATGACCAAGGCGAGCGATCTTCCATTTCAGACGAAGAAGTGCAGAAGATATGGTTGGATGTTGTCGGTGGTCCTAAAAATGGGATAGCATACGGCCTTCCAGAGACATCATTTTGGCGCTACATGGTTGGATTGCAAGGTACAAGGACTTCTGCCCAGTGCGAGGCACTTGATAGGTCGACTCTCTCGGCTATGGAGAAGAAGATCGCAAAGCTGTCAGCAGAGCTTGAAGAGGAAAATGCTAGAGAATAAAAGAGCGATAAACAATTTGATACCCTTAAAGGTCATCTAGAAAAGAGGGACGATAAAGCTGGCTAATCTTCTTGCTAGTGGTTCTTTCCCGATTCCCTGGTCTCGTGAGTTTCCCCAGATGCTAATCCTTCTCGTCGTGATCCTTCGAAACATGCCAACGATGAAGCTTATGGAGATGATGTAGTACATAACACTCATTGAATGATGTTTGAACTTTTAACTTGTGAAACGTTTTGTTGTTGGATATTTTGAAACTCTATAAATATTGTTAATATAGTTTTGATAGTTATTATTGTTGTTATAGTTATTGTTATTATTGGTTGAATGACAGCAATGTAATGCTACCATTATAGGTGATTGGTTGTTGGCAGGTGGTGCAGCTGTAAAACATTTGTATTCTGCCAAAAACTTACCCAGAAAACCGACCTGCTACCGACCGAAGTCGGTCAAAAATGTTTAATTGAATTTCCCAAAACTTTAAAATTACCGATCGACCTTGGTCGAAATTTTTTATTTTAAATTTTAAATATTTTAATAATACCAACCTGTTAAGAATATATTAAAATGGATGTCCATTGAACACTCCTTACATCCCTATTCCATGAACTATTTGAGTTCATGTATTTAGTTAATTCATCAGTTAATATTTGTAACATTTAGGTGTATTCTTGTAACCTTTCATATATCCTATATCCTATAAATAGGGTATATTTTATCTTATGAAGGACACTTTACGTTAGTTGGAGACTTTGGAATTTACTATCAGTTAAAGAATCATTTATTCACTGCTTGCTATTGTGTTATTATTATTATTCATATATTCCATGCCTATTTAGAATTCTGTATTTTATTTACTGGCCTATAGATAGTGTCGATGTCGACCCCTCATTACTACTTCTTCAAGGTTAGACTGGATACTTATTGGGTACATGTTGTTTATGTACTCACGCTACACTTCTGCACTAATCGTGCAGGATCTGAGGTAGGTGCATCTGGTGTCCATTTAGGCGTGCACCCCCGTTATCTTGAGGCTTAGTGGTGAGCTGCTCTCTGAGTCCATTTTGCAATACCCGCAGTCTCTATCTTTTGTATTTACTTTCTGTCTATCTCACTTTCAGACAGTAGCTTAGGTATTTTGTATATTCTACTAGTTGCTCATACACTTGTGACACTGGATCTTGGGAACAGGCTAGTAGACACTTTATGACTTTTGAGTATTTATTTCTTCGTATTTGCTCTTTTATTAGTTTATGCTTTACTTTATTAAATTTTCCACTATTCATTTACTTAATAACTAAAAATCAACTACTTTGAAATTATTAAAAAGATTAAATATATGGCTAGTTCACCGTTGGCTTGCCTAGCGATGACGTTAGGCGCCATCACGACGTATAGGAGGAACTAGGTCGTGACAACATAGTATCAGAGCATTAGGTTCACGTAGGGCTCACGAGTTATGAGAAGGCCTAATAGAGTCTTGCGGATCGGTGCAGACACGTCGGTACTTATCTTCGAGGGGCTATAGGGTATTAGAAAACTTTTCTTTCTTCATCTACTATCGTGCAATTGATGTTGTGCTAAGTATCTTTCTCGTATTCTCTCACAGATGGTGAGAACGCGCGCGGCATATGTACCCGACTGTGGAGGAGCTACTCCCCCTGTTGCTAGAGGCCAAGGAAGAGGCCGAGGGAAGGCTCCAGCTCGTGGTAGGGGATGAGGGTGTCGTGGAGTTTCTCCAATTGTGCCACCAGTGGATCCAGTGGAGGATACTATTATTGAGGAGCAGGGTGACTTACCTGCAGCGGAGCCGGCCCTAGGATTCAAGGAGGTCATGGGCCGTATGCTGCGTTTCATGGATTCTATTACTCAGGCTAGTTTATTTCCGGCATACCCAGCCACATCTCAAGCGGGGGGAAGCACATACCCCTACCGCTCAAGCTCTAGGGCATGCAGCTATCGTGTATCAGGCCCCGAGTACACTACCTGTGGGCTTAGCTTTACCATTGCAGCAGCTATACCTGAGCCCAGACCAGCTGTGGCCTGCGAGCCACAGAAGCTATTGGATAGATGGACCGGGCTACATCATCCTGTCTTTGGAGGTGAGTGACATGAAGACCCCCAGGACTTTATTGATCGTTGTAGGGACATACTGCATAACATAATGATATTGGAGTCCCACGGGGTGGACTTGACCACCTTTCAGCTAGAGGGCAGGGCCCGTAGATGGTGGCAGTCCTATCTTTTCGGCAGGCTAGCAGGTTCTCCTCCCTTGACTTGGGACCAATTCACACACCTATTTATGGATAGATATATTCCACCCTCTCAGAGAGAAGAGCTACGATTTTAGTTCGAGCAGCTTCAGTAGGGTTAGATGTCGGTGACCGACTCTGAGGCGAGATTCTCTGAGTTGTCTCGCCATGCACTTATGATACTTCCCACCGATGCAGATAGAGTTTGAAGGTTTGTTGCAGGTTTGCACTCTCGTATCCAAGCCACTATGGCCCAAGATGTTGAGATGGGGACTTCTTACGAGCTGGTTGTGGAGATAGCTTGGAGGATCGAGTGTGTTCGTCAGCGAAGTCGAGAGCAGACATCATAAGACAAGCGATTTTGGTATTTTGGAGGGTTCGGTGTTGCTCTATCTGGGAGCAGAGGTCATTTTGTGAGGGGTCAGTCTAGCAGGCGCACATATCCAGCACCGCCGCCTCCTCGGGGTGTTCCAGTGTGGCCCTATTTCAGTGCTATTCTAGAGGCTCCTACTGCCCACCAGCTATTCAGGGTTCCTCTAGTGGGTATTCAAGACATCAGGGTCAGAATTCAGGTTAGCAATCCACCGTTCCGAGGGATTATTTTGAGTGAGGGGATCCTGGCCACATAAAGGGATTTTGTCCTAAACTTCGGGGCAATGCAGTACAGCAGGGTCATCAGCCTATGATTACAGCACCAGCTGCCGCACCAGTCGTACGGCCACCTAGAGGTGGAGGGCAGGTGGGTAGGGTCTTCCTAGATGTGATGGCCAGTTAGGTGGCGTTCCAGCTAGGTTCTATGCTTTTCTAGCCAGACCAGATGCACTGGTCTCAGATGCCATGATTACATGTATTATTTTTGTCTACGGTAGGGATGCTTTGGTTCTATTTGATCGAGGGTCTACATATTCATATATTTCATCTCTGTTTGCTCATTTGCTTGGTGTTCCTCGTGAGTCCTTGGGTACTCATGTTTATGTGTCCGCGCTAGTGGCCGATTCCGGGTTATCTCTTTTCTGAAGGCTCGACACATGGTCGAGAAGGGTTGTTTGGATTATCTAGCCTATGTTCATTATAGTACTACATATACTCCGGTAATTGATTCAGTGCACGTGGTCCGGGAGTTCTCTGATATGTTTCCTTCTGATCTACCAAGCATGCCACCATATTGTGATATCGATTTCTGTATTGATTTTGCTCTAGCTACCCAGCCTATCTCTATTCCACTGTACTGCATGGCTCTGAAAGAGTTGAAAGAGTTGAAAGAACAACTTGAGGAGTTGCTAGCAAAGGGGTTCGTCAGGCCGAGTGTGTAGCCTTGGGGTGCACCGTGTTGTTCGTGAAGAAGAAAGATGGAACTAAGCAGATGCGCATTGATTACCGCTAGTTGAACAAAGTTACCATTAAGAACAAGTACTCGTTGTCGCATATTGATGATTTGTTTGACCAGTTGTAGGGTGCCAGGGTATTCTCTAAGATCAACTTGAGATCGGGGTATCATCAGCTGAAGTTTTGTGAATCTGATGTCCCAAAGATGGCTTTCCAGACCAGATATGGCCATTATGAGTTTCTAGTGATGTCCTTTGGCTTGACTAACGCCCTAGCGGCATTTATGGATTTGATGAATCGGGTATTCGGGCCATATATTGACTTGTTTGTCATTGTCTTCATTGATGACATATTGATCTACTCACGTAGCATGGGGGAGCACGAGCAACATTTGAGAGTGTTGCTTCAGACCTTGCGGGAACATAAGCTATATGCTAAGTTCTCCAAGTGTGACTTCTGGTTGGATTATGTGGCATTCTTGGGGCATGATGTATCAGGCGAGTATATTAAGGTAGATTCTAGGAAGATCGAGGCAGTTCAGAGTTGGCCCCGTCCTACCACAGCAACCGAGATCAGGAGCTTCTTGAGGTTAGCATGTTATTATCGCCGGTTTGTGGAGCGCTTTTCATCTATTGCAGCACCTCTAACTAGATTGACCCAGAAGGGTGCTCCGTTCCGATGGTCTGATGATTGCGAGGTGAGCTTTCAGAAGCTCAAGACCGCATTGAATACAACACTGGTGTTAGTGTTGCCTTCCAGTTCAGAGATATATACGGCGTATTGCGACGCTTCACCCATTGGCTTGGGTTATGTATTGATGCAGTAGGGGCGAGTTATTGCATATGCTTCATGCCAGCTGCATCCCCACGACAAAATTACCCTGTACACGATTTGGAGTTGATCGCGATAGTTCATTCTCTCAAGATCTGGAGGCATTATCTTTTTGGGGTGTCCTGTGAGGTTTACGCCAATCATCGCAGCTTGCAGCATTTGTTCAAGTAGAGGGATCTCAATTTGAGGCAGCACAGGTGTCTTGAGTTACTAAAAGATTATGACATTACCATCCTTTATCATTCGGGCAAGGCGAATATGGTTGCGGATGCCTTGAGCAGAAAGGCTGAGAGTAAGGGTAGTTTGGCATTCATTTTAGCAGAGGCAAGGCCATTAGATTTGGACATTCAGTCCTTGGCTAACAGACTTGTAAGGTTGGATATCAGAGCCCAGCCAAGTTCTTGCATGCGTCGTCGCTCAGTCTTCATTATTCGAGCAGATCAAGGCTCATCAGTACGATGATCTGCACTTATTGGTTCTCAGAGAGATAGTTCCTAATATTGATGGATTGAGGGAAACGATTCTAGATGAGGCACACAGTTCTCAGTATTCTATTCATCCAGGAGCTAAGAAGATATATAGCGACAAGATGAGGCATTATTAGTGGCGGCAGATGAAGAAGGACATCGTTGAGTACGTGGCGAGATGTCTAAATTGACAGCAGGTTAAGTATGAGCATCAGAGGCCAGGTGACCTACTCCAGTAGATGGTTATACCTTAGTGGAAATGGGAGCGCATCACTATGGACTTCATAGTTGGGTTGCCACGGACTTTGAGGAAGTCCAATGCATTTTGGGTCATTGTCGACAGGTTGACCAAGTCAGCACACTTCATTCCGGTAGTGACTACATATTCGTCAGAGAGATTGGCCCATATTTACATTCAAGAGATTGTCCGGTTGCATGGTGTGCCTGTTTCCATCATATCAGAAAGGAGCCCACAATTTACTTAGCATTTCTGGAGGGCAGTACAAAGTGAGTTGGGGACCCGGGTAGAGCTCAGCACAGCCTTTCATCCAAAGACCAACTTCAGAGGATATGCTCAGATCTTGGAGGATATGCCCAGAGCATGTGTGATTGACTTCTGAGGGCAGTGGGATCGATTCTTGTATTTGGCCAAGTTTGCTTATAAAAACAGCTATCAGTCCACCATTGAGATGGCTCCATTTGAGGCTTTGTATAGTCGGCGATGTCGTTCGCCCATCGGATGGTTCGAGCCCGACGAGGCTAGGTTTTATGGTACTGATTTGGTGAAGGATGCCTTGGAGAAGGTGAAGTTGATTCAGGAGAGACTTCGCACAACATAGTCCACACAGAAGAGTTACATGGATCAGAAGGCACATGATTTATCATTTATGGTGGGCGAGAAGGTTCTCTTGAAAGTCTCGCCGATGAAGGGAATCATTAGGTTCGCGAAGAAGGTCAAGTTGAGCCCAAGGTTTATAGGTCCATTTGAGGCGTTGAGGCGAGTTGGGGAGGTTGCTTACGAGCTTTCTTTGCCTCCCATTCTATCAGTAATTCATCCGGTTTTCCACGTGTCTATGCTACGAAAGTATCATGTCAACAGGTCGCATGTGTTAGACTACAACACAGTTCAGCTAGATGAGAGCATGGGTTATGAGGAGGAGCCAGTTGCCATTGTTGATAGGCAGGTTTGCCAGTTGAAGTCCAAGAATATTTCTACAGTAAAGGTTCAGTGGAGGGTTTAACCAGTTGAGGAGGCGACTTAGGAGACCGAGGAGGACATGCGGAGCAGATATCCACACCTATTCGGTACTCCAAGTATGATTCTAGACCCGTTCGAGGACGAACATTTGTTTAAGAGGTGGAGAATGTAACGACCCGACCGGCTGTTTTGCTTTCTAGATCCTCATTCCTCTAAATAAGACTCCTCGTATGTGATTTTACTATTTTATGACTTGCGGGGATGGTTAGTTCGGGTTTGGAAGGGTTCGGGTTGAAAATCGGAACACTTAGTTCCTTAATATTGGCTTAAAATGGTTAAGTTTGACTTAGTCAACATTTTTAATAAACGAGCTCGGAACCGGGATTTGATGGTCCTAATAGGTTCGTATGATGATTTTGGACTCGGGTGTATGTTCGGATCGGATTTTGGATGACCCGGGAGCGTTTCGACGCTTAATATTAAAAGTTGGCGCATTAAAGGTTTTCAAGTTCTTTAAATTTGGTTTGAAGTAGGTTTTGGTATTATCGAGGTCCATTTGGGATTCCAAACCTGGGAATAGTTCTGTATGGTTTTTTATTACTTGCTAGCAAAATTTGGTGTCATTCCGAGTAGTCTAAGTATGATTCGACGCGTTCGGAGTAAGTTGAAAGAACTTGAAGTTCATGGGTTGATTTGATTTGGTTTGGGGTGCAATTCTTAGTTTTGATGTTGTTTTATGAGTTTCGAGGGGTCGAGCAAGTCCGTCTCGTGATTTCGAATCATGTTTGAGCTTGGAAGGAGGGCTGAAGCAGCAGGGGTTCTGGTGCAATTGCATCTTCGAAGAATCTGCCACAGGTGCGAGCTCGCAGAAGCGAGCTATTCACCATAGAAGCGACCTGTATGGTTTGACCAGTCGTCATAGAAGCAGAGCAGGAACCGCACTTGTGCACTCGCAGGTGCAAGAAAGTCGATCGCAGAAGCAGAATCAACCAGCCTGGGTTCGCAGGTACTACGCTTTCGCTGCAAAAGCGGGCTCGCAGAAGCGAGGCTTCTCCCGCAGATGCAAGAATGGCAAACCCAGGCATGGTCCACACCTGGGATGAGTTTGTCTGCAGAAGTGGAGCCACATGTCCGACAGTACGATTGCAGGTACGAAAACCCCTGAAGGCAGTGAGGTCCATTTAATGTCGGGCATAGGCTATTTTGGTTCATTTCTTTCACTTCTTGGACGATTTTAGAGATCTTTGAAGAGGGGTTTTCACCTAGCACTTTGAGGTAAGTAGTTTCTATATAATATGAGTTTAATACATGCACTTTAGGTAGATTCTTAACACATAAAATGTAGAAATTGTGGGTTTAGTTGGAAAACCTAGGTTTTGATAAAAATAGGATTTAACCACGAAAATAATTATGGAATTGGGTAAAAAATTTATATTTGAGTTTTTGAGGTTATGAGTAACATTTATCTTTGAACATTTTCGCAATCGGGGCACGTGGGCCCGTGGGTGAATTTTTAGAATCTCCCAATTTTGGTTGGTTAATTACTCTAATAGTTAAATTATGAACTTGTGAGTATATATTGATTAATTTATACAATATTTGGCTAGTTTCGGGTTGTTTGGAACCAAGTTGAGGATTTGGAGCTGATTTATTGTAAGGCCCCTTAAGATTTTGCTAAGAAAAAATAATGTTTCGTGGTGCCGAACTAGGCTTACGTGTTTGAGTATTGTATAAAAGCTCGCTGCGGCTCGGACTTTTTGGGTTGAGCAATGCACTGGAAAGTAAAGGAAAAATTTGGGCAGAAGAAATGCACTTCTGCGGCCCACTATGCAGCCGCAAAATCACTCTGCGGACCGCATAATGGTCGCAGAGTGAGACAGTATTTTGGGCCATTTTTTATGTCATTTTCACGACCCATTATACAACCACAAAACTATTTCGCAGGCCACACTCTGATCGAATATCCAGCTTTGAGATTTTTCGGAGGGAGGTCCTGCAGCGCATTATGCGACCGCAGAACAGGTCTGTGGGTCGCATAATTACCGCAAACCGAGTCAGATTTGCCCAGTTATGGAAGGCAATTACGCTGTCTATTCTGTGAACCGCATATCCTGTTCCGGGGCTTCATTTTTGGGTTTTTATAACCCGACCCTACTTCGTTATATATTCGCAAATGGCCATATTTTGAGCAAAAATCTGATACTTTTAGAGTGAGAAAGAGTGCTTAGTGTGGGGGAGTAACCTTCAACCTATTATCCATCAATTCTTGCTCAGTCATTGAGGATTACAAAGAAGTCTTCATCCTAAAGGTAAGAATCTATGTCCTAGCTCTCAATTTCGAAAATTTACAAAAATAGGATAATTATAAAGACAATTCTTGGGTGTGGGGAGTTGTTATCTTGCATGCATGTGTTATTAAAGAATGTGGGAAGGTTGTGAGCTAAAAATGGTAGAGAATGGGTTGGGAATGATGTAATCTTTCACAAAAGGGCCTTAAAAACATTAATGCACACCTAGTGTTTGATAATGTGCTCAAATGAGCTAGAATCATGACCATCTTCCTAATTTTTGTCCAACTTGTTATATTTCTAAAATAGATCGAAGTGCTAAGAATTTCGGAATATTTTAGAGTACTAAAGGAAGCTCAATTGAGGTATGTTGGCTAAACCCCCTTCTTCTTAGAATCGAATCCTACGGTGTTCATGTAATTGGTGTAAGTCCCAAATTGATCATTATAGAATTGGTTATTCCTAATATGTTTGTGTTGAAGGATGTGTGTTCAATATTTATTCTAAATGCTTCATCATGTCATCTTTCCATTTGAGGATGTGTTCAAAATATGGAATATGTGTTAGAAATGTTAAGACTTCTTCATGTCAAGATCAAATAAAGGTTGTTATGCCAAATTGTATGAAAAGCCTCTATGTGCCTAAGATTCCCAAATTTCTCATATGTGAATTTAATGTCTTGAATGGGAAGCTTTATTGTTGTTGATAATGATAACGATGCTTGAATGTGGAAAAAGAACTGGAATTATGAAATACGGTCAAGTGCCAAGAATGAATTTATAATTATGTCCACTAGTTCCAATGAATAGAAAGGATATGAAAGAAGTATGATGTGAGATGATTGACTGAAAAGGGTAATGTCTTGGGTGAGACGGCCTAGTCGAACGGCCCGTGATCGGATGCCATGCCGCACACATGGTGGTGACTGTACTGGAAATTATAATGAAATTATGGTTATGGTTGATGTCTCAAATGAGACGACCTAGCCGATCGGGTCATGATCAGACTCCATGTAAGAATATGGTGGTATTGTGAATTATGGTATATCGGCACTAAACATCACCCAACCTAATAACATGGAAATTGACTTGAAAACTTATGTGATCCTTAACTTGATGTTTTAGTATTATTTGAAGCTCTTATTGAAATCTTGACTGTTCCCTCTTGTATTATTATTCATTCTATTGAGATGGTGTTTAGTTTTACATACTAGTACTATTCGACAGTACTAACGTCCCTTTTGCCAGGGGCGCTGCATCTTTAATGGATGCAGGTGAATCCATAGCAGGCAGTGTTGATCCGCGATAGTGGTACATCCTCTTCCTAGCAGACTTGGTGAGCCCCACTTCATCCCGGGGTCACGTATTGTATCTTTTGTTCATATTATTATCACGTCTCGAGGTATAGCCGGGGCCTTATTGCCGGCACTATCATAACACTCTTTTGTAACTTTTAAGAGGCTCCGTAGACATAGTGTGGGTTGTATATTGGTGCTGGGGAAGTCAAACTAGTTATGTTCTAGCGTCCATTCAGGCGCGCACCCCCGTTATCCTGAGGCTTAGTGGTGAGCTGCTCTCTGAGTCCGTTCTGCAGCACCCGCAGTCTCTCTATTTTGTATTTACTTTCTGTCTATCTCACTTTCAGACAGTAGCTTAGGTATTTTGTATATTCTACTAGTTGCTCATACACTTGCGGCACTGGGTCTTAGGAACATGCTAGTAGACACTTTATGACTTTTGAGTATTTATTTCTTCATATTTTCTCTTTTATTAGTTTACACTTTACTTTATTAAATTTTTCACTATTCATTTACTTAATAAATAAAAATCAACTACTTTGAAAATATTAAAAGCAATAAATATATGGCTAGTTTACCGTTGGCTTGCCTAGCGATGACGTTGGGCGCCATCACGGCCTGTAGGAGGAGTTGGGTCGTGACATATGCTTTCATGACATGTGTATAGTTATAGCCAGAATATTTAAGGCATACTACTTGTTATAATTTTTTTTATCATGTAGATTAATTCTACTATTAGTAAGATAGTTTTATACTATATTAAATTTATCAAAACTTGAATTTGTGGCGATCTAAAATTATGTTTCATTCTCTAAAGAGAATGAGATAATTTGTGATAAATATTATATGAGCATAAGACAGTGGGTTCAAGTCTCACTGCACCGTAAGGGTAAGACACCAGGTTCAAGTCCTGGTGCACCATGACAATAAGATGTTGGGTTCAAGTCCCATCATATTATTGCCTAACACGTTTCATATGGGTAAGACATTGGGTTCAGGTCCCAATTGTCCATATTGATGATATGATAATGGCAGTGTGAAAATGATACCTTTTAATGAAAAATCATGAAGTCCGCCCCAGTACCGAATCAGCTCCATTCCCAGAAGCGAATGTGATAGCAATAAATCAAAAGTCTGAAAGAAGACAAAATAATTATCATGGCCGTATAAATATATGTGGACATGGAAAGGGACGGAATAATAATCACCATGCTGGTGGTCGTTATAAACAAGAAAATAATAAGGGTTCTCAGAATAATCCTTCAAAAGGCAAAGGTAATATTGCCACCGATGTGGTATGCAAAATCATTGGGCACGAATTTATCATACACCGGAATATTTTGTCAAACTTTATCAAGCCTCCATAAAAAGGAAACAAAATTAAATTGAGACTCACTTGAGCTTTCAAAATGATGTTGAGGCGGGCCCTATGAATAATCGTGATAAAGTTGACGCAAACCTTGCCTATAAAGATGATATTTTTGAAGGTCTTGCAGATATTACTCATTTAGAAGCTGAAGACTTCTCTGTGCATCATAACTGAAGACTTATTACTGGAAAAATTATAAGAATAATTATTTTTTTATGAAGTTCATATTTTGAATAAAACGTTTTATGTTGTCAGTATTGACTTTCCTAAGTACGGTTTCTTTTGTTCTTAAATTTTTCAATATTACTTATGATGCATTTTTTTTCTTTATGAAGAATATGAAAACTTCTCAATATTCAGTTGGCCGTAGATAAAGAAGAAATATGCCTTCTTGATAGTGCTACGACGCACACCATATTAAAAGATAAGAGATATTTCTCTTATTTAATTATGAAAGAAGCCAATATCATAACAGTATCTGGTAGGACAAAATTAATTGAGGGCTCTGGAAGAGCGACTTCATTACTACGAGGAGGAACTATATTGGCTGTTAATGATGCACTATATTGTAGTATGTCAAAAAAACTTGGAGTTTCAAAAATATTCACCAAAATGGCTATCATATTGAGACCACTAATGAAGGAAAGGTTGAATACCTTTATATTACTACAATAAAAGCGGAAAAGAAGTATGTTCTTGAAAAGCTTCCCGCATATTCCTCTGGATTATACTATACTAGTATTAGTGTAGTCGAATCACATGCCATAGTAAACAAAAGGTTTACTAATGATTTTATTATTTGGCATTACTGGTTGGGCCATCCCGGTTATAATATGATGCGCAAAATAATTAAAAATTCACATAGTCATTCATTGAAGAACTAGAAGATTCTTCAAACTAAAGAATTCTCTTGTGCTGCATATTCTCAAGGCAAACTGATTATTAGACCATCAGTAATTAAAGTTAGAGTTGAATCTCCTGCATTTTTTGAACGTATACAGGGTGATATATGTGGGCCCATACACCCTCCATGTGGACCATTCAGATATTATATGGTCTTGATAAATGCATCTACAAGATGGTCACATGTGTGCTTGTTATCAACCTGCAATTTAACCTTTGCGAGGTTACTGACTTAATTAATAAGATTAAGAGCACAGTTTCCATATTATACAATTAAGACACTTCGTCTTGATAATGCTAGTGAATTAACGTCACATGCCTTTAATGATTATTGTACATCAACTAGGATAACAATTGAGCATCCAGTTGCTCATGTTCATACTCAAAATGGTCTGGCGGAGTCATTGATCAAACGCCTCTAATTATTTGCTAGACCAATGCTTATGAAAACAAAACTTCCCATTTCGGCATGGGGTCATGTTATTTTGCATGCAACAGCTATTGTGTGGATCAGGCCCACAAGTTATCATAAAGTCTCCCCATTATAATTAACTTTTGTCTAGGAGCCAAATGTTTCCCATCTCAGAATATTTGGATGTGCGGTATATATTCCAATTACTTCACCACAACGCACAAAGATGGGTCCCCAAAGAAGATTGGGAATATATGTTGGGTATGAATCTCCTTCTATTATAAAATATTTGGAACCTATGACTGGAGATTTATTTACGACAAGATTTGCTGATTGCCATTTTGATGAATCAGTATACCCAATATTAGGAGGATAAAATAAGCAATTGCAAAAAGACATAAGATTGGAATGCGTCGTCTCCGAGATATCAAATAAAATTTTCATCAGGGGCAAAAGATAATTTATTTATAAAATATTGCAAATCAACTGACAGATGCATTCACTGACCTACCAAGGGTGACTAAGTCACATATTCCAGCTGCTAATGCTCCTATTCGAATTGATGTCCCGGTTGGACAATCTATAAATGCAAATGAGTCTAAGCCACGCTTGAAACATGGCAGACCAATTGGTTCCAAAGATAAAAATTCCCGAAAGAGAAAATGAGCAAATGATCTAGAGGATCGTAATATGGAGGCAATTACTCAAAATGAGTCATGTGACATAACAAATGATAAGACCTCAGAGGAGGTCCAGGTACCTGAAAATAATAAGAATGAAGAGATCTCAATAAGTTATGCCTCTATGAGAAAAAGGTGGAACCGAAATAATATTATTATCGACAATGTTTTTGCTTATAATGTTGCTGTTGAAATAATGCAACAAGATGAGGATCTTGAACCAAGATCTGTCAATGAATGTAGACAGAGAAATGATTGGCCAAAATGGAAAGATGCTATCCATGCAAAATTAACTTTACTTGAGAAACGTAAAATATTCAGATGTATAGTTCGAACACCTGAAGGAATAAAGCCAGTGGGATATATATGTTTTTTTGTGCGAAAACGAAATGATAAAAATGAAGTCGTTAGATATAAAGCATGACCTGTGGCACAAGAATTTTCACAAAGGCCCTACATTGATTATATGGAGACATATTCTCCTGTGGTGGATGTAATCACCGTCAGGTATTTTATAAATCTGGCAGTTCATGAAAAACTTGATATGCGTCTGATGGATGTTGTCACAGCCTATTTGTATGGCACATCACATAACGAAATCTATATGAAAATTCCTGAAGGGTTTAAAGTGCCTGAAGCTTATAAAGGTTTACGGGAAACTTATTCAATAAAGCTTCAAACATCCTTATATGGATTGAAACAATCAGGGCGAATGTGGTATAATCGCTTGAGTGAGTACTTGCTGAAAGAAGGGTATAAGAATGATCAAGTTTATCCCTGTGTCTTTATAAAAATGTCTGGATCTGAATTTGTTATAATCGTTATGTATGTTAATGATCTAAATATCATTGGAACCCTCGGGGAGCTTCCAAAAGTAGTAAACTGTTTGAAGAAAGAGTTTGAAATGAAAGATCTTGGAAAGACAAAATTTCGTCTTGGTCTACAAATTGAGCATATGAAAGATGGAATTTTTTCCATCAATCAACTTATACCGAAAAGATACTAAAGAGCTTTTATATGGATAAAGCACATCCATTGAGTACCCCGATGGTTGTGAGATCACTTGATATAAATAAAGATCCATTTCGACTTCATGAAAATAACGCAGAGCTTCTTGGTAATAAAACTCCATATCTTAGTGCAATTGGGGCACTAATGTATCTTGAAAATAATACTCGACCAAATATAACTTTTGCAGTAAGTTTATTAGCAAGATTTAGTTCCTTTCCAACAACAAGACACTTGAATGGGATTAAGCATATTTTCAGATACCTTCGGGGACTATTGATAAGGGATTATTGTATTCTTATGAATCTGATTCACAAATGATTGGTTATACAGATGTAGGTTATTTGTCTGACCCACATAGAGCCTGATCTCAAACAGGCTATCTATTTACTTGTGGAGGTACAACTATTTCATGGCGTTCAATAAAACAAACTTTAGCTGCTACATCTTCTAATCATGCAGAGATAATAGATATTCATGAAGCTAGTCGAAAATATGTATGGTTGAGATCAGTGACTCAACATATTCAACGACTGTGTGGTCTTTCTTTAAAGACAAAGATTCCAACAATATTGTATGAAAATAATGCTGCTTACATAGCTCAACCAAAAAGTAGGATATATCAAAGGAGACACACAAAACACATTTCACCAAAGTTCTTTTTCACGCATGATCTTCAACAAAATAGTGAGATAGATGTTCAACAAATTCGCTCAAGTGATAATCTGGCAGATTTATTCACCAATGCATTGCCAACAACAACATTTGAGAAGCTGAGGCATAAGATTAAAATGCACCGTCTTCGAGATATCAAATAAAGTTTTCATCAGGAGGAGTATAATACGCGCTGTACTCTTTTTTCCTTAACCAAGGTTTTATCCCAATTGGGTTTTCCTGGTAAGGTTTTTAATGAGGCATCACTCAATGCGTATTACAAGATGTGTGTACACTTTTTCCTTTACTAGGCATTTTTCCACTGAATTTTTCCTAGTAAGGTTTTAACGAAGCACATTATCTTTTAGATAGACATCCAAGGGGGGTGTTATGAATATATTAAAGTGGATGTCCATTGATTACTCCATACATCCCTATTCCATGAACCATTTGAGTTCATGTATTTAGTTAATTCATCACTTAATATTTGTAACATTTAAGTGTATTCTTGTAACCTTTCATGTATCATATATCCTATAAATATGGTATACTTTATCTTAAGAAGGACACACAAGAAACACACTTGAATAAGATAACTTCTGCATTCTCCTCCTATACATCTTGTCTCTATTACTATATTGTTCTATTTTACTCTCATTCCTTAACACGACCGACTTCGGTCGAAATTTGCGATTTTAAATTTTAAAAATTTTAATAATACCGTCCGATTTCGGTTGGAAATGAATAACTTTAAAAAATATGAATAATTAAGATGCCGACCGTCTGCGGTCGCCTCGCATTAGCGATCATTGTAATTTCGATGAATTAAAATTGGTAGAAAATCGGTTGATTTTTATTGGATTCCGACCGATTTCGGTCGGTTATTCTGGATGTTTTTTGACAGTTTTCTAATAGTGTTAGTGAAGATATATTCATCAATGGTGCAATAAGCAAAATCTCACTGATTTTACATAAATTCGTATAATATTTGCTATACTTTTTTCGAATTACTATCCCTATAAATTTCTTTAAATTTGTTCTTTAATGATGAAATAAAAAAAAAAGCGCTTAGGAGTAGAAGTATATATGAGAAAAATTGAGTTGACTCATTTAGAGAGAGGAAGTTGAAGTCGTGAACTAAGTTTTCTTGAAGGACACGACAATGATTCATTCAGAGAAAATGGATGTAAATATGATAGATTCTGTTTGGGACTTCATATACAGTACCAAAGTCGGGAGAGCAGGTTGTGGCGGTGCTAGGCTTCCTTTTCACCGTCAACATCATCTTTGTTGATGGAGGTGGAGTTATCAACGACAAAGCTCATTATTTTGTAGCAAATAGATAGTCGGTAATTATTTTGTAGGTGTAATTGTGCAATTAATTAGTAGTCACGGGCCGGTAATAGTATTGTACCATCTAGATAGTTTTGAATTTTTCCTAAAATAACATAAACAATGATTTTTTGACGAAATGTATTCAAATAATCACCCTTTAACTACTGTAGCTTTATTCTTGTTGCATATAACTTTCAATTTAAGTTGACACTTGTTTCAGGGCTGAAATGAAATAATACTAAAATTTATAATAAATTAAAGATAGATAAAATAATATGGTATAAAACTTCGTTGTTTTTATTTTTCTTCCTTTCTAGGCTATGCTCAACTCTTTGCTTTTCAATATAACTTCGTCTTACTTCCTTTCTAGGCTATTCTAAAAAGAAGTCACTTTGTGCCCTGCAATGATTTTGTTAATTACTTTTGAAAATTGGAACCTTCCAAATTTTAGTTTTGTTTAATGAATGTATAAGTTTTATGCATCGATAATATTTAAAAACAAAAGTTACATCAGCGGGTAATTTAATACGTAACTACTGTTAATTTTCAATACAAACATCAGTTGTTAGCCCTAAAAATGGAAAATCAATCTTCTATTGTTGTCCGCACGTAAATCCTTGTTAAGAGGACCCAATACCCAATCGCATAACTGGTGACTTTTTTAAACTAAAGAAGAAAAGAAAAAGGCTAAAAGTGAACAAATACAACTTCAACTTTCAAAAATTATTTTTCAACACAATTTTAAAAATCTATTTTTCAAATTTCAATTAAATCTATGTCTAAACACTAGCTTAGTTTTATGGGTATTTAACCACTCTTTTAACGATTAAAGATATGATGTTGAATAGCACATGATATATGCTTTGAAGCTGATTGAAAGAAGACCATTGGATAGTTGTCAGCCGCTGCTTTGGAGAGAGAGAGATAATTGACTTCTTCGAAGGAATTAGGAATAGTTTAGGCCACTCCTCTAAGTTCACCATCATACAGTGCACGACTTTTTGCTTTATTCCCACATTTCAATTTATGTGGCAAAGCTTAACTATGCATAAAATTTAAGAAATAAATACAAACCTTTTGAAATTTGCAGTTATGTTATAATATTTGTACGGTTAAAAAGCTTTTGAAATTTGTGACGTTAAATATTACATAATAGTTTGTGGTTATTGTAGGGGCATAAAATACCATGTTATATGTGGACCAAGTCGACATAAAGGAAGACTTTGGAGGCTGCCACGTGTCGCCAATAAGTTACTATGACCTGGCTTAATGTCACGATCCCAATTTTTCTCCGCAGGATGTCGTGACCGCACCTAGTCTCTAAGACGAGGTAAGCCTAACATTTATGCAGAGATAACAAAAATAATAACAAAAGGCTCAAAATCCAACAACTAGCATAAGCAAAATCTCCACAACTCAGTATATATACATTTGCCCAAAACCCGGCGAAATAAAAGCCACAAGCTCTATGCCAATATCAAAGCCATCCATATACAATTGTATCTAGTAAAGAAGAAAAATATAGAAATGGAAAGAAGGTGACTCCGAGGCCTGCTGACGCGGGCAGGTGTACCTTAAAGTCCCCAAATGCGAACTCAGCTCAATGGTGCCGGGACTGATAGGAATTATCTGGATCTGCAAAAAAAGATGTGCAGAAGCGTAGCATGAGTACACCATAACGGTACCAAGTAAGTCCCAAGCCTAACATCGATAGAGTAGTGACAAGGTTAGGTCAAGGCCCTACTGAAAATAATAAGAAACATGACGAAAGATTTAACAATATAATAATAATGACAAGGAAATGAAACAGTAAGGAGTAACCAAGAGTTAGCTACAGAATCAAGGCAAATAATACATCACGGAAGGAAACAAAACAACCAAAGACAAGTACAACAAATAGAGAAAGATCAAGAAGGGTCACTACCGAGGTACCGCCTCATAAACTTTACTTATATCACCAGGGGGAGCCTTTACATTTAGTTTTGAAAATTATTTTTCTGAAATAGCAACCCGCATTTTAGCCCACCTTATCACACCGCATGACTTCTAGTAGTTCCCCTACTAGCCACACGTATCAAATCCACCTTATCTCACCACATGCATTTTAACCCCAAAACCTTATACCACCACATGCGTATCAATATCACAACATATCACAAATCGCACCTCAAGTGCCCAATATCACAACTTGCCAGAGAAACCAAACAAATACAGTATTTTCAAAGTAAAGAGCCCATGGCTCAACCACAATGTACACAAGAGTCTCAACAATAGCAACCGGAATGAACAACTTAACATAATGGTATTTCACAACTTAACACTTTGCCTCAATGTGAATCACGACCTTTATATCTCAATACCAATTTCAACAATAAGATATTCCATGATTTAAAAATTTCAAATAAAGAGTTCAACGATCAAATAGTGAAAATAGAATAAAGGAAACAAGAACTTCAATTAAACATGTAAGGCAATTAGCATGTAAGAGAATAAGACAAGTAGACATGTGAAAATAGACTAGAGATGATGACTATAACATGTTAAGGTAACTCAATTACGGCATGAAAGGAATCTACATAGCTAATACCGGTAATTTTCACAATTAGCCCGTGTACACACTCGTCACCTTGCGTACACGGCTTTCACATATCACAATTATCACAACCAATACAAATCCTAAGGGGTAATTCTCCCACATAAGGTTAGGCAAGTCACTTACCTCAAATCATGCTAAATCAATCCACTAGTAGGCCTTTTCCTCGATTATCTAACTCCGAACGGCACGAATCTAGCCAAAACAACTTCATACTATAAATATAAACTATAGGAAACTAATTCAATCAATGAAATTACGATCTTTGCAAAGAAATAAAAAGTCAACCCAAAAAGTCAAATCGGGTCCATGCCTCGGAACCCGACCAAAATTATAAAATCCGAACACCCATCCGATAACGAGTCCAACCATACAAGAATTACTCAAATCCAACCTCAAATCGCCTTTCAAATCCTCAAATTTTAGCCTAAGAAATTTCTACTATTTTCCCCCAATTTTTCAACTCCAAGCACTAATTAAATGATAAAATTATCAATAGATTCACGTAAATTAACCAAAACCGAGTTAGGATTCCTTACCCCAAAGTTTTCCTTGAAGAACCCTCGAAACATTACCTCCCACCGAGCTCTCTAAGTCCAATAATGGACTATGAAACAAACCCTCGAATATTTCCCTTTTCTACCCAGCGAATTCGCACATGCGAAACCATCTGCCGCATCTGCAGCTCCGCACCTGTGGAATTTCCATCTCAGGTGCGGTCATGACTTAGCCCAATAACCTCCGCTTCTGCGAGAACCAGGAAACATCTATGCATGCGCACCTGCGGTGAATAAGTCGCACCTGTGATCCAGCCCACGCCAGCGCTTCCCTCTATCGCAGAAGCGACCTCGCTTATGCGGAGACCATCCCGCTTCTGCGACAACAGCTGGGCAAGGCTAGCTTTTCTTCTGAGATCCACGGCTTGCTTTTGCGAGTCTGCACATGTGTCCAAATCCTCCGCAGGTGCGATGACACCAGAAGCTAGAAACTTCAGCAATTGTATAAGTCCAAAAATTGATCTGAATTCAATCTGTTTCACTCCCGGGGCCCCCGGGGTCCCGTCCAAATATACCAACAAGTTTCCAAACACATAACCGACCTACTCAAGGTCATAAATCATATAAAAAAAACATCGATTCTACGAATAGCAACCCAAATTCAAGCCTATGAACTATGAATTTCCGAATTCCGAAACCAATGCCGATTTATACCAAAACAACTCCGATTGACTTCAAATTTTGCACACAAGTCATAAACAACATTACGCACCTGATTCAACTTCCAAAATCGAGATCTGGCCCCGATATTAACAAAGTCAACTTCCGATCAAACTTTCCAAATTTTCCTAACTTTAATTTTTCTAACTTTCGCCAATTCACGTCGAAACGACCTACAGACCTCTAAATCAACATCCAGACACGCTCCTAAGTCTAAAATTTCCACACAGAGCTGTTGGAACCGTCAAAATTCTATTTCGCAGTCATATTCATAGAAGTCAAACTACGGTCAACTCTAACAACTTAAAGCTCCAACTTAGAGACTTTGTATCTCATTTCACTCCGAAATTCACTTGAAACTAAAACCAAACACCCCGAAAAGTCACATAATCACAATGTAGCAAAGAGGAGGCAATAAATAAGGGATAGGGGTTAAAACACTCAAAACGACCGACTGGGTCATTACATCCTCCCCATTACAATTAGCTTTTAGCCAGGAGCTAAATGTTTCCCATCTCAAAATATTTAGATGTGAGGTATACGTTCCAATTGCTCCACCACAATGCACAAAGATGGGTCCCCAAAGAAGATTGAGGATATACTGTAATAACCCAACCGGTCGTTTTGAGGTCTAGTACGTCGTTTAGCAGTTTGAGGACATGAGCAACTTCACTTCAGGTATTATGACTGGTACGCGTGGTCGGAATTGAAATTTCAGAAGTTCAGAGTTGATTTGAAAAGAAAATTCTCATTTCGGAAGCTTTAAGTTGGAAGAATTGACTAAGGTGGGATTTTTTGAGTAAACGATCTTGTAATCGGGATTTGAAGGCTCCAACAGGTTCATATGATGAATTCAGACTTGGGCGTATGTTCGGATTGGGTTTTGGATGCCCCGGGAGCGTTTCGGCACCTATTGTGGAAGTTAGCATTTTGGAAAAATTCCATAAATTTGGGTTGAAGTGAATTTCAATGTTATCGATGTCCGTTTGAAATTCTGAGTTTGGAAATAGCTCCGTATGGTGATTCTGATATTGGGAGCGCGTCCGGAAGTTGATTCGGAGTTCGGTAGGTCATTTTGCAGTCATTTGGCTAAAGCTAGAAATTTTAAGGTTTTTGAGAAATTTGACCAGAAGTGGACTTTTTGATATCGGGGTTGGAATCCGATTCCGGAAGTTAGAGTAGGTTCGTAATGTCAGATTTGACTATTGTGCAAAATTTGAGGACAATCGGACATGATTTGACAGGTTTTTGCATCGATTGTAGAAGTTGAAGTTTCGAAGTTCATTAAGTTTGAATTAGGGTACGATTCATGATTTTGATGTTGTTTTATGTGATTTGAGGTATCAAGCAACTTCGTGTTATGTTATGGGACTGGTTGGTATGATTAGACGGGGTCCCGGGGGCCCCGGGTGGATTCCGGGTGGTTAAAGGATCGAATTTGGAATTTGAGGAAGAGCTGAAGCAACTGGGCATCTGGTGTAACTGCACCTGCGTGAAGAGAGCCGTAGGTGCGAGCCCGCAGGTGCGGGAGATGACTCGCAGAAGAGGAAGGAGCCAAGGTTGCTGAGAACCGCAAAAGCGGAAGGATCCGCAGAAACGGCAAGGGCCGCAGGTTCGGATGGAGTTCCGCAGAAGCGGACGCGCAGAAGCGGCTTAAGAGCCCCAGGTGCAAAAATGTCGCTGGGTAGTGGGGTTTCTTTAAAACGGGACTTGGCCCATTTTTCTCCCATTTTCATTTGGTTTGGGCGATTTTAAGAGATTCAAGGGGAGATTTTCAGCAAGCAACTCAAGGTAAGTGATCCCCATTTATTATAAGTTAAATACATGGTTTGTATAAGAATTTAAACATGAAAATTAGTAGAAATTGTGAGGGTTTTGGTAGAAAAACTAGAATTTGGTATTTTAGATTTTGACCATGAATTTCGGTATGGAATGGGGAATAAATCATATACTTGAGTTCATAAGGTTATGGGTAATGATTATCTTCGAAATTTTTTGGAATCCGGGCACGTGGCCCCGAGGGTGATTTTATCGACTTTTCGATCGAGGTTAGAAATTGTTATAAATTGGATTATATTGAGTATTTGAGTATATATTAATGGGTTTGCATAATCATTGCTAGTTTTGGAGCGACGGGCATCAATTTTAATTGTTGGAGCGGCCTTGGAGCCGGTTATGGAATTTCGGAGCAAGGTAAGTCTCCTTTCTAATCTTGTAAGAGGGAATTAACCCCATAGGTGAACGAAATTATTGTTTGCTTCTATTTGTGGGGGCTACATACGCACGAGGTGACGAGAGTCCGTGCGTAGCTACTAGCTATGCCTATGTCTGGGTAGGTTTAGGCTCACATCATGCCTTGTTGATATTGTTATTGATTTATGTTTATTGTCTGCCTTGAGAGGGAGCGAGATTGAGTTTGCTTATTAAATGTTTTGAAAGGAGCTGAAATTGAAGAACTTAAGATTTAAAAGATTTCATTTGAACTTCGGAATTTCGAAAAGGATTGAGTAATGCTATAATAGCTTAAGAAATTTATGTGTAACCGCATCGCACGTATTTTTCGCGAGCGTGGTAATTTCCTTAAAAAGTTTCAAGTTGAATTTCCCTTATTTTAAAAAGAATCAAGAAAGAGATATTATTTAAATGTTAAACTTATATTTGGCTGCATCGCATGTATGATTCGCGAGCGGGGTATTTTCTTAAATTTATATTTGACCACGTCGCATGTATGATTTGCGAGCAGGGTATTTTCTTTAAAATTATATTTGACCGCATCGTATGTATTATTCGTGAGCGGGGACCGCGTCGCATGTATGATTCGCGAGCGGGGAAATTTATAGATGCATCTATGGTTCGCGTTGTTCGGCCCTCGGCATTGCACAGTTTACTTTTATGTTGGATAAGGCCGTACGCCTCGGCATTTCCTATATATATTATCCTCATGGAATCGTGCATACTATTGGTAAGAAGCCGGTGTATCTGAGGTTTTTCCCTGATTTAAATTATGACCATCTCTTTGATGAAATCCACCATCTCTATATATGCTCCGGTTACGGAGGGAACTTGCTAATTGAGAGCTCGAGTAAAATTGTAAAGAGGGGAATTATGCCACGTATTTTATACATGCTATTTCATATATTTACTCGGTTTCATGTCTATTCACTTCTTTACTGTACCTGATATTAATTATAGCTCATACTTAGTGTCCGAATCGACCCCTCGTCACTACTTCTTCGAGGTTAGGCGGGATACTTATTGGGTACGTGTTGATTTACGGCATATGTGTACGTAGGTACACATATGTTTAGCGGCCTTGTGGGCGCAGAGGCGCGATTATGGCGGGGACTTAGGTGAGCTGCATTCTATACGACGATTCGCATCCAACAAAGTCTCCCTCAGAGTACTTATATTTTTCCTGTCCAATTTGTATTCCAGACAGCTGTTGTATTTTATTCTACATTCCTAGTTAAGGCTCATGCACTTGTGACACCGGATTTTGGGAGGATTATGGGTTGTGCTGTATTGGAAATTTTAAAGATATTATTATTTGTTTTTGTAAACTTCAACATTTACAATTTAAATTGAAGGAAAACATGATTTCAAAAGTAACAAAATGAGAACCCAATTAAGTATTTATTGTTAGCTTCCCTGACAGTGGAGTCCGGCGCCATCACGACCTTTATGGATTTTGGGTCGTGACAACATGGTATCAGAGCCCTAGGTTCACTTAGCTCTCATGAGTCATGAGCAAGTCTAGTAAAGTCTTGCGGATCGGTACGGAGATGTCTGTACTTATCTTCGAGAGACTACAGGGCTGTTGGGAGCACTTCCCTTCTTGATTCATCATCGTGCGATTTGATTCCTTGAGGCTTATGCCTTTGTTTCCTTCCTATTCAATCTAATGAGACGTGAAGTGCTTGTTATAAATCAAGAATTGAGGAATTGTAATGGTACTATAGATGCGGTGCGGGATGTTACTCCCTGCGTAGTTGATTGGGCTATCGTTGTCGCATTGCGGAAGGATATTCTGTCATTTCAGCTCAGTAGCTGTACTTCTGGGACCTTTAAGGCTATGCACATGTTATTATGATGCTCAGGAGTTGTTGTCGCATGGTATTGATTTGATGGTAGGATCCTTGCCTATGTGTCGGGGCAGTGAATGACTTAGAAGGAGGTTTACTCAGTGCATGGTTCCGAGATTCAGTATCTTATTTTCGGCGGAGGAAAAACAATTGGCCTATGAATGTCCAAATTTGGGTTGATGGAGTAACGAGGCTTGGTATTTTCGAGCATAGTAGAGTTCCCAAACTGTGATATGGTGTCATCGTCCTTGTTGAACGCGTTAAGGTTCGCTGATGTTATGTCCTTCTTTAATTTTCCTTTGGGGCAGGGTACTATGAAATGGTGTTTGAGATGCAGTTGTCAGAAATAACGGAGTGTAGCCATTTCAGAATCGAATTGGTGCTTCTAGTATTGATGGCTCAAGGAAGATGATCTTCGGAAAGGTTAAAGTCAGTAGAGATCGATGGATTCAAGTGCTACAGAGGTAGATTTTGATTTAAGGCAACAACTGGGCAGCGAAGGATGAGGAAGAACATGGGGGAAGTGTCTTGTCGTGGTTAAGTTTCTAGAAGGCCAAGTGTGAGAAGCAAAAATCGGGTAGTTGCTTAAAGGAGAGGGTTTGATCAAAGTGGGAGAGTGGCAGAGTAGCATATGGGTTACTGATTTCGTAGGAATTGTACCTAGTGCAGCGGCATTGGATGATGTCAACACGGAGTTTCCACAGGCGGGTTATCTCTTGTGAGCAGGTTAGCGGTCGCGTGGTGTTAATGAAGCTTCTACGAAGAATTTCTACTGACTATTCAGGAAGAGGTCAAATATGTGCATGTGGCTAGTGATTCAGAGTGGCTATGAAAAATTTAACATAAAGTTTTCGAGGAATTTGGTGGGTTAATTGTGCAAGATCATGTCAATGATGATGAAAGAATCTTGGCGGGTTCTAGAGTTATGCAATGGTAGCTTCAAGCTAAGTGGGAGAGTCCCACCGCCTACAGTTAGATTGCATGGTCGTCTATTTGTAAGATTTTTGGTTATCGACATATTGATGGGTTATTACGACTAAGGAAAGGGAACATCAGGGGTAATTCGAGCAGAGAAATTGATCAATGTGTGCTATATTTGGCCTTATCAATTCATGTTCAGGCTTTATGAAGACTCAGAGTTTATATTTCGTGTAGATGTGATGTACAAGGAAAGTGATTCAGCTGGGTGCTTATTGAGAGAGTGTTCATGTGCTAGCAGAGCCTTGGAGTTGATTGTATTCGGGACTAGGTCGGAATGGGTGACTCTCAACAACGGTCCTAATGCATTCAAAGGTTAAAGTGGGGTGTCTATGGATTTCGAGTCTCTAGTATAGATAAGTATCCAACTGTTGTAGCGGATTATGAAAGGTGGCTTGGAGTGTTCTACATTATCTTCGGTCTGCGGTGTGGCATTTGAGAAATGGGAAGAGGTAACTTTGAATTCGCAAAAGGGCCATGCAGAATGGGGGTACTAGTTGGCGATGCTATTGTGCGCTTAAGGAGAACGTGAAATGGTTTGTGGGATTTGAGACAGCATGGTCTCGTGATTCAAGGCCACTCATGATGAATGCGGATTGAGTTCGTTATATGTTGACTGGAGTTAGTATTATTTCTAAGTCAAGTTAAGGATAAGTTATAAGAAGTCAAATCGGTTAGCCATGGTTGAATTGGTATGATGGTGGCAGTGATCAGTTCCTCCAGCGTGATTAGTTTATGCATGTGGTTTGTGGCGGGACGTGCGAGGCTTGACGGCTGCTATAATTGATTGTATTTGGATGTATTCGAGTATTATAACCTGTTATGTGTAGCCGGATCCCGAAAGGGTTATGGTGGTTTAGACGTTGGTATGGATGTGCAGACTTGTTATCTGGTGCGGAAAGTCGTGAGATCACGTCCCACAGGAAGATTGTATAAGTGTGACATGTAGTCACTTGATTGATCGAAGATTGGAACCAAGTATGGAGATTGTGGTACTATTGTTCAAGTGAGAATTTATGCCTGGAGGGCGCTCGGTTAATTTGGTTGTGGACTGTGGAAGTTTGTTCCAGTTATGATGGTTGTTCTTATGTATTATGGGAAAATGGGTTATTATGGATCCTTAAAAGGTTATTAGCCTAGTACGGTGCGATCAGAATTGGCTTGAGGTCTATCGATGGATTTGAATATGAATATGGGCTCTACATCATGTCGGATGTGTTCATTTCAGCATAGTGCTCCTTATGGAGGAGTATTTAGATGTTGGATGTCATTTCGTCGTCGGCTATTTCATGTAATACTATATTTGTGCCGTGTGAGTTGTGAAACGGCTTGGTAAATTTCTTATGTGTTGAAGTTCCGCATAGCGATGGTGTTATGTGAGCAGGATGGCTCTCGAGAATCAAATCATATATCGCACCTTAGTTGTGCTTGAGTTTTGTAGCGTATGGCGCTATCTGTCTCCCCAAGGATGGTATTATGCACTTAGCGTGCTTGTGACCGATATTCGGGTATTTTGTAGTAATGAGCATTCTAGCTCGGTAAGTATCTCTTTATGTAGATTTTATGTGTGGATCGGGTGGCATACAGCCACAGGTATGTTGTTTGGATCGAGTTGCACGCCGTAAAAGTGGGATGTTGATTACAGTCCCCTATATCTATTTTCATGTGTTTTGTTTTCCATTTTTTGGGGAAGGTTCATAACACCTTTTCGGTTGTCTAATTAGTTGTGTGGGTTGAGTAGTCCCTTCCAAAGATTCGTTTTCCTTATGTATCACGTTTGAGTTTGTAGCTTATTGGCGCATTGCGGCATCATATGAAATTTTTGATTGTGTCTGAGGTTGCTTATTGCCTGAGCAGCTTATACTGGGTGAAACAAGATTTTTGGATATAGGATCAGTGCGATCGGATTATATGAGGTATATTAAAGAGCTAATACCATTATTTGTTTCATAATGGGGTGATGATTCTAGTCAAAGGGAGAGATTCAATGATTTGTTGACTCTACAGTTGGTTATGAATTTTTACACATCTCTTCCATCGTGGCGGTATCGCAAGAGTTAGAACAAGACTTATATATGTCATGAGGTGCATTGTGAGCATCAGATTCGTGGAATTTCGACTACTATTATCAGAGGACGTTATTATGGTCATGTGAGTTATGCAGTGCATAGTGTGAATTCAGCAAAGGTATGCAATCATGTATAGGTGCATCGTGTAGTGATTGATACGGCATTCGTATGTTGGAAACAGGCCTGGAAGAAGATTCCGGATGTTGGAATTTGGCTCTAAGGCTAATTTGACTAAACAAAAGGGGAATCTTCAGATTTACTCGAGCCAGTGTGCTCAACGGAGTTGTGGTAGCACGGGTAGGTGCACGAGGTGCTAAATAGTGATTTCAGACAACTCCAGCGCAGTTCTTAGCACGTTTGAGGATGAACTTGTGTTTAAGTGAGAGAGAATGTAACGACCCGACCGGTCGTTTTGAGCTCTAGCGCGTCGTTCAGCAGTTTGAGGCCATGAGCAACTTCACTTCAGGTATTATGACTGGTACGCGTGGTCGGAATTGAAATTTCGGAAGTTCAGAGTTGATTTGAAAAGAAAATTCTCATTTCGGAAGCTTTAAGTTAGAAGAATTGACTAAGGTGGGATTTTTTGAGTAAACAATCTCGGAATCGGGGTTTGAAGGTTCCAACAGGTTCGTATGATGAATTCGGACTGGGGCGTATGTCCGGATCGGGTTTTGGATGCCCCGGGAGCGTTTCGGCACATATTGTTGAAGTTAGCATTTTGGAAAAATTCCATAAATTTGGGTTGAAGTGTATTTCAATGTTATCGATGTCCGTTTGGAATTCCGAGTCTAGAAATAGCTCTGTATAATGATTCAGGTGTTGGGAGCGTGTCCGGAAGTAGATTCAGAGGTCAGTAGGTCATTTGGCTAAAGCTAGAAATTTGAAGGTTTTTGAGAAATTTGACCAGAAGTAGACTTTTTGATATCAGGGTCGGAATCCGATTACGAAAGTTAGAGTAGGTCCGTAATGTCAAATATGACTTGTGTGCAAAATTTGAGGACAATCGGACGTGATTTGATAGGTTTCGGTATCGATTGTAGAAGTTGAAGTTTTGAAGTTCATTAAGTTTGAATTGGGGTGCGATTCATGATTTCGATGTTGTTTGATGTGATTTGAGGTCTCGATCAAGTTTGTGTTATGTTATGGGACTGGTTGGTATGATTGGACGGGGTCCTGGGGGGGCCGGGTGGATTCCGAGTGGTTAACGGATCGAATTTGGAATTTGAGGAAGAGCTGAAGTAGTTGGGCACCTAGTGTAACCGCACCTGCGTGAAGAGGGCCGCAGGTGCGAGCCCGCAGGTTCGGGAGATGACTCGCAGAAGCAGAAGGAGCCAAGGCTGCTGAGAACCTCAAAAGCAGAAGGATTTGCGCACATGCGATGGCGCAGGTGCGATGTCAGTAGTCGTAGAAGCGGCAAGGGCTGCAG
This sequence comes from Nicotiana tabacum, assembly GCF_000715075.1. Classification (NCBI taxonomy): domain Eukaryota; kingdom Viridiplantae; phylum Streptophyta; class Magnoliopsida; order Solanales; family Solanaceae; genus Nicotiana; species Nicotiana tabacum. Next base: position 64,147,761 of record NC_134091.1, on the reverse strand, counting down.
GTGCAGATAGAGTTCCGCATAAGCGGACGCGCAGAAGCGGCCTAAGAGCCGCATGTGCAAAAATGTCGCTGGGCAGTGGGGTTTCTTGAAAACAGGACTTGGCCCATTTTTCTCCCATCTTCATTTGGTTTGGGCAATTTTGAAGAGTTTCAAGGGGAGATTTTCAGCAAGCAACTCAAGGTAAGTGATCCCCACTTATTATAAGTTAAATACATGATTTGTATAAGAATTTAAACGTGAAAATTAGTAGAAATTGTGGGGGGTTTGGTAGAAAACCTAGAATTTGGTATTTTGGATTTTATCCACGAATTTGGGTATGAATGGGGAATAAATTATATATTTGAGTTCATAAGGTTATGGGTAATGATTATCTTCAAAACGTTTTGGAATCCAGGCACTTGGTCCCGAGGGTGATTTTATCGACTTTTCGATCGGGGTTAGAAATTGTTATAAATTGGATTATATTGAGTATTTAAGTATATATTAATGGGTTTGCATAATCATTGGCTAGTTTTGGAGCGACAGGCATCAGTTTGAATTGTCGGAGCGGCTTTGGAGCTGGTTATTGAATTTCGGAGCAAGGTAAGTCTCCTTTCTAACCTTGTTAGAGGGAATTAACCCCATAGGTAAACTAAATTATTGTGTGCTTCTATTTGTGGGGGCTACGTACGCATGAGGTGACGAGAGACCGTACGTAGCTACTAGCTATGCCTATGTCCGGGAAGTTTTAGGCTCACAACATGCCTTGTTGATATTGTTATTGATTTATGTTTATTGTCTGCCTTGAGAGGGAGCGAGACTGAGTTTGCTTATTAAATGTTTTGAAAGGAGTTGAAATTGAAGAACTTAATATTTAAAAGGTTTCATTTGAACTTCGGAATTTCGAAAAGGATTGAGTAATGCTATAATAGCTTAAGAAATCTATGCGTAACCGCATCGCACGTATGTTTCGCGAGCGGGGTAATTTTCTTAAAAAGTTTCAAGTTGAATTTCCCTTATTTTAAAAAGAATCAAGAAAGAGATATGATTTAAATGTTAAACTTATATTTGGCCGCGTCGCAGGTATGATTCGCGAGCGAGGTATTTCCTTAAATTTATATTTCACCGCGTCGCATGTATGATTCGCAAGCGGGGTATTTTCCTTAAATTTATATTTGACCACGTCGCATGTATGATTCGCGAGCGGGGACCGCATCGTATTTATGATTCGCGAGTGGGGAAATTTATAGATACATCTATGGTTTGCGCCGTTCGACCCTCGATAGTGCACAGTTTACTTTTATGTTGGATTGGGCCGTACGCCTCGGCATTTCCTATATATATTATCCTCATGGAATCGTGCATAATATTGGCAAGAAGCCGGTGTATCTGAGGTTTTCCTTGATTTAAATTATGACCATCTCTTTGATGAAATCCACCATCTCTATATATGCTCCGGTTACGGAGGGAACTTGCTAGTTAAGAGCTCGAGTAAAATTGTAAAGAGGGGAATTATGCCACGTATTTTATACATGTTATTTCATATATTTACTCGGTTTCATATCTATTCACTTCTTTATTGTACCTGATATTAATTATAGCACATAGTAAGTGTACGAGTCGACCCCTTGTCACTACTTCTTCGAGGTTAGGCGGGATACTTACTGGGTATGCATTGATTTACATACTCATACTACACTTGCTGTATATTTTTGTGTAGGTACACATATGTTTAGCGGCCTTGTGGGCGCAGAGGCGCGATTATGGCGGAGACTTAGGTGAGCTGCATTCTGTACGGCGATTCGCAGCCAACGGAGTCTCCCTCAGAGTACTTATATTTTTCTTGTCCAAATTGTATTCCAGACAGCTATTGTATTTTATTCTACATTCCTAGTTAAGGCTCATGCACTTGTGACACCGGATTTTGGGAGGATTATGGGTTGTGCTGTATTGGAAATTTTAAAGATATTATTATTTATTTTTGTAAACTTTATCTTTTACGATTTAAATTGAATGAAAAACATGATTTCAAAAGTAATAAAATGAGAACCTAATTAAGTATTTATTGTTGGCTTGCCTGATAGTGGAGCCCGGCGCCATCACGACCTTTATGGATTTGGGGTCGTGACATATACGTTGGGTATAAATCTCCTTCTATTATAAAATATTTGGAACCTATGACTGGATATTTATTTACGGTAAGATTTACAATATTGCCATATTGATGAATCAGTATACCCAACATTAGGAGGAGAAAATAAATAGTTGAAAAAAGAGATAGATTGGAATGCATTATCACTATCTCATTTAGATCCTAAAATAAATCAATGTAAACACGAGGTTCAAAAGATAATTTATTTACAAAAAATTATAAATCAACTACCAGATACATTCACTGACCTATCAAGGGTGACTAAATCACATATTTCAGCTGCAGATGAGTCTAAGCCACGCTTGAAACGTGGTAGACCAATTGGTCCAAAGATAAAAATCCCCAAAAGAGAAAAGGAGCAAATGATCTAGGGGATCTTTATATGGAGGTAATTACTCAAAATGAGTCATGTGACATAACAAATTATAAGACCTCAGAGGAGGTCCAGGTACCTTAAAATAATAAGAATGAAGATATCTCAATAAGTTATTCCTCTATGGGAAAAAGGTAGAACCCAAATAATATTATTGTCGACAATGTTTTTGCTTATAATGTTGATGTTGAAATAATGCAACAAGATGAGGATCTTGAACCAAGATCTGTCGATGAATGTAGACAGAAAAATGATTGGCCAAAATAGAAAGATGCTATCTAGGTAGAATTAACTTCACTTGAAAAACGTGAAGTATTCAAACGTATAGTTCGAACACCTGAAGGAATAAAGCCAGTGGGATGTAAATGGGTTTTTGTGCGAAAACGAAATGATAAAAATGAAGTCGTTAGATATAAAGCACGACTTGTGACACAAGAATTTTTGCAAAGGTCTGGCATTGATTATATAGAGACGTATTTTCATGTGGTAGATGCAATCACCGTCAGGTATTTTATAAATCTGGCAGTCCATGAAAAACTTGATATGCGTCTGATGGATGTTGTCACAACCTATTTATATGGCACATTAGACAACGAAATCTATATGAAAATTCTTGAAGGGTTTAAAGTGCTTGAAGCTTATAAAGGTTTACGGAAAACTTGTTCAATAAAGCTTCAAAAATCCTTATATGGATTGAAACAATCAGGGCGAATGTGGTATAATCGCTTGAGTGAGTACTTGCTGAAAAAAGGGTATAAGAACGATCCAATTTGTCCTTATGTCTTTATAAAAAGGTCTAGTTCTGAATTTGTTATAATCGTTGTGTAAGTTGATGATCTAAATATCATTGGAACTCTCAGGGAGCTTCCAAAAGCAGTAAACTATTTGAAGAAAGAGTTTGAATTGAAAGATCTTGGAAAGACAAAATTTTATCTTGGTCTACAAATTGAGCATATGAAATATGGAATTTTTGTCCATCAATCAACTTATACCGAAAAGATCCTAAAGAGTTTTTATATGGATAAAGCACATCCATGGAGTACCCCGATAGTTGTAACATCACTTGATATAAATAAAGATCCATTTCGACCTCATGAAAATGATGGAGAACTTCTTGGTGATGAAACTCCATATCTTAGTGCAATTGGGGCTCTAATGTATCTTGCAAATAATACTCGACGAGATATAACTTTTGCAGTAAGTTTATTAGCAAGATTTAGTTCCTTTCCAACAACAAGACACTGGAATGGTGTTAAATATATTTTTAGATACCTCCGTTGGACTATTGATATGGGATTATTTTATTATTATGAATCTGATTCACAAATGATTGGTTATGCAGATGCAGATTATTTGTCTTACCCACGTAAAGCCCGATCTTAAACATGCTATCTATTTACTTGTGGAGGTACAACTATTTCATGGCGTTCAACAAAACAAACTTTAGCTGCTACATCTTCCAATCATGCAGAGATAATAGCTATTCATGAATCTAGTCAAGAATGTGTATGGTTTAGATCAGTGACTCAACACATTCAACAACTGTGTGGTCTTTCTTTAAAGACGAGGATTCCAACAATATTGTATGAAGATAATGTTGCTTGCATAGCTCAACCAAAAAGGAGGATATATCAAAGGAGACAGAACGAAACACATTTCACCAAAGTTCTTTTTCACGCATGATCTTCAACAAAATGGTGAGATAGATGTTCAACAAATCCGCTCAAGTGATAATCTGGCAAATTTATTCACTAAGGCATTGACAACATCAACATTTGAGAAGCTTAGGCATAAGATTAGAATGCATCGTCTTCGAGATATCAAATAAAGTTTTTATCAGGGGGAGTATAATACGCGTTGTACTCTTTTTTCCTTAACCAATATTTTGTCCCAATTGGGTTTTCCTGGTAAGGTTTTTAATGAGGTAGCACTCAATGCGTATTACAAGGTGTGTGTACTCTTTTTCCTTCACTAGACGTTTTTTCACTAAGTTTTTCCAAGTAAGATATTAATGAGGCACATTATCTTTTAGATAGACATCCAAGGGGGAGTGTTATGAATATATTAAAGTGGATGTCTATTGAATACTCCATACATCCCTATTCCATGAACCATTTGAGTTCATGTATTTAGTTAATTCATCACTTAATATTTGTAACCATTAGGTGTATTCTTGTAACCTTTCATGTATCCTATATCCTATAAATAGGGTATACTTTATCTTATGAAGGACAGACAAGAAACACACTTGAATAAGATAACTTCTACATTCTCCTCCTATACAACTTGTCTCTATTACTATATTGTTCTATTTTGCTCTCATTTCTTAACACGACCGACTTTGGTAGGAATTTTTTATTTTAAATTTTAAATATTTTAATAATACCGTCCGATTTCGGTCGGAAATGAACAATTTTAAAATGAATAATTAAGTTGTAGACCGATATCTGTCGCTAATTTAAAAATAATTAAAAATTATTTTCAAGAATACCGACCGAATTCGGTCAGTAAATTTATTTTTATGTCAGATTATTTTGTCAGAGTGCGTTGAAAATTACCAACCGACTTCGGTCGGAAATATCGACAGTCTGCGGTCGTCTCGCATTAGCGATCATTGTTTTTTCGACGAATTGAAATCAATTGAAAATCGGTCGGTTTTTGTTGGATTCCGACCGAACTGGACGCTTTTGACAGTTTTCTAGAAGATATATTCATCAATGGTGCAATAAGCAAAATCTTACTGATTTTACATAAATTCGTATAATATTTGCTATACCTTTTTCGAATTACCATCCATATAAATTTCTTTATCTTTGTTCTTTAATGATGAAATAAAAAAAATGCTTAGGAGTAGAAGTATATATGAGAAAAATTAAGTTGACTCATTTAGAGAGAGAAAATCGAAGTCCTGAACTAAGTTTTCTTGAAGGACACGGCAATGATTCATTCAGAGAAAATGGATGTAAATATGATAGATTCTGTTTGGGACTTCATATACAGTACCAAAGTCGGGAGAGGAGGTTGTGGCGGTGCTAGGCTTCCTTTTCACCGTCAACATCATCTTTGTTGATGGAGGTGGAGTTATCAACGACAAAGCTCATTATTTTGTAGCAAATAGATAGTCGGTAATTATTTTGTAGGTGCAATTGTGCAATTAATTTTGAATTTTTCCTAAAATAATATAAACAATGATCTTTTGATGAAATGTATTCAAGTAATCACCCTTTAACTACTGTAGCTTTATTCTTGTTGCATATAACTTTCAATTTAAGTTGACACTTGTTTCAGGGCTGAAATAAAATAATACTAAAATTTATAATAAATTAAAGATAGATAAATTAATATGGTATATAACTTCGTTGTTTTTATTTTTCTTCCTTTCTAGGCTATGCTCAACTCTTTGCTTTTCAATATAACTTCGTCTTACTTCCTTTCTAGGCTATTCTAAAAAGAAGTCACTTTGTGCCCTGCAATGATTTTGTTAATTACTTTTGAAAATTGGAACCTTCCAAATTTTAGTTTTGTTTAGTGAATGTATAAGTTTTATGCATCGATAATATTTAAAATCAAAAGTTACATCAGCAGATGTAAAACGCAACTACTGTTACTTTTCAATACAAACATCAGTTGGTAGCCCTAAAAAATGGAAAATAAATCTTCTATTGTTATCCGCACGTAAGTCCTTGTTAAGAGGACCCAATACCCAATTGTATAACTGTTGACTCTTTTAAACCAAAGACGAAAAGAAAAAGGTAAAAAGTGAACAAATACATTTTGAACTTTCAAAAATTATTTTTCAACACAATTTTAAAATATTACTTTTCAAGTTTCAATCAAATCTACTCTTTTAACGATTAAAGATATGATGTTGAATAGCACATGATATATGCTTTGAAGCTGATTGAAAGAAGACCGTTGGATAGTTGTCAGCCGCTGCTCTGGAGAGAGAGAGAGATAACGACTTCTTTGAAGGAATTGGGAATAGTTTAGGCCACCTCCCCTAAGTTGACCATCATACACTGCACAACTTTTTGTTTTATTCCCACATTTCAATTTATGTGGCAGAGCTTAACTATGCATACAATTTAAGAAATAAATACAAACTTCTTGAAATTTGCAGTAGTTATGTTATAATATTTGTGTGATTATAAAGCTTTTGAAATTTGTGACGTTAAATATTACATAATAGTTTGTGATTATTGTAGGGGCAAAAAATACCATGTTATATGTGGACCAAGTCGAAATAAAGGAGGCCTTCGGAGGCTGCCACGTGTCGTCGATAGAATATAATCACCCGGCTTTATGTCACAACCTCAATTTTTCTCCGTAGGATGTTGTGACGGCACCTAGTCTCTAAGACTAGGAAAGCCTAACATTTATGCAGAGATAACCAAAATAATATTAAAAGGCTCAAAATCCAACAACTAGCATAAGGAAGATCTCCACAACTCAGTATATACACATTTGCCCAAACCCCGGCGAAATACAAACCACAATCTTTATGCCAATATCAAAGTCATCCATATACAACTATATTTAGTAAAGAAGGAAAATATAGAAATGAATAGAAGGTGACTCCGAGGCCTGCGGACGCTGGCAGATATACCTCAAAATCTCTGTATACAAGTAGCTCACCGATGCCTGGTCTGATAGGGAGTACCTGGATCTGCACAAAAAGATGTGCAAAAGCATAATATGAGTACACCACAACGGTACCTAGTAAGTGTCAAGCCTAACCTCGGTAGAGTAGTGACGAGGTCAGGCCAGGCCCTACTGGAATAATAAAAGACATGGTGACAGATTTAGGACTCTAAAATATAATAATAATAATAATAATAATAATAATAATAATAATAATAATAATAATAATAATAATAATAATAATAATAATAATAATAATTATTATTATTATTATTATAATAATGACAAGGAAATGAAACAGTAAGGAGTAACCAAGAGTTAGCTACAGAATCAAGGCAAATAATACATCACGGAAGGAAACAAAACAACCAGAGACAAGTACAACAAATAGAGAATGATCAACAAGGGTCACTGGCGAGGTACCACCTCGTAGTCCCAAATGGAATAACTCACAATCTTTCCTTATATCACCGAGGGAGCCTTTACATTTAGTTTTCAAAATTATTTTTCCGAAATAGCATCTCGCGTTTTAGCCCGCCTTATCACACTGTATGAATTCTAGTAGTTCCCTTACTAGCTACACGTATCAAGTCCACCTTATCTCACCGCATGCATTTCAACCCAAAAACCTTATACCACCACAAGCGCATCAATATTACAACGTATCACAAATCGCACCTCAAGTGCCCAATATCACAACTTGCCAGAGAAACCAAACAAATATAATATTTTCACAGTAAAGAGCCCATGGCTCAACCACAATGTATAAAAGAGTCTCAAAAATAACAACCGTAATGAACAACTCAACAAAATGGTATTTCACAACTTAACACTTGGCCTCAATATGAATTACGGCCTTTATATCTCAATACCAATTTCAACAACAAGATATTCCATGATTTAAAAACTTCAAGTAAAGAGTTCAACGATCAAATAGTGAATACGGAATAAAGGAATTAAGAAATTCAATTAAACATGTAAGGCAATTAGCATGTAAGATAATAAGACAAGTAGACATGTGAAAATAAACTAGAGATGATGACTATAACATGTTAAGGTAACTCAATTACGACATGAATGGAATCTACATAGCTAAAACCGGTAATTTCCACATTTAGCCCGTGTACACACTTGTCACCTTGCGTACACAGCTTTCACATATCACAATTATCACAACCAACACAAATCCTAAGGAGTAATTCTCCCACACAAGGTTAGGCAAGTCACTTACCTCAAATCAATCCACTAGTAGGCCTTTCCTTCGATTATCTAACTTCGAACGGCTCGAATATAGCTAAAACAACTTCATACTATAAATATAAACTATAGGAAACTAATTCAAACAATGAAATTACGATCTTTGCAAGAAATTAAAAAGTCAACCCAAAAAGTCAAATCGGACCCACGCCTTGGAACCTGACCAAAATTACAAAATTCGAACACTCATTCAATAACGAGTCCAACCATGCAAGAATTATTCAAATCCAGCCTCAAATCGCCTTTCAAATCCTCAAATTTTAGCATAAGAAGTTTCTACCATTTTTCCCTAATTTTCCAACTCCAAACACTAATTAAATGATGAAATAATCAATAGATTCATGTAAATTAACCAAAACCGAGTTAGGATTCTTTACCCCCAAAGTTTTCCTTGAAGAAACCTCGAAACATCATCTCCCACCAAGCTCTCTAAGTCCAAAAATGGATTATGAAACAAACCCTTGAATTTTCCCATTTTCTGCCCAACGAATTCGTACCTGCGAAACCATCTGCCGCATCTACGGCTTCGCGCCTGTGGAATTTCCATCGCAGGTGTGGTCAAGACTTAGTCCAGCAACCTATGCTTCTATGAGAACCAGGCCGCATCTGCGCATGCCCACCTGCAGCGAATAAGTTGCTCCTGCGATCCATCCCATGCATGCGCTTCCCTTTATCGCAGAAGCGACCTCGCTTCTGCGGAGACCATCCCGCTTCTGCGACCCAGCTGGGCAAGGCTAGCTTTGCTTCTGAGATCCACAGCTCGCTTTTGCGAGTCCTCACCTACGGCCCGACCCTTTGCAGGTGCGATGACACCAGAAGATGGAAACTTCAGCAATTGCATAAGTCCAAAAATTGAACCGAATTCAATCCGTTTCACCCCTGGGTCCCCGGTACCCCGTCCGAATATACCAACATGTTCCAAAACACATAACGGACCTACTCTATGCCAAAAATCACATCAAACAACATCGATTATACGAATCACAACCCAAATTCAAGCCTATGCGCCATGAACTTTCGAATTCCAAAACAAATGTTGATTCATACCAAAACAACTCTGATTGACTTCAAATTTTGTACACAAGTTATAAACAACATTACGGACCTGTTTCAACTTCCAAAATCAGGATCCGACCCCGATATCAACAAAGTCAACTCCCGGTCAAACTTTTCAAATCTTCCAAACCTTAATTTTTCTAACTTTCGCCAATTCACGCTGAAATGACTTACGGACCTCCAAATCAACATCCGTACACATTCCTTAGTCCAAAATCACCATACTGAGCTTTTGGAACTGTCAAAACTCCATTTCGAAGTCGTCTTCACAAAAGTCAAACTACGGTCAACTCTAACAACTTAAAGCTCTAACTTAGGGACTATGTATCCCATTTCACTCTGAAACTCACCTGAAACCAAAACCAAACACCCCGGCAAGATACATAATCACAATGTAGCATAGAATAGGCAATAAATAGGGGATCAGGGCTAAAACACTCAAAACGACCGGCCGTATCAATACACTTCAAAGGGTCGACATCACGAGAAGACAACACATCGTCGACGAGATCGAAGTGACTCAACAGAGAATGAGGACTAGGACGAGCACTCCTTTTAGGAAAGCAGTAGCGTCTAGTTTTAGGATTACAATTCTTTAGAGAATATTCCAGTGAATATTCTTCCCAATTGTACTATCTAGGATTTTGTGGCCCATGTACCCTTATAAATAGATTGATATGTAGCTATGGGTGGGAATTGGACATTAATTGAAAAGAACAACATATTGACATTCTTTGAAGATTCTTTCTTTATCACATACATACAAAGGTCATATTTTTAGATCTTTATCTATTTTTTCCTCCTCGATCAAAGAAGGATCGGAATATTCAAAGGTTTATCATTGGCTATCATTTTCAGAGGAATTATTGGGGAATTTCACCTTTGTCGGGTGACCTCTATCCACTTATTTTCTTAAATGATATTTATTGTTAATAATTGCTCTCTTTCATATTCTTGAGTCATTCATTACACCATTACTGTCATTATTTATTGCTATCCAACATCACACGTGAGAAATCTTCCATAATACACTTGGTTCATTATTTGAATATAAATAATGACTAAGATTAACCTTTTTTCACATAAATCTAATTGTATAAACCAAGATCTAAATTTTGGGTCATACAGTTTGGTGCCGTTTGTGGGGATTTCTCAGTCAAGTTTTTAGTTTTCATTGGATCTATAACTCACGTGGCCTGCTAATCTAACAAACCACGAGAGATTATTTATTTTCTATGTGTATAAAAAAACACTCCATGGCAGGTAACCAAGAAAATGGAACGAAGGTGACAGACAACGTCCCACTCAACCTCATGAGTGCCATCAACGAAGAGTATGACATCCAAAGATGAGGAGGTGACTCCAGCGGCCTCCCCCAGACGAGGGAAGTCTCCTACACCTTTTTGCAGCACAACCAAACCAACTGGGAAAGGATCCTCTACTTCCACAGGAGAAGGGGCACCACCCACTGTAAAAACACTTCTCAAAGTGTGGCTAACCGACATTCTAGTCAGCGTGATAAGTAAACAAGCCTTGTGTGCGACCATAGAAACCACGAGAGTCCATGCCGCACAGCACGGGAATAAACAGGATGACCAACCAAATCATCCAAATTCAGGTAACACTCAGACGATCACTGACAGTGCAGGTGATAGCGTCCTTGCCACCGTGCTGAAAAGAATGGAATAAATGAAAAATGAGAACAAGGCACTCAAGGAACAAATGTAAGAGAACCATGAACGGGTAGACAAAATACCAGGTGCATCTAAATTATTACCAAAACGAGACACTGGGAGGTTTGTGGAACATCTGTACAGCAAAGAAGTAGCCCCATATCTCAGAATCCACGACAGGACGACCAATCCCAAAGATCATCTAACTCACTGCGTTACCGCCGTGAAAGGCAATGACCTCACCAAAGAACGGGTGTCCTCCATCTTGATGAAAAAATTTGGTGAAACTCTCACTGAAGGGGCGTTGACATGATATTCACAGTTTCCAGCTCATTTCATAGAAACATTAAAACAAATGGCCGATAAGTTCGTAACGGCGCATGCCGGGGCCAAGAAAGCTAAAAAAAGGGTAAATGACATCTTCGCCATTAAGAAATCCCCAGAAGAGGGACTGAGGGACTTCCTTTCCCGATTCAACATAGTGAGGATGACCTTACCAAATGTCTCCGAAGGGATGGTCGTGGTAGCCTTTTAAAACGGGTTGAGTCGAGAGGGTTTGAGGGCGACCAGAAAGCTACTAAGTCGGTTAATGAAGTACCCGCTGGCCACTTGGGATAAAATCCACAATGCCTACTTTGCCGAGGTCAGAGCAGACGAAGACAACCTCAACGGGACAACTCAACAACTCACCTCGGTACAAATCAAGCCCAAAAAAGAATGCAGGGACAACATGAGGAAAGATCATCCAGTACCGCGACAAGGCAGGGAAAGACATCAACCCTATCTCAGGGCACCCGTCTATCCCTCCCATTATGAAGATGGTCCCTCTAGGCCAGTTTGCGAACGGGAGTCCACCGAAATGAAAGAGGTATGCCCCCTTATTATCAACTCACAATTTTTGTGTTCCCCCCTCAGAAATAGTCTACACATTGGAAAAGCTCGCCCCAAAGGTAAAATGGCCACAAACGATGAAATCCAACCCAAGCACCAGAAAGTCAAACGCCCTCTGCAATTTCCACCAAGAACGTGGACACAAAACGGAAGATCGCATAGCTCTGAAACTAGAAGTTGCAAACTTGCTGCAGCAAGGACATCTCAAGGAATTACTCAGTGACAAAGGCAGGAACACTTTAGCAAAGGGTCGAGAATGCCCATGTCCACTAACGTTGCCTTTGCCAGCTCGCACCATCAATATGATTATTGGTGGCAGTGACGATGCCTCTATCAATCGCATCAAATTCTCTGCCACCCATAAACTCAAAAGATCAATCACCCACAAACGGTATGATGAACTCAAAGAAAGTATCATCTTCGAAGAGTTAGATGCCGACGGTTTGACTTTCCCTCACAATGATGCACTTGTCATTACTTTACGAAATTTAGATACTGATTTTAGGAGAATTGTGGTAGATGATGTAAGTGGGGTGTGCATCATCCATCCCCTAGTCTTTGCACAGATGAGACTTGAGGATAAGATTGTCGTGTTGCATTACACTAACCAGCTTTAATATTGCAGTTGAACGGACTTCGGGAGAGATTACACTCCTCGTCCTCGCCGGTGGGGTGACTCTTCAAATAACATTCCATATCATGTACCAGGACACTGCATACAACGCAATCATAGAACGACCATAGATACACCCTATGAGAGTCGCCCCCTCCAGCTTGTACCAAGTGATCAAATTCCCAACACCCTAGGGAATATTCAACATACGAGGGGAATAATGTACATCCCTGGAATACTATCGAATCACCATGGACAGTACGGAAACTCAACAAAAGAAAGAAAAGGAAAAAGAATTATAGCAATCAGTAGGGTTGTGGTCACCACAGGTCGAGGCCAAAGAAGTCAGTATGGACCAAGAGATGGTCAAAGACTCATGATAAACCATAGAAGACCTTGATCCCATCTAGCTAAATCATAGCGACCGCAGCAAAAAGGCCAATATCAGTTGCAAACTCCGAAACCCATGTAAATTTATTTAATTCTTAATAACTAACGCGGATTTATTTTCCATAGCCATGCAGATATGCCATGCATCTCCAAGGAAATTGCCACGCACAGGCTGAACGTCGACCTCTACCACCCCAGTAAGGAAGGTCTGACGGAAGTTCAATCCCATGATCAACGAGGTCGTCCACAAAGAAGTAGAAAAGTAATTGGCTAACGGCTCTATAAGAGAATCAAAGTACCCTAAGTGGATCGCCAACATAGTAATGGTCAAAAATAAAAACGAAAAATGGAGAATATGTGTGGACTTCACCGACTTGAACAAAGAATGCCCAAAGGATTCATTCCCATTGCCACACATCGACAAACTCATCGACGCAATAACATGACATGAGTTGTTATGTTTTTTGGAGGCCTACTCATGATACAAATAAATACTCATGGAGGAAGAAGACTACGTTCATCACCCATAGAGGAACATATTGTTATAGGGCCATTCCATTTGGGTTGAAGAACGCAGGGGCTATTTATCAAAAGCTGGTCAAGAAGATGTTCAAAGATCAGCTCGGCATAACCATGGAGGTATACATCGATGACATGTTGGTCAAGTCCGTGAAGGACGAGGATCATATCGACCACCTAAAGGAAGCATTCGACATACTGAGAAAGTACGAATGAAACTAAACCCCGAGAAATGCGCGTTTGGCGTAGCCTTAGGGAAATTTTTGGGCTTCTTGGAATCACAACGAGGAATTGAGGTCAACCTAGATCAAATTAAGGCTATCAATGGGATAGCAGAACATTTGACTACTAGAAGCAAGTCCAGAGACTGACCTGTCAAATTTTTGCCATGTCCAGATTCATCTTGCTGTCTTCCGATAGGCGTCACAGGTTTTACAACGTACTCAAAAAGGTTAACAGTCTCGAGTGGATTCCTGAATACGTACGAGCATTGAAATAACATAAGAAATACCTATCGTCACTACCCTTTCTCTCAAAGCCCGAGCCCAAGGAGTTCCTCCTAGTTTATCTTGCCGTCTCTAAAGTAGAAGTAAGTATAGCCCGAGCCTGAATATGTACGAGCATTGAAATAACATAAGAAATACCTATCGTCACTACCCTTTCTCTCAAAGCCCGAGCCCAAGGATTTCCTCCTAGTTTATCTCACCGTCTCTGAAGTAGCAGTAAGTATAGTTCTGGTTCGAGAAGACAAAGGTACGTAATCTCCAATTTATTATATTAGTAAAAACTTTGTCGACACCAAGACGAGGTACCCTCACCTCGAGAAACTAGCCCCGGCCCTGGTCATAGCTTCACGAAAGCTTAGGCAATACTTTCAGTGCCACCCGATCTCGGTTGTCATCATGTTTCCTTTAAAAAGCATATTACACAAACTCGAGTTGTTGGGGAGGCTGGCCAAGTGGGCAATTGAATTAAATGAGCATGACATCACTTATCAGCCTCGCACAACAATAAAGTCGCAAGTGCTCACCCACTTCGTCACAGACTTTAGCGCAAAAGTAATGGTTGAGGTTGAAAATTAAGCCACTCAAGCTTCTCTCCAAACATAGGACCTTTGGGTCCTACACACCGATGGCACGTCCAATGCCTGCGGGCCTGAACTGGGACTCGTGATCGAGGTTCCCACCAGCAAAATAATTTGCCAATCCATAAGATGCCCAGATATGGCTAACAATGAGGCCGAGTATGAGGCCGTAATTGCAGGATTGAGACTTGCACTCGAGTATGGGGCGAAGTGATTGAAGCTACGCTGCGATTATTAGCTCGTAGTCAACAAAGTTACTGGGACTTTCTAAATGAATGAGCAGAGATTGCAGAAGTATCAGACCGAGATCTGCTATTTGCTGCCCAATTTTGATGAATGCCAGCTCGACCAAATTTCACAAGCTCAGAACGTCGAAGCAGATGGCCTAGCCAAATTGGTTGCCGCCACCAAAAGTATAACTCCCGAGGATAAGAGCATAGCTCACATCCTCAGCTCAACATTAGACCACATCTAGGTAAAGTCCGTAAACTTAACTTGGGACTAGCGCAATTGTATTATAAATTATCTGCACGATGGCACCCTTCCAAACGACAAAAAGGAAGCCAAAAAACAAAGAATGCAAGTCGTTAGGTACAGCCTCCTTTACAACGACTTGTATAAGAGAACGTATGGTGGCCCCTTAGAAATATTCTTAGGCCCTAACCAAACCCAACGCGTTCTTAAGGAGGTCCATGAAGGTCACTGGGGAAGTCACACCGGTGTGAGCGAGCACTTGTCAGATGCCTCAAACGGGCTGGATATTATTGGCCAACTATGAAGACAGACGCCCTAGAATTCGTGAAGAAATGCGAGTAGTGTCAAAAATATGCCCCAATAATTCACCAAGCATGCGAACACATGCACTCAGTCACTTCTCCATGGCCATTCATCAAATAGGGGATGGATATCGTGGGGCCACTTCTACCAAGACGAGGTAATGTAAAATTCCTTTTAGTTTTAACTGACTATTTCTCTAAGTAGGTGGAAAGAGGAGCTTTTGCCCAAGTTCGCGAGCAAGAGGTAATCGCTTTCATATGGAAAACCATCATCAGCCGGTTTGGTATACCTAAAGAGATAAGCTGTGACAACGGGACCCAATTCGCGGGAAGAAAAACCACAGAATTTCTCAAAAAATGGCACATCAAAAAGATACTTTCAACTCCTTACCACCCAACCAGCAATGGGCAGGCTGAGTCCTCCAATAAATCTATCTTAAATATCATGAAGAAGAAACTCGAGGAGGCCAAGGGACTATGGCCAGAAATACTCACGGAAGTATTATGGGTGCACAGAACAACCCCAAAAATGAGCACAGGAGAAACACCTTACTCTCTAGTCTACGGGACAGAGGCAGTCATACCAGTCGAAGTCGTAGAACCCAGCCTAAGGTACTCCCATGAAAGCGGCACTGGCATTGATGAGAATAGGAGACAAGACCTTGACGAGTTCGAAGAGCGACGAGATATGGCATACATAAGAATAGTAGCATAGAAACATCAAGAAATGCTACTATAGCAGAAAGGCAAAGGTACAACTGCTCATGATCGAGGACTACATGCTCAAAGACAAGACCCAAGCAATCAGGGATCCACGAGAGGGCAAATTAGGAACCAACTAGGACAGACCACACAAAATCATAGGCAAATAGGACAAGGGTTCATTCCAACTGGAATCTATGGAAGGGAAGCTCCTACCAAACAATTGGAATATCAACCACCTCAAATACTTCAACTTCTAAAAAACAAGAAATGCCCCGTAAGTCGTACTATTTTTTCCCTCACTTGAGTTTTGTCCCAATAGATTTTCTCAAGAAGGTTTTTAACAAGGTGACAAGCGAGACACTTTGAGTTGGAGTACGTAAGAGCAGACATATTTTTCATTGCCCGACTCCTCAAGAATCTCCAAGTCGAACAATAAAGGGATTAGATATACTGCGACTGGGATGGGACTGGGAACCAACACTCAAAACTTGTAATTTTCTCCAAAAGTTTCCTAAGGGTGAAATGATGTAATCAAAGAAATGATATTGACGTAAATAAGATGCACGTTAATTGAAAATGTTCTCCTTAAAGGTAAGTTCGACCAATTCGAACAACTCATATCGGCCCTCGGCCATGACTTAATAGAACGTAAATTCGACCAGCTCGAAAAACTCCTATTGGCCCTCGGCCAAGACTTAATGAAAGGTAAGTTCGACCAGTTCGAACAACTCCTATCGGCCCACGGCCACAACTTAACAAAATGATACATTCAATCCACTCCATCAACACCTATCGGCCCTCGGCCATGACTTAATAGAAGGTAAGTTCGACCAGCTCAAACAACTCTTATTGGCTCCCAGCCACGACTTAATGAAAGGTAAGTTCGACCAACTCGAACAACTCCTATCGGCCCATGGCCATAACTTAATCAATGGTACATTCGACCAGCTCGAACGACTTCTCTTAGCCCTCGGCCATGACTTAAACAAAAAGGTACATTCGACCAGCTCGAACAACACCTATCGTCCCTCGACCACAACTCGATAAAAGGAAACTTCGACCAGCTCAAATAACAGTTATCAACCCTCAGCCTCGACCTAACTCAATGGTATGTTCGATCCATTTGAACAACACTTATCTGACTTCGGCCTAAACTCGAGTAGAGATAACAATGAAGAAAATACAGAAACAAAACACAAGTACAAAAACAAGAATGCACAAAGACAAAACGGTACGTATGAAACCAAAACAAATTGTTGTATTTCATAGGAAAGTTTTACAAAGACGCCAACAAAAGATACATTACAAACGTTGAACAAAAATAAAAAAGATAAACATTCAATGGTTGTCGCCACCCTGATCTCCACAATCCTCTCCTTCCCCGCCTTGACCATAAGCAATCATACAAAGCGCTATCCGCAAGCTGGTCCACACGTCCCTCATCATCTTCCTCGAAATCGAGTCGAGGTATGGTGGGATCATAGTCACAGGCGAGCCAGACCTTACGAGATTTGACTCGATCCGCCTCAATGGCCGTCTCAAAGACAAATCCCGTCTTTTTCAACCCATGGATCATGTCCAATTGGGCTTCAGCAAGGATCCAGTCCTCGTACCTCTCGGGGAATGTTAGGAAACTCAGAGGCGTGAGACGTAGAGGGCCGCTCGATCAATCGGGCATTTTTTGCCTTAACAGTAGCAACTTGCTCGAATGGCTCAGAGTTCTCTTTACCCAACTCTCCAATTCTCTCCTCGAGCTTGTCTTCCTTAGCTTCAGCCGCTGATATTATCTCGTTCAGAATGAAGAGTTTTGTTCACCAACTCCAAAACAGCACCCCCCCTTCGAGTTTCCATTCGAGAGAACTCCGCCTCCTCAAGAATCCGCTACCTCTCAGCGACTCCCCCCTAAGAGCATCAATCTCAAGCTGGCATCCGTCTAACTGACTTTGCAGTTGAACCACCTAACTCTGGAGGTCACTATATTGGTCCTCCACGTCCTTGCTCAATTCGAGCTCCTCTTCTTTCCTTTTCAACGTTCCATCGAGAATTCTGAACCTCTCCATGACTGCCATCAACTCCTCATATTTCTTCTTCAACTCCTCCCTCAAGGTCGGCATGTCGCCCTTCTCGCGAAGCCGCCTCTGAGTGTCCCGGTACTTCCCGCTGAATTCCTTGTACTTAGCTTTCAGCTTCTGGTAAATCGCTTTCTGCTTTTTCTCCCTCCGCATGCTTTCAATATCCAAAATGATAGTCTGTAAACCAAAGAAAAGTAAAAAATTAAGACTTAAAAGCAAGTCAAAGCAAAGAAAAAAGAACAAGAAATGACTACACTTACCCTGAGAGCAAGGTCAGCGATGCTCTTCGACAGGGTGCCGTCACTTAGTTCTTTGTCACATGCTCGACTTCAAAGCAGAGGGGACCGAGGTAATTGACCATGTCCTTGGTATTTTTTAGCAGATCACAATCCATTAGAATCATGATAGTTCTCGAACCCCTCTCTATCCTAACCTCGATCTGAGTAGTCCCCTCGTCGATCATCTTAAGATCCTCGAGGTCGATGTCGGAACCTGACTCATCGCCCTTTTCAATGGAACCCTTACCTTTTTCCCCATCGACAGGAGAAGCATCCCTTGCTGGCCTAGAATAAGAGGCCTCCTCATGCCCGATTAGCACAGAGCTATCACCAATTCCCCCTCCGCGACCGTCCCCTCCTCAGGACACGAAGGTACGACTGCATTGATCTCTTCAAACTGAGGCACCTCAGAGGCCGCCCCAACATCCTCCCCAATAAAAATTGTTGCAATCTCCTACGCCACGATCTTATCCTTTAACGAGTCAATGACTACGGGAAAACCTCCTCCTACATCCACGGCTTTCCTCTTACGGTGTCTCAAGTCTGCATTATGTAGAGAAACATCATCGTCCTCGACGATGAGTACCGAGGAGGGAGCAGACGTGGTAGTTGAGACGGGGGCGGAAATGTAAGGCGTAGCAACCCTTTGTCCTACTAAACAAAGGCATGGGGTTCATGTTCCTTCTTGCAGGCCCCCTGACGAAACCAGGAGGAAACACAAAAAAGTAAGCACGACGATGTAAGCAAGTACAAGTGTGACGCCGACCAGAAGAATGAAAGTACCTGTTGAGGGAAGGTCCTGTGTGAACTTCTGAAAGAAGCTCAGCCAATCATGAATCCACACGATACGGGGGAGAACTTGTCTAACCCATTCGGCAAGATACGTCACCAACTGAAGAGGTCGACCAGTAGCTGCAAAACAAGAAGGATTATTCAACAAGCTCGGAATGAACATATATTTGAAAAGGCAGAAGCAAGAGTATTAGTACATACGAGTACAGTTCCAAACCTCAGGGAAACCAGTGACATCGGCCATGATGGCCTCAGTCTTGACAAAGAAAAAGTCGAGCCAAAATTGTCGACTACCTTTGTCGTCCATTTTTACCACTAAGGAATTGCCTCCACGATGTCGAAGGTTCAACATTGTACCTCGATAGAAGATGGGCGCAAACAGGTGAATCAAATGTCGTACCATGACCTCGACACCAACCAGTTCATCAAACTTTGACAGCATCTTGATCACCTTATAAACGTAGGGGGCAAGCTGAGCGGGGTAAACTTAATAATAATGACAAAACTCCTCCACTAGCAGACGGAGGGGGAACGAGTAGCCGATGGTGAATGGGTAGGCCTAAATGGCATAGTACCCAGGACGGCGGGTGTGTACTTCATCGTTGTCAATAGGAATTAGTTCCATATGGTCAGGAAGGCCATATTTGACTTTGAACTCAGTTAAATGCTTGGTTGTCATTGAAGATTGGAATTTTTCAATCATCACCTCCGGCAGCCGTTGAAGATCTGGTTTAGCATCAGGACTACGGGGGATGATCTCCTCCACTATAGGGAGAGACTCCTCTTCAGCGGCAGGGATTGTGTCTTCCCCATAAACGCGAAACACAATAGCCAACGGAATGGGCTGGTTTTCCTCATTTACACAGGAAGGAATGTTCGACATGACTATGGAAGTTGAGAAAAGTTAGAAGAAGAAATTGAAATTATGAAGAACAGATAAAAGTTAGCAAGAGAAGAAAACTCAAAGATGATTCTAAAGAAGGTAAAACCTGAGTTCTTGTAAAACAATCCCTGTTTATAGAGAAGAGGAACCGAACCCTAAACGACTCATCATGATTACCACTAGAATCGAAATGGCAGAGACAATCAGGAGACGTGCGTGTATCGATGTAATGCGTTAGGAAAAGGCATCATCATGATGGATGACGTCATGCCGTCACATATTTTCCTTGACAAGATAGTTCCATTGATTCAGCCGAGAAGACTAAGATTTTGAAATATGTGGTCCGCGAAATTCCACATCGCCCGTTTTTTCACAACCACCATGACCGCTGTTATCCACTCATTGAACTCGCCCACGAGGATGACCACAATAAGCAGAAGGACTAACTGTATGGGCAAAAATTACCATGTTATATGTGGACCAAGTCGACATAAAGGAAGCCTTCGGAGACTGCCACGTGTTGTCAATAGGATACAATGACCTGGCTTCAAAGGGTTGTCGTCATGAGAAGACAACGCATCATGGACGAGGCCTAAAATTAGACGCTACTGCTTTATCTATCTTTTCCTCCACGATCCAAGAAGGATCGGAATATTCAAAGGTTTATTTGACATTGTTAATACTTGCAGCCCTTCCAAGAAGGATCGGAAGCGAGCCACTGCCCGCATAAGTGGGTGGAGACCGTAGAAGCGAAAAGTTCTAGCTTAATGAGAAGCCGCACATGTGATGAATGTTTCGCATGTGCGGAGCCGCAGATGCGGTTATTGGTCCGCAGAAGCGGAACCACTGGGAAGAAAAGGGGGCAGATCGAGGGTTTGTTCCCATTTTTCATCTTTTGAATTTGAGACCTCGGTTTTGGGCGATTTTGAGAGAGAATTTCAAAGAGCTAATCGGGATAAGTAATTTTAACTTGGATTTGATTATTATGCATGAATACATCATTGTTTTTATCATTTAATTAGTGTTTTGAGTTGGAAAAATTTGTGAAAACTTCCTAAGATATATTTTGAGGATTTGAAGGTCGATTTAAGGCCGGAATTGAATAATATTAATATGGTTGGACTTGTTATTGAATGGGTGTTCAGATTTTGTAAGTTTGGTCGGGTTTCGAGATGCGAGTCCGGGGTTGACTTTTTGATTTACTTTGAAGATTGCAACTTTATTTTCCGGAATAGTTTTCTATGGTTTGTATTTATGGTATAAAGTTATTTTGGCTAGATTCGAGCCGTTCGGAGTTGGATATGTACAGAAAAGGCTTACTAGTGGATTGAGTTAGCTTGTTTGATGTAAGTATCTTTCCAATCTTTGTGTGAGGGGAATTACCCCTTAGGATTTGAGTGGTTGTGTGCCATTCGTGGTATGTGTATGCAAGGTGACGAGTGGGTACACAGGCTATATATGGTAATTGACCGGTTTAAGCTATGTAAATACTTTTCATGCCTTTAGTCAAATTGTCATAACATGTTATACGCATCATCGTTAATCTATCCCTACATGCCTTATTTGACATTGTTAATACGTGTCCCATATTTTACTTGTTATTTGCCCTTACATGATTAGTTGAAGTTACTATTTCTTTCTTGCCTTGTTAATTATTTAACTGTTAAGTTACCTTACTTGAAGTTGTTTATTCTTGGGATATCTTATTGTTGAGTTTTGGTGTTGAAGTGGTAAAAGTTGTGATCGCATTGAGGTAAAGTTATAAATTGTTGAAATACCATTCTTGTTGAGCTATTCACTTTCGGTTGCTATTGTTGAGACTTTTGTAAACATTGTGGTTGAGCCATGGGCTAATTGTTGTGGAACCATTGATATTGTTGATTCTTTTGGCAAGTTGTGGCAATTGGGCACTTAGGGTGCGAGTTGTGATATGTTGTGATATTGATACGCATGTGATGGTATAAGGTTAGGGGTTGATACGCATGCAGTGAGATAAGGTGAGCTTGATACGTGTGTTGCTAGTAGGGGAACTACTTGAAGCCATGAGGTGTGATAAGGTGAGGTAAAATGCGGGTAGCTATTTCAGAAAAAATAATTTTCAAAACTAAATGTAAGGATCCCGCGGTGATATAAGGAAAGATTGTGATTGTGATTGTGAAATGAGATTACGAGGCGGTACCTCGGTTGTGATTCTTATTGTTATCTCTCTTTTATCAGACTCGTAATTGTCCGCAATGTTCCTTGACGTTCTTATTATGTCTTCCTTCCTTGTTGCATTTATTGCCTTAAATTCAGTTGTAGTCTATCCTGTGGTATGTCCTTATTTCCTCATTTTCTTGTTTACATTCTTACACTATATTATACTTGTTCAAATTCTTTTTTTGATCCTAGTAGGTGTCTTGACTTGACCTCGTTACTACTCTACTGAGGTTAGGCTTGATACGTACTGGGTACCATTATGGTGTACTTATGATACGCTTCTGCAAATCTTTTTGTGCAGATCCAGGTACCTCATACCAGGCTAGGTTCCAGTGAGTAGAGCTTCCATATCGGAGACTTCAAGGTATACCTGCCGACGTTTGCAGGCCTCGGAGTCACCCTCTTTCCTTATTTTTTGATTGCAAACTCCTTATTTAGACAGTGATGTATTAGGGATGTTTCAGTATATTCGTGTAGAGCGTATGATTCAGTCTCACCAGATTTTGGGAGTTATTGTCAACAGTATTCTTGAGTTCTATTACAGTAGCTAGATGGTTTAATTTGAAGTTATATTGTTATTTCTGTTATTTCATTATGTATGGTAGGCTTACCTAGTCTTAGAGACTAGGTGCCATCACGACATCCTACGGTGAGAGATTTGGGATCGTGACAGGTGACCTCTATCTACTTATTTACTTGAATATCATTTATTATTATTTATTGATCTCTTTTATATTCTTGAGTCATTCATTCAACATTATTGTCATTATTTATTGCTATCCAATAGCACACGTGAGACATCTTTCTTAAATACGCTCGGTTCATTGTTTGGATATTAATATTGACTAAGATTAACCATTGTTTCACTATAAATCTAATTATATAAACCTAGATCTAAATTTTGGGTCATACAGTTGTAACAATTCTTATTAAGGGTAAAATGAGAAGCTTAAGTTAAATTATTTTTAAATTTAAAAAGCTAATTTTTAACAAACTAATTAGATAATGTTATCACGTAAATTGGAATAAAGGAAGTTATTTTTTTATTTAGATTTTATACAATTCGTTAAGTGTTTTGTTTCAGAGAAAATCATAATATTCCATCCATTTGATTTTACATGACCCTGTTTGGTTAAGTACAATATTTAAGAAAAACATAAAAACCTTTTGGAACTTTGCGGTTTTAATTTTCAAACATGTCATAATATTTGTGTGACTATAAAACTTTTAAAACTTGTGATTTTCGACAAGCCATAGCATTTCCGAAGCTATAACAAAAATTCATTAAGAATAAAATAAAATATTTAAAATTAAATTATTTTCAAATTTAGAAAGGAATTAATCTTTTTGAAACTAGAGGGAGTAATATTAAGCTAATAAAACAACAGAGTCACAGTAAAAGTTACAGGTCTCGCTTAGCAAGCATGCAAGAACTTCAAGTTTCCAAGAGACTCTCATACTAAAGAGATAACAAAACATGTTAGCCAATATATAGTAGAGATACTTAATTTCTTATTTGTTTACCCTTAAAATTGGATAACAATTAAACTTATAATATGGTTCTAAGGACACGTGATTTTACCTAATACCAATTGATAAATGTGAAGATGAGTAATAGAAATTAACAATAAAGTAAAAAAAACCAGTGTTAGAATGAAACTCAGCCCTCGAGTTTGGACACCCTCGAACTGGTTGGTGCAAGAACTATGAAAGTATAACAAGCTAATTAACAATGGTGAGAACAATAAAGAGAATTATATTGCATTTTGTGTCTGTCAACCGTGTGCTACAAATGATTATAACCCCCTTTTATATAGTACAGGATGTTTACTTATGGTACAATTCTAATTACAGAAAGAAATCCCATGATTAGCTAATTAACCATTTCTGATTTGATCCGTTCCGAAATTTATGCCATGATCCTCGACCAGTCACCGAGATTTACGCCATGATCCTCGGTCAGCCACGGATATCTTGTCTTTCTATTATTATGCTATCTCCATGTCTGTCTCATTTGGCTTCGAACGCTACTAGCCTCGATCTCGACAGGTGCCTCGGTTCTGAACTCGGTACTTTATCCTCGTGATATGGCCTATTCCGTTACAAGACTGTCCTCTGATGCAAACTCCCGGTCTCGGTAAAAAAGTAAAATCGGGTGGGCTTGGTTTTAACCATATATAGATAGTCCCCTCGTTTTTTTGGAGTGTAATGACAAGAAACGAATTGAGCCTTCCTTTTTCAACCTCGACTTATCATAACGTCATCCTTGTGATGTAAGCGGTGGAAGTGACCGAAACGTCCCGTCTGTACAGTTACCAAGGCATTAAATGCACGTCAGTAGATGGTCGGCCACCGCCAATATTGAACTGTCATCGTGAAATTTATAAATAGCCCCTCTCTCCACCATTTCGAATTTTTACTTTTAGATTGCTAATCTCCAAAGCTTTTTATATCTTCTAATTTCTTCATCTTCAAATCTACTATTTTCACTGCTACCATCTTCTCAAAACACCAAATCTTATCATCTCCATCTATTTTTAACTTTAAATCCATACAAAAATGGCAAAAACATCAAAAATTGTTCCTCAAAAGGAAAACACTTCTTCATCGCGGCCGACCGGAGACAAAACACTGGTGGATCCACGACCTGAGGAGTATGTTCCCCGTGGGTGTATTCTCACTTCTGACTTCAAGACCGATAAAGCCTCATCGATTACTAGTTGATGTGAGCCAGTGTCGAGGTATATATGCTCGATAATTGAAGGGTACCTTAAGCAGGTAAGGAAAGACTGCAACTGGATGGGCAAAGAAGTGGTGATCCTAACCCCATAAGAAGACATTACCACCATGTGGAAGGGTTTTTAAGTGTTTACACTTACCCTTTCACGCTGGGCCCCCTCGACCCCGTCGTCATTGATTTTTGTCGTCAGTATCAAATAACCCTAGGCCAAATCCATCCTTCTTTTTGGAGAATTGTTATTCTGCTCTGATTCTTCGTGAGCAAAATCGAGGGGATGCCTTTTACCTTCGACCACCTCATCAGATTATACAGCCCCCGCCTCTATCGAGGCGGGTTAATAAAACTCCAATGTCGGTCCACCAAAGTGTTATTTTCGAGCATATACGAGGACAAGGACCGAGGTTGGATGGGCCGATTTGTTCGAGTGAGGACTTCCGACCTAATCTCGGCCGAGAAGATGCTATTTCTTGATAAATGGAATATGAAGTGTAAGTATAATCCCACCGTTAGTTTTTATTTATTGTTTTGCCCCTTTGCTTCTTCTTATCAATATCCCTTTCCGTGATGTAGCGGTTGCTTGGATGCTCGGTGCAATTCCTAACCTCAAGAGCTGGGTTCGGGACCTTGCCTCGACCTCTACGTACGCTGAGCTCACATGGTGCGATTTATCAAAGGGCCGATGGGAGGCAAAAACTCATGGTATGCCTCTTTTCCATGTCTTTGATGGTTTCGTCAAGGCATTTCTAACTTAATTTCTTTTCATATAGGCCTTAGAAAAGATGTTGTTATGAGGCCCCTATCTGGTGAGGAGGAGACTTCGATCCCGGCATCGAAACCGGCGAAGGACAAAAAGAGAAAAAAGACCTCACCCTCCGAGGATCCAGAACCTAAGAAGGAGGCGGCCCATAAGCCGAGGAAGAACATCATCCTCCTGACCGAAGAGTATGTTCGGCGTCTAAGGGAGGAGGACAAAGAAGTGAAAGAAGACGACTCTGGGCTGGTGGCCCGAGCGGGAATGAGCACCGAGGCCCCAAAGGCCACTGAATCAGTGAAGGCTGCAGAGACTCTGTCTCGAGATGAGGGGGTCTCGAGAAAAGACTTGGGCAAAGTCCCCGAGTCGTTGAGGATCGGAGATGCTTCTGACCACACTGAGCAAATGGTGGGTACGGTTGTCGAGGCCCCTGGAGATGAGGAGAACGCCCCGAGTGATCTACTCGGGGCAATAGAAATTGGAGGCTCCTCGCTGCTCCCCTCATTTTCTGAGGAGATGATTCAAGAGGCTCGGTCCTTGAAGACCCTCTCCATCGAAGGATCCCACGGAAGGGAGGATCCATTCCGCGATTACTTTACTAGGTCGAAGAAGCTACCAGCCTGAGTGACTTGGAAGTCTCAAGAAAGGACTCGGGCGAGGCATCGAGCCTTTTCAATGAAGCGCAGCAAACTCTAAATAGGGTAAGCCTTAACTCCCCTTGTTGGCATTACCTTTGTGTTCATTTTTCTCTTTCTAACTTCTTTTCTTCTTTCGGCGTAGGCCTTAGCGCTTTATCGGGAAGTATTTTCTTGGTCTCGAGCCGAGCTGAGTCAGTACGAGGCCGACATTCAAAGGCTTATCGATGAGAGGAATTTCCTCAACCTTCTCGGCAAGCAAAAACAAGAACAGATCAAGGACCTCTGAGCCAAGTTGGCCATGGCTCACAAAGATCAGACCGACCTGATCGAGCAGGTAATGAAAATCTTAAAATCTCATGGGCTCGATTCGGGAATGGTGGCTAACATTTCAATCTCACAACTACAGCAGAAGCTCGAGAGGATCAAGCAGTTCCACGAGGAGGTAGATACGATAAAGGCGGAGTCTTTGGGGTGGAAATAAGGTATGGACCGCTTTGCTGTAGAAAAGGAGACTACTCGAGCCCAATTATCATCGGTCAAAAGTCAGCTTCAAGGTATGAAGTAGAAGAGCTTGACTCAAGCAAGAAAAATAGAGGATCTCGAGGCTCGGTTGGCTTCCGAACTTGTCAAGGCCAAATCTGAAGCCGAAAAGGCAAAGGCCGAGGCAGATGCGACCGTGGCCATCTATCAGGCCGATGCTGAAGACGCTCAAGTCCAAGAGAGAGAGGCAGTCAAGACCGCTCAAACTCGAGCATATTGGATTGCCTAACTTTCCAAATGCCAATCTCGGAGGGAAACTCATGAGGAAATCCACGCTTGAGGTTTCGATCTTACCAACGAGATAATAAAGGCTAAAGAGCATGAAGCTGATGATAGAGCGCTGACCTCTTCCAATAATGATGATGATGATGGCAGCAAGAGCGGGTTCGAGAATGGGGAGGACCTCGATGGAGAAGAAGTTGCCCCTGAGGAAAATTAGGAATCTTAGGCTTTTTCTTTTTTCTATTTTTTGTGCGGGACCCTGATCGGTCCTTGTAAATATTCTCATATATATAAAGATATCTTTCCTTTTCGACTTGTCTTTATTTCATTTATGCCTTGTGAAAATTTTGTTCATAAGTTCGAGGCTTAGGCAATTTGATCGAAGCCGAACTAGTGTAGTTTTTATAATCGAGTGAGTACTTGTTCGAACTCGGAGTAGGGTGACCCTTAGGTATCAATTGAGTGAGGATGATTTCTTAAAAATAAACTAGCCCTTTAGGCTCTTGAATTAGGCCGATACGGCCATAGCAAAAAAATGGCTTTCTCCCATTTTTTGGCTTGAAACGTTTATTGTTTAATCATATAAATTCTGTTGTGCTTAGCACGAAATAAAGGATTTGCTCGAGAGTTCGAACGGTTTCATACCCATTAGGATTTTCAAGGGTCGATATTATCAACACCCTTTGTTTCGTAATGCCTTAGCATAAAATAAAGAATTTGTTTGAGAGTTTGAACAACTTTGTACCCATTAGGGTTTCTGAGGGTCAATATTATTGAGACCCTTAGAAATTTAGCCGATGGTATCCTTTTTAACCGGTTTGTGAAAATTTTTGAAGTACTGTTTAATAACGGGAATCGGACGTCTCCGAACCGTGTTAATTTGACCGTAGCCTTTAAATTGGGATTTGCGTTTTGAGCTTGTTCCCCTATTGTACTTTGAACTTGTTCAAAGTATCAGTCCTCGAGTGGGGTGGCCGTGGCCTATAAAATCGAGGATTTCCTTTTTAAGGTCGTACGATTTTGAGGTTTAGTAATTCGATCATGTCAATTTTTTATACGACAGTCCCCGAGTATCGGGTAAATTATTTGAACTTCAGTTGTAATCGGCCCTTAAGCCAGTTTCCACAATAGATAATAAGTATGAAATTGTAAAGTATATATTTTTTTCTGAAGTATGGAACATCTGCTAAGGAAAAATACTTCTTTCAATAGATCATACATGCGTACATGTTTTTCCATTAGGGTTCGAGTAATCTACATGGACACGATTCATTTGACCATTTGGTCCTCTACAAAATTTACCTATCGAGACCCTGTTGACACAAAGTATTTTCCTTGTAACTATCCGAAGGTGATGCCCCCCCAGTATTCGAGGTTGATTGTAAAAGAGCCTCGGATACTGTTGAATTACTCTAATTTCGCACGAACAATGGTTGCCTTGTTAAAAACCTCGCTGGAAAAACCCATTTGGGACAAAAACTGGTCTAAGGGAAAAGGAGTGCAGCGCGTGCTTTCAGACCTAAGGACTCCGTGTTTAAAGAATCCTTTGATGTCTTCGACTAAACACCTGCAAATGGTTAGTATAAAATATAAATGAAAATGGAGAAGGTCGTACCTTAGCAATAATATCGTTGGAGGAGTGATATGTTCCAATTGTTTGGTAATTGTTCGCCATTCACCATGCCAAGTTTGTAGGATCCTTTTCCGACAATATCGAGGACCTGGTATGGTCCCACTAAGTTCGGGCCAAGTTTTCCTTCGTTTGGGTCTCGAGTATTGAGGGTGACTTTCCTCAGAACCAAGTCCCTGATTTTGAAGTGTCGAAGAATGGCTCTTCGATTGTAGTACCTTTCGATCTGTTGTTTCTGTGTGGCCATTCGAACAAGGGAGGCTTCCTGTTTTTCATCTAGCAATTCGAGGCTTGTATTCATAGCCTCGTGATTTGACTCTTCCGTTGCATATCAAAACCTGATGCTGGGTTCCCCGACTTCAACTGGGATTAGAGCTTCAGCGCCATATACTAATGAAAATGGTGTTGCCCCCGTACTAGCTTTTGACGTCATTCGATACGCCCAAAGGACTTCAGGCGATATTTCTCTCCATTTTCCCTTATCGTCGTTCAATCTTTTCTTTAGGTTTTGAATGATGGTTTTGTTTGTCGATTCAGCCTGTCCGTTTAAACTAGGATGGTATGGCGTCGATAGGATTCTTTTTATTTTGTGATCTTCGAAAAAAAAAATCACTTTGCTGCCAACGAACTACTTTCCATTATAGCATACGATCTCGGCAGGTAACCCGAATCGACATATAATGTGGTCCCAGATGAAGTCTATGATTTCTTTCTCTCTAATTTTCTCGAAAGCCTGTGCTTCAACCCACTTAGAGAAATAGTCAGTCATAAACAAAATAAATTTAGCTTTACCTGGGGCCGATGGCAGAGGGCCGACGATATCCATTCCCCACTTCATGAATGTCCATAGGGATAAGACTGAGTGGAGTTGTTCTCCGGGCTGGTGAATCATCGGCGCATACCTTTGACATTTGTCGCATTTTTGAACAAACTCTTTTGTATCCTTTTCCATATCGGCCCAATAGTATCCTGCTTTGATGACTTTGTGAACCAATGATTCGGCACCGGAATGATTTCCGTAGATGACCTCGTGGATTTCTCGTAGGACGTAGTCGGTATCTCCTAGTCCCAAACATATCGCCAATGGTCCATCGAACATCTTTCTATATAATGTTCCATCTTTGGCCAATGTGAATCTTGCGACCTTCATACGTAGAGTCCTCGATTCTTTAGAATCCGATGGAAGCTTCTCGTTCTTTAGGTACTCGATATATTTGTTCCTCCATTCCAAGGTCAAACTTGTGGAGTTGATTTTGGCGTGGCCTTCTTTACTGACCTTGAAAGTTGTACGACAATCCCCGAGTTAATCCCGCCATCTTCGACTGATGACCCCAAATTTGCAAGGGCATCAGCCTCGCTGTTTTGTTCTCGGGGTACATGCTGTAAGGTCCATTATTTAAACTGATGTAGAGTCACTTGTAATTTGTCCAAGTACCTTTGTATTCGATATTCTCGGACCTCAAAAGTTCTGTTGACTTGGTTTACCACAAGCAGGGAGTCACATTTGGCTTTGATAACTTTGCTCCGAAACATTTAGCTAGCTCAAGACCTGCAATCATGGCCTCATACTCGGCCTCATTGTTAGTTAACTTGGAAGTTTTGATAGCTTGTCTAACTGTATTACCCATGGGCGGCTTCAAAATGATGCCTAGACCGGACCCCTTCACGTTCAAAGCATCGTCTGTGAAGAGGGTCCACACCCCCGATGATGTACCTGATTTTAATAACAGTTCCTTTTTGACCTCGGGTACGAGGGCGGGCGTAAAGTCGGCCATGAAGTCTGCTAAGATTTGAGACTTGATGGTTGTTCGGGGTCGAAACTCGATATCGTACCCACTGATCTCAACGGCCCATTTGGCCAGTCGGCCTGAAATTTCAGGTTTATGCAAAATATTGCGAAGGGGATAAGTAGTTACCACACAGATCGGGTGACACTGAAAATATGGTTTTAATTTCCTAGAGGTGCTTATTAGGGCCAGCGCTAATTTTTCTAAGTGTGGGTACCGGGTCTCGGCCTCGCCTAGAGTTCGACTAACATAGTAAATAGGAAATTGTGTACCTTGCTCTTCTCAAAATAGGACTCCACTTACTGCAATTTCCGAGGCTACTAAGTACGAGTATAGTTGCTCGTCTTCTTTCGAAGTATGAAAAAGTGGCGGGCTCGAGAGTTACCGCTTTAATTCTTCTAATGCTTGTTGGCATTCCAGGGTCCATGCAAAATTGTTCTTCTTTTTGAGCAGCGAGAAGAACTTGTGACTTCTATCTGAAGACCTTGAGATGAATCGGCCTAGGGCGGCTATGCGCCCTGTTAATCTTTATACGACCTTAACACTATCCACGACTGTGATATCTTCGATTGCCTTGGTCTTATCGGGGTTGATTTCGATACACCAATTTGGTACCATAAAGCCGACGAACTTGCCCGAGCCGACCCCGAATGCACATTTCTCCGGGTTGAGTTTCATGTTGTATTTTCTTAGTATATCGAAGGTCTCATGTAAATGTGTCAAATGGTCTTCTGCTTGCAGGGACTTAACTAGCATATAGTTAATATAAACTTCCATTGACTTACCTATTATTTCTTCGAACATTCGATTTACTAAGCGTTGATAAGTGGCACCAGCATTTTATAGTCCAAATAGCATTACATTATAATAATAGGTGTCGTACTTAGTGATGAACTAAGTCTTTTCCTGATATTCCGGGTTCATTTGTATTTGATTGTACCCGGAGTAGGCATAGAGAAAATTAAGGATCTCGTGGACGGTCGTGGCATCGATCATGCGATCCATATTCGGCAGAGGAAAAGAGTCTTTAGGATATGCCTTGTTAAAATCTTTATAGTCTACGCACATTCTAAGTTTATTTCCCTTTTTAGGGACTACCACTACGTTTGCTAACCATTCGGGATATTTTACCTCCCGAATGGATCCTATTTTGAGAAGTTTGGTTACCTCGTCCTTGATGAATGCATGTTTTACCTCGGACTGGGATCTTCTCTTTTGTTTTATCGGGCGAAACTTTGGGTCCAAGCTCAGTCGATGCGTAGCGATTTCCGGTGGGATCCCTGTCATATCTAAATGGGACCAAGCAAAACAATCCATATTATTGATAAGGAATGTATTGAGTTTTTTCCTGAGCTCGGGGGTTAACCCCGTACCCAGTTATACCTTTCGATTGGGTAGATGCTCGATCAGTACGACTTACTCTAGCTCCTCGACTCTCGATTTAGTGGTGTCAGAATCCTCAGGGATTATGAAGGATCGAGGGATCCAATAGTCTTCGTCCTCATCCGTTCCCTGCTTCTCCGATTGAGTCGGGGTTGGCAGATGTGGTTGTTATTTAGCTTCCTGTTTTCCTTTGGACTCCGATCCTTTTGTTGATGAAAGTGCTGATACCGGTATCACTTCTTGGACCGTGAACATCTCTTTGGCAGCATGTTATTCCCCATACACCATTTTTACTCCATCTCGTGTTAGGAACTTCCGCATTTGGTAAAGGATTGAGGGGACCGCCCTCATATTGTGAATCCAGGGCCTTTCGAGCAGTGCGTTGTATCTCATATCGCCTTCGATCACATGGAACTTTGTTTCTTGAATAATTCCGGCTACATTTACTGGTAGGATGATTTCACCTTTAGTTGTTTCACTTGCCATGTTAAAGCTATTGAGAATCTGAGTTGCGGGTACGATCTGATCTTGCGCCCGTATTTGGCACACAGTCTCGAGTTAGTTTTTCTCTGGTGATTGATACTTTAGTGCGATTGAACATGGGCCCTTGTGGAATATCGACCTCACCAACGATCATATGAATCACATGATGTGGTTCTTCCTGCTTGTTCTTCCTGTTTGCATCTCTATCTCTGAAATGGTTTCTAGCTCGGTCGCTCAAGAATTCTCGAAGGTGACCCTCGTTGAATAGACGGGCCACCTCCTCCCTTAGTTGTCTGTAGTCTTCGGTTTTATGACCATGTGTACCATGGTATTTTCATGTTTGATTGGGGTTCCTTTGGGATGGATCGGTTTGTAGGGATCTGGGCCATCTAGTATCTTTGATTCTCCCAATGGCTGACACAATACCTGATACGTCGATGCTGAAGTTGTATTCTGACAATCGTGGTGCTTTTGTAGGATTGGCATGTTTATCGAAGCCACTTTTTCTCATGAGCCCTCGAAAGCTCGGTCTTCGATCATTCCTTTGATCATTTCGGATGGGATTGCATCCTAGGCCGATGTTTCTATGATCTGCGTTGTATGGTAGATATCGATCTCTGCTCGACCGGAGTTCTCTGTCGATATCCCTTTAAGTTCTGCTAACAGGCCTGTTTGGATAAGCAGAATCGGAAGGGGTCCCCCAATTGATCATCCCTGACCCTGATCTTCGACTGGTACCGATTATGTACATCGGCCCAGGTTACCGCTAGATATTCAATTAAATTCTACTTTAGCTATCGTGATGCCACCGAACTTCGTTCTCTCAAACCTTGAGTAAAGGCCTGAACAGCCTAATCGTCTGTGACCGGTGGTAGTTCCATGCGTTCCATATGAAACCGAGATATGAATTCCCTCAACATTTTGTTGTCTTTCTATTTTACCTTGAAGAGATCTGATTTTCTAATCCCAACCTTTTTTGCTCCGGCATGTGCCTTTACGAAGGAGTCTGCAAGCATGGCAAAGGAATCGATGGAATTAGGCGGCAAATTGTGGTACCATATCATTGGTCTTTTCGACAAGGTTTCTCCAAATTTCTTCAGTAGAACAAATTCAATCTCATCGTCTTCTAAGTCATTTCCCTTTATTGCACATGTATAAGAAGTCACATGCTCATTAGAGTCAGTGGTCCCATTGTACTTAGGAATTTCTAGCATTCGAAATTTCATCGGAATGGGTTTCGGTGCCGCAGTTGGAGGGAAAGGCTTCTGTACAAATTTCTTCGAATCCATACCTTTTAGAATGGGCGGCTCCCCCGGTATTTAGTCAACCCGAGAGTTGTATGTCTCTACATTTTTGTCATTTGCCTCGATTTTCTTTTCTCCCGATTTAATCCATTTAGTGAGCTCCTCGAACATTTTCATAATGGCAGGGTCAGTCCCCGATTCATTGGCATTCGACCATTCCGGCACAGGCTCAGTCCTTTGGACGACTTCTGGTTCAATCCTACTCGGTGTTTGGTGTTGATTTTGTAGTTGTGCAATAGCGGCCTGTTGAGCCTGTAATATTTCGAATATCAATTGGAGGCTAACTCCACCATCTTCTCCGCCATGCGTACCTCGACCACCTGATCGAACTTCCCTGTGTATACTACCTTCAGGCTCAATGCCCAAATTTGCATTTAGGGCCACATGTGAACTGACATCGACGGGATTTGAAATTGGTGCTCCCTCAAGGTCGGCCTGAGGCACCTCGATTCCTGGGGAGGCTATGTTGTCATTTTTCCCGTGAAATCCAAGGTTGTTGTCACCATGTGTATATGCCACTTGTGAGTTTGACATGTTTGTCCTAAAAATAAAGATTATTACGGGAACAAGTGTAAAGCAGTGTGTGTTATTGAAATTAGTATTAAGCAATTACATACGGTTAAATTCTGGCCCACCCGATTTTTCTATGCTGACCGAGACCAAGAAGT
The DNA here is from genome assembly GCF_000715075.1 of Nicotiana tabacum. Lineage (NCBI taxonomy): Eukaryota > Viridiplantae > Streptophyta > Magnoliopsida > Solanales > Solanaceae > Nicotiana > Nicotiana tabacum. The sequence goes on along the minus strand of NC_134091.1, from coordinate 64,113,282 downwards.
TGCATCGAAGGTCAACCCCGAAGTGGATCGGGTCAAGGCACGAAGACATGGTACTGAGTTCGGAATTCGAGACACCTGCCAAGATCGAGGCCGACAACAATCGAGACCAAACAAGACAGGCATCGAGCAATACAGAAGATAGCGTAATAACAAAAAAGCGAGATATTCGCGACTAGTTGAAGATCATGGCAGAAATCTCGAAACGGATCGAATCAAGAACGGTTGTTTAGTTAATCATGGGATTCCTTCTGTAATTAGAATTGTACCATATATAGAATTCCTCTACTATATAAAGGGGAGTTCTAACCATTTGTAAAGGCACAACTGATACAAAAGAAATATAATTTTATTTCTCGCTCACGCTCTTATTCTTCAGCTTTTTGTATTTTTATTGTCCTTGCATCAACCAGTTCGAGGATACTCTAACTCAAGAAGTTCTAGTCAAACACTGGTTTTGATTTACTTTATTGTACAATTCTATCATTAATCTTCATATTTATCAATTGGTATTAAGTGAAACCACATATCTTTAAATCCACATTATAAGTTTAATTGTTATCCAATTTTAAGGGTAAACAGTTTGGTGCCCACCGTGGGGCTACTGATAATAGTGATTTCTTAATACTGATTCCAATAACACACACTGCTTTACACTTTTTCTCGTAAGTATCTTTATTTTCAGGATAAATATGTCAAACTCACAAGTAGGGCCTACACATGGTGACAACGGCCTCGGATTTCACGGGAAAAAATACAATATAGCCGACCTAGGGATCGAGGTGCCTCAGGCTGACCTCGAGGAAGCACCAATTGCAAATCCCGTCGATGTCAGTTCACATGTCGCCCTAAACGCAAATTTGGGCGTTAATTAAGAAGGTAGCATACGCAGAGAAGTTCGATCAGGTGGTCGAGGTACGCAGGATGGAAAAGATGGTGGATTTAGCCTCCAATTGATATTCTAAATGTTACAGGCTCAACAAGCCGCTATAGCACAACTACAAAATCAGCACCGAACACCGAGTAGGATCGAACCAGAAGTCGTTCATAGGACTGAGCCTGTGCCAGAAAGGTCGAACGCCAATGATTCGGGGACTGACCCCTCCATTATGAAAATGTTCAAGGAGCTCACTAAACGGGTTGAATCGGGAGAAAAGAAAATCGAGGCAAATGATAAGAAAGTGGAGATATACAACTCCCGGGTTGACCAAATACCAGGGGCACCGCCGATTCTAAAAGGTATGGATTCAAAGAAATTTGTACAGAAGCCTCTCCCTCCAAGTGCAGCACCAAAACCCATTCCGAAGAAGTTCCGAATGCCATAAATTCCTAAGTACAATGGGACTATGGACCCTAATGAACATGTCACTTCTTATACATGCGCAATAAAGGGAAATGATTTAGAAGACGAAGAGATTGAATCTGTTCTACTGAAGATATTTGGAGAAACCTTGTCGAAAGGAGCAATGATATGGTACCACAATTTGCTGCCTAATTCCATCAATTTCTTTGCCATGCTTGCAGACTCCTTCGTAAAGGCACATGCCGGAGCAATAAAGGTCGTGACTAGAAAATCCTGCCTCTTCAAGGTGAAAGAAAGAGACAACGAAATGTTGAGGGAATTCGTATCTCGGTTTCAGATGGAATGCATAGAACTACCACCGGTCATAGACGATTGGGTTGTTCAGGCCTTTACTCAAAGTTTGAACGAACGAAGTTCGGTGGCATCACGACAACTAAAGTAGAATTTAATTGAATATCCAGCGGTAACCTGGGCCGATGTACGTAATCGGTACTAATCAAAGATTAGGGTAGAGGATGATCAATTGGGGACCCCTTCCTATTCCGCTTATCCAAACAGGCCCGCCGGCAGAACTCAAAGGGATATTGACAGAGAACCCAGGTCGAGCAGAGATCGGTATCTACCATACAACGCGGATCATAGAAACAGCGGCCTAGGACACAATCCCATCCAAAATGATCAAAGGAATGATCGAAGACTGAGCTCTCGAGGGATCATGAGCAAAAGTGGCTTCGATAAACATGCCAATCCCACAGAAGCACCACGATTGTCAGAATACAACTTCAGTATCGACGCATCAGGTATTGTGTCAGCCATTGGAAGAATCAAAGATACTAGATGGCCCAGACCCCTACAAACCGATCCATCCCAAAGGAACCCCAATCAAACATGCAAATACCATGGTACACATTGTCATAAAATCGAAGACTGCAGATAACTAAAGGAGGAGGTGGCCCGTCTATTCAACGAGGTTCACCTTCGAGAATTCTTGAGTGACCGAGCTAAAAACTATTTTAGAGACAGATATGCAAACAGGAAAAACGAGCTGGAAGAACCACAGCACGTGATTCACATGATCGTTGGTGGGGTCGATATTCCACAAGGGTCCATGTTCAAACACACTAAAGTATCAATCACCAGAGAAAAATGAACTCGAGAATATGTGCCCAAAGTCGCTTTATCATTCAATGATGAGGAAGCAGAAGGGATCTCACAACCCCACAATGATGCTTTGGTAATAATCTCTATCATTATGAATAAAATTTAGGTTAAACGTGTTTTAATTGATCCAGGAAGTTCGGCCAATATTATTCAATCGAGGGTCATGGAGCAGCTTGGCCTACAAGATCAGTCGTACCCACAGCTCGGATTCTCAATGGCTTTAACATGGAAAGCGAAACAACTTAAGGTGAAATCATCCTACCAGTAAATGTAGCCGGAACTATTCAAGAAACAAAGTTCCATGTGGTCGAAGGCGATATGAGATACAACGCACCACTCGAAAGACACTGGATTCACAATATGAGGGCGGTCTCCTCAACCCTTCACCAAATGCTGAAATTCCCAACACCGGATGGAGTAAAAATGGTGTATGGGGAACAGCACGCTGCCAAAGAGATGTTCGCGATCGATGAAGTGATACCAGTATCGGCGCCTTCGTCGACAAAAGGATTGGAGTCCAAATTAAAACAGGAAGCTAAATAGCTACCACAGCTACCAGCCTCGACTCAATCGAAGAAGCAGGGAATGTACGAGGACGAAGACTATTGGATCCCTCGATCCTTCATAATCCCCGAGGATTCCGACACCACTAAATCGAGAGTCGAGGAGCTAGAGTAAGTCGTACTGATCGAGCATCGACCCAATCGAAAGGTATAACTGGGTACGGGGTTAACCCCCGAGCTCAGGAAAAAACTCAATACATTCCTTATCAATAATATGGATTGTTTTGCTTGGTCCCATTTAGATATGACAGGGATCCTACCGGAAATCGCTACGCATCGACTGAGCCTGGACCCGAAGTTTCGCCCGATAAAACAAAAGAGAAGATCCCAGTCCGAGGTAAAACATGCATTCATCAAGGACGAGGTAACCAAACTTCTCAAAATAGGATCCATTCGGGAGGTAAAATATCCCGAATGGTTAGCAAACGTAGTGGTAGTCCCTAAAAAGGGAAATAAACTTAGAATGTGCGTAGACTATAAAGATTTTAACAAGGCATATCCTAAAGACTCTTTTCCTCTGCCGAATATTGATCGCATGATCGATGCCACGGCCGGCCACGAGATCCTTAGTTTTCTCGATGCCTACTCCGAGTACAATCAAATACAAATGAACCCGGAGGATCAGGAAAAGACTTCGTTCATCACTAAGTACGGCACCTATTATTATAATGTAATGTCTTTTGGACCAAAAAATGTTGGTGCCACATATTAACGCTTAGTAAATCGAATGTTCGAAAAACAGATAGGTAAGTCAATGGAAGTTTATATTGATGATATGCTAGTTAAGTCTCTACGAGCAGAGGACCATTTGACACATTTGTAGGAGACCTTCGATATACTAAGTAAATACAACATGAAACTCAACCCAGAGAAATGTGCATTCGGGGTCGGCCCGGGCAAGTTCCTTGGCTTTATGGTATCAAATCGGTGTATCGAAATCAACCCCGATAAGATTAAGGCGATCGACATCACAGTCGTGGATAATGTTAAGGCCGTACAAAGATTAACAGGGCGCATAGCCGCCTTAGGCCGAATCATCTCGAGGTCTTCAAATATAAGTCACAGGTTCTTATCACTACTCAAAAAGAACAACAATTTTGCATGGACCCCGGAAAGCCAACAAGCATTGGAAGAACTAAAGCGGAACCTCTCGATCCCGCCACTGCTTCATACTCTAAAAGTGGACGAACAACTATACATGTAGTTAGCAGTCTTGGAAATTACGGTAAGTGGGGTCCTAGTTTGAGAAGAGCAAGGTACGCAATTTCCTGTTTACTATGTTAGTCGAACTCTAGGTGAGGTCGAGACCCGGTACCCACACTTAGAAAAATTAGCGCTTACCTTAATAAGTGCTTCTAGGAAATTAAAACCATATTTTCAGTGTCACTCGATATGTGTAGTGACTACTTATCCCCTTCGCAATATTTTGCATAAACACGAACCTTTGGGCCGATTGGCCTAATGGGCCGTAGAAATTAGGGGGTACGATATCGAGTATCGACCCCGAACAGCCATCAAGTCTCAAATCTTAGCGGACTTCTTGGCTGACTTTACATCAGCCCTCGTACCCGAGGCCAAAAAGGAACTATTATTAATATTGGGAACATCATCGGGGGTGTGGACCCGCTTTACTGACGGTGCTACGAATGTGAAGGGATCCGGGCTAGGCATCGTTTTGAAGTCGCCCACGAGTAATACAATTCGGTAAGCTATCAAAACTTCCAAGTTAACTAACAATGAGGCCAAGTCTGAGGCCATGATTGTAGGTCTCGAGCTAGCTAAAGGTTTGGGATCAGAAGTCATCGAGGCTAAATGTGACTCCCTGCTCGTGGTAAACCAAGTCAACATAACTTTCGAGGCCCGAGAAGATCGAATGCAGAGGTACTTGGAAAAATTACAAGTGACTATACATCGATTTAAAGAATGGACCTTACAGCATGTACCTTGAGAACAAAACAGCGAGGCCAATGCCCTTGCAAATTTGGGGTCATCAGTCGAAGATGGAGAGATTAGCTCGGGGACTGTCGTACAACTTTCAAGGTCAGTAATCGAAGAAGGCCACGCCGAAATCAACTCCATAAGTCTGACTTGGGATTGGAGGAACAAATATATCGAGTACCTAAAGAATAGTAAGCTTCCATCGGATCCTAAAAAATCGAGGACTCTACGTACGAAGGTCGCACGATTCACGTTGGCCGAAGATGGAACCCTATATAGAAGGACGTTTGATGGACCATTGGCAATATATTTGGGACAAGGAGATACCGACTACATCCTACGAGAAATCCACGAAGGCATATGCGAAAATCATTCTGGTGCCGAATCATTGGTTCACAAAGTCATCAAAGCAGGATACTATTGGGCCGATATGGAGAATGATACAAAAGAGTTTGTTCGAAAGTGCGACAAATGTCTAAGATATGAACCGATGATTCACTAGCCCGGAGAGCAACTCCACTCAGTCTTATCCCCATGGCCATTCATGATGTGAGGAATGGATATCGTCGTCCCTCTGCCAATGGCCCCAGGTAAAGCTAAATTTATTTTGTTTATGACTGACTATTTCTCTAAGTGGGTTGAAGTACAGGCTTTCAAGAAAGTTACAGACAACGAAGTCATAGATTTCATCTGGGACCACATTATATACCGATTCGGGATGCCTACCGAGATCGTATGCGACAATAGAAAGTAATTTTTTGGTGGCAAAGTGACAAAATTTCTCGAAGATCACAAAATAAAGAGGATCATGTCGACACCATATCATCCTAGTGGGAACGGACATACCGAATCAACAAACAGAATCATCATTCAAAATCTAAAGAAATGATTGAACGACGCCAAGGAAAAATGGAGAGAAATATTGTCCGAAGTACTTTGGGCATATCGAACGACATCAAAATCCAGTACGGGGGCAACACCATTTTCTTTAGTATACGGCGCCGAAGCTCTGATCCTGGTTGAAGTCGGGGAACCCAGTGTCAGGTTTTGATATGCAATGGAAGAGTCAAATTATGAGGCTATGAATACAAGCCTCGAATTGCTAGATGAAAAATGGGAGGCCGCCCTCGTTCGAATGGCCGCATAGAAATAGTGGATCGAAAGGTACTACAATCAAAGAGTCAATCTTTGACACTTCAAAATCGGGGACTTAGTTCTGAGGAAGGTCACCCCCCAATACTCAAGACCCAAACGAAGGAAAACTTGGTCCAAATTGGGAGGGACCATACCAGGTCCTCGATATCATCGGAAAAGGATCCTACAAACTTGGCATAGAAAACGGCGAACAATTACCAAACAATTGGAATATATCACTCCTCAAACGATATTACTGCTAAGGTACGACCTTCTCCATTTTCATTTATATTTTATACTAACTATTTGCAGGTGTTTAATCGAAGACATCAAAGGATTCTTCAAACGCAATCCTTAGGTCTGAAAGTACGCGTTGCACTCTTTTTCCCTTAGAATAGTTTTTATCCCAAATGAGTTTTTCCGGCGAGGTTTTTAATGAGGCAACCATTGTTCGTGCTAACTTAGAGCAATTCAACAGTATTCGAGGCTCCTTTACAATCAACCTCAAATACTGGGGGGCATCACCCTCGGATAGTTAAAAGGAAAATACTTCGTGTCGACAGGGTCTCGATAGGTAAATTTTGTATATGTCCATGTAGATTATTCGAGCTCTAATGGCAAAACATGTACGTATGTATAATCTATTGGAAGAAGTATTTTTCCTTACCAGATGCTCCATGCTTTAGAAAAATTTATACTTTAAAATTTCATACTTATGATCTATGGTGGAAACTGGCTTAAGGGTCGATCACAACTGAAGTTCAAACAATTTACCCGATACTCGGGGACTGCCATCCAAAAAATCGACACGATCGAATTACTAAACCTCGAGATCGTAAGACCTTAAAAAGGTAATCCTTGATTTTATAGGCCACGACCACCCCACTCGGGGACTTATATGTCAAAAACGTTTGAAGTATAATAAGGGAACAAGCCCAAAAGGCGATTCCCAAGTTAAAGGCTACGGCCAAATCAACATGGTTCGGAGACGTCTGATTTCCGTTATTAAACAGGCCTTCGAATATTTTCACAAATCGGTTAAAAAGGCTACCCTCGGCTAAATTTCTAAGGGACTCGATAATATCGACCCTCAAAAACACTAATGGATATAAAGGTGTTCGAACTCTCGAACAAATTCTTTATTTTATGCTAAGGCATTACGAAACAAAGGGTCTCGATAATATCGACCCTTGAAAATCCTAATGGGTATGGAACTGTTCGAAATCTCGAGCAAATCATTTATTTCGTGTTAAGGCATAACAGAATTTATATGATTAAACGATAAACTTTTCAAGCCGAAAAGGGGGAGAAGGCCATTCTTTTTCCTATGGCTGTATTGGCCTAATTCAAGAGCCTAAAGGTCCAGTTTATTTTCGAGTTCGAAGAAATCATCCTTACTCAATTAAAACCTAAGGGTCACTATACTCCGAGTTCGAGCAAGTACTCACTCGATTATAAAAACTACACTAGTTCGGTTTCGATCAAATTGCCTAAGCCTCGAACTTATGAACAAAACTTTCATAAGGCATAAATAAAACAAAACTTTCACAAGGCATAAATAAAATAAAAACAAGTCAGAAAGGAAAGAGATCTTTATATATATGAGAATATTTACAAGGTCCAATCAGGATCCTATACAAAAGATTAAAAGTGAAAAATCCTAAGGTTCCAGATCTCCTCCGGGGGCATCTTCTTCTCCATCGAGGTCATCCCCATTCTCGGACCTGCTCATGCTTCCATCATCATCATCATCATCGGAAGTGTCCGGCGCTCCAGCTTCCGCTTCATCCTCTCTAGCCTTTACTATCTCGTTGGTAAGATCAAATCTCGAGCGTGGATCTCCTCGAGGGTTTCCCTCCGAGATTGGCATTTGGCGAGCTCGGCAATCCAATATACTCAAGTTTGAGCGATCTCGGCAGCCTCTCTCGCTTGGGCTTGAGAAGCTTCAGCATCAGCCCAGTAGACGGCCACGATCGCCTCAGCCTCGGCCTTTGCTTTTTCGGCTTCAGTTTTGGCCCTCGCAAGTTCGGAAGCCAGCTGAGCCTCAAGCTCCCCTATCGTCTTTGCCAGAGCTGAACTATTCTCCTTCAGGCTTCGGAGCTGACTTTCGGTCGATGACAATTGGGCCCGAACAGTCTCTTTTTCTGCAGCAAGGTGGTCCATACCTTCTTTTCCCCTCAGGACTTTGCCTTTATCGTACTGATCTCCTTGCGGATCTACTCGATCCTCTCAATCTTCTACTGTAGCTGTGAGACTGAAATATTAGCCACCGCTCCTGAATCGAGCCCGTGGGTTTTTAAAATTATCATTACCTGACCGATCAAGTCTATCTGATCTTGGTGGGCCTTGGACAACTCGGCTCGAAAATCCTTGATCTCTTCCTCTTTTTGCCCACTAAGAAGTTTGAGGGCATTTCTCTCCTCCTAAAGCCCTCGGAAGTCAGCCTCACATCGGCTCAGCTCTATCCGAGACTTGGAAAACACCTCCTAATAAAGAGTTAAAGCCTATATGAAAAAGAGAAAAAGTTAGGCAGAAAATGAAAGAATATGACATCAACAAAGGGAATCGAGACCTCCCTGATTCAGGGCTCGTTGAGCCTCAAATAAAATGCATCACTCGGGACAGCAACATCCTCGATACCTGTAAACAACTCGCGGAAGGGGTCCTCTCCCTCATGAGCTCTGTCTACCTCGAGGGTTCCCAAAGATCGGGCTTCCCGAATCGCCCCTTTGGAAAAAGCAGATGGGCGAGTCTCCGATTACTATTGCCCCAAGTGAGTCACTTGGGGCATTCTCCTCAGTTAGAAGGGCTTTAGGGCCGGTCCCTTCAGATATACCCACCGTTTGTTCACTTCGGTGGGAGACATCCTCGATCTCCAATGACTCGGGGACTTTGCCCGAGTCCTTCTCCGATATCCCCTCAGTTCGAGGTGGAGCCTCATCAACTGCCATCGATCCAGCTGCCTTTGGGGCACCGATGGTTTTCTTCACTTGGGCCACCAGTACGGAGCCGTCATTTTCTTCGTCTTCATCCCTTAGACGTCGAACAGATTTGTTGATCAGAGGGATGATGTTCTTTCTCGGATTACAAGCCGTCCTTTTCTTAAGTTCTGGATCCTCGGAGGCCGAGGCCCTTTTTCTCTTGTTGTCCTTCACAGGTTTCGGAAGCGGGGTTGAAGTCTCTTCCTCACCATACGGGGGCCTCATGACCGTATCTTTGCTCAGGCCTACACGCAAGAAAATTGGTTAAGTATAAGAAAGACATTTTGATCAAATCATCAGATATATGAAAAGGAGGCTTACCATGATTTTTGGCCTCCCATCGGCCCTTTGATAAATTATGCCATGAGCGCTCGGCGTACGTAGAGGTCGAGGCCAGGTCCCGAACCCAGCTCTCGAGATTAGGAATTACATGAGGCATCCAGGCAACCGCTACATCACGGAAAAGGATATCGATAAGAAGAAGTAAAGGGGCAAAACAATAAATAAGAACTAACAGTGGGATTATACTTACGCTTCATATTCCATCTATCATGAAATGGCATCTTCTCAGCCGGGATTAGGTCGAAATTCCTCACTCGAACGAACCAGCCCATCCAGCCTCGGTCCTTGTCCTCGTCTATGCTCGAGAACAGCACTTTGGTGGCCCGGCATTGGAGTTTTATTAACCCGCCTCGATAGAGGCGGGGGCTGTATAACCTAATGAGGTGGTCGAGGGTGAAAGGCATCCCCTCGACTTTGCTCACGAAGAATCGAAGTAGAATAATAATCCGCCAAAAAAGAAGGATGGATTTGGCCTAAGGTTATTTGATACTGACGACAAAAATCAATGACGACGGGGTCGAGGGGGCCCAGCATGAAAGGGTAAGTGTAAACACTTAGAAACCCTTCCACATGGGTAGTTATGTCCTCTTCGGTGGTCGGGATCACCACCTCTTTATCCCCCCAGTTACAGTCTTTTTTTACCTGCTCGAGGTATTTCTCTGTTATCGAGCATAAATATCTTGGCACAGGCTCGCATCGACCTAGAACCGACGAAGCCTTATCGGTTTTAAAATCGGAGTGTAACGCGCACCCCCTGGAATACACTCCTCAATACGGGGTTCCATCGGCGTTTTCCCGCCGGCTGGTTGAGAAGATGAAGCAGCTTCTTTTTGTGGTACCATTTTTGATGTTTTTGCCATTTTTCGTATGAGTTTGAAGAATGAAGGAAGTAGTAGGACTTAGTGTTTTAAGAAGGGGTTAAAAACAAAACCTGAGGATTTCGCAAAATGGAGAAAATTAAAAGAGGTAAAGGCTTTGGAGAAGAAAGTGAAAGTAAAATTTGAATCAATGAAGAGAGGGCCTAGTGGCTGACCACCAACTGGCACTTATTAATGACTTGGGGAACTGTATTGACGGGACATTTTTGGTCATTTACGAGGATCACGTCATGACAATGATGATGTCATGATAGGTCAAGCTAGAGAATCGAAGACTCGGTTCGTTCTTTGTCGTTATACTCCAAACAACGAGGGGACTTCTGTATACGGTTAAAATCGGGCCCACCCGATTTTTCTATGCTGACCGAGACCAAGAAGTTGTATCGAAGGTCAACCCTGAAGTGGATCGGGTCAAGGCACGAAGACAAGGTACCGAGCTCAGGATTCGAGACACCTGCCAAGATCGAGGCTGACAGCAATCGAGACCAAACAAGACATGCATCGAGCAATACCGAAGATAGCGTAATAACGAAAAAGCGAGATATCCGTGACTGGTCGAAGATCATGACGAAAATCTTGGAACGGATCGAATCAAGAACGGTTGTTTAGTTAATCATGGGATTTTCTTCTGTAATTAGAATCCATATATAGAATTCCTCTACTATATAAATGGGAGTTCTAACCATTTGTAAAGGCACAACTGATACAAAAGCAATATAATTTTTTTTTCTCGCTCACGCTCTTGTTGTTCAGCTTATTTTATTTTGATTGTCCTTGCATCAACCAGTTCGAGGATACTCTAACTCAAGGGTTGAGTTCTGCTCAAATACTGGTTTGATTTATTTTATTGTACAATTCTATCATTAATCTTCATATTTTGACATGTTTATCCTGAAAACAAAGATTCTTACGAGAACAAGTGTAAAGCAGTGTGTGTTATTGAAATTAGTATTAAGCAATCACTATTATCCTTAGCCCCACGGTGGGCGCCAAACTGTTTACCCTTAAAATTGGATAACAATTAAACTTATAATATGGTTCTAAGAACACGTGATTTCACCTAATACCAATTGATACATGTGAGGATGAGTAATAAAATTAACAATAAAGTAAAACAAACCAGTGTTAGAATGAAAATCAGCCCTCGAGTTTGGACACCCTCGAACTGGCTGGTGCAAGAATTGTGAAAGTATAACAAGCTGAATAACAATGGTGAGAACAATAAAGAGAATTATATTGTGTTTTGTGTCTGTCAACCGTGTGCTACAAATGATTAGAATCCCCCTTTATATAGTAGAAGAGTTCTACTTATGGTTTAATTTTAATTACAGAAGAAACCCCATGATTAGCTAATTAACCGTTTCTGATTTGATCTGTTCCGAGATTTACGCCATGATCCTCGACCAGTCACCGAGATTTACGCCATGATCTTCGGTCAGCCACGGATATCTTTCCTTTCTGTTATTATGCTATCTCTGATCTTGCTCGATATCTGTCTCATTTGGCTTCGATCGCTATTAGCCTCGATCTCGACAGGTATCTCGGTTCTGAGCTCGGTACCTTATCCTCGTGATATGGCCTATTCAGTTACGAGACCGTCCTCCGATGCAAACTTCCTGTCTCGGTCAAACAGTAAAATCGGGTGGGTCTGATTTTAACCGTATATACTATTGGAGAAAGGAAATACACAGTACACCATAGATCTCTCTTATCAATGTTCCAATTTTTATGAACAACAAACTCTAAGATTTTGGTGAAAGGAAGTGCTTCAGCAGACAAATTTAAAGGCTTCTCGGCACATCAACAATAAAGTTTAAGATTTTGGTGTAAGGAATTGCTTTTCTCGACACATTTAACTGAAAACACATGAAAAGAGTAATTGGTATACCCACCAATGAATTAGTAGAAGTCGAACGAAATAAATAGTCAAACTCCTGTCTATTTATTGATATTGAAGCATTGTCTGTGATGAATATGCTTCTTCTCTTGTAATGTTTAATAATGACTGCTATGCGACCAGTTGCATTTCATGAAAGGAAGAAATTCAAGACATCCTTCTTTATTTCTTAAACTCAATATCTAGTCAAACATCACTAAATAAATTGGGATGGAAAGAGTACAATTATTAGGTTTTACCATTAATTGCATAAACATGAAGTCCAAAAATAAACATAGCAATCGTAAAAACATATGAAATAAAGTTATTAGCATTGATGGGAGGCTGGCATTGATGAGCTCGATAGTCGATGCTATGGTACAAGGAGTAGAAGGATACAATGATGGGACAATTCAACAAATAACTCATTACAGGAAAATAAAAACATGCAAATCACCATTGATAGCAGAGCATGATTATCACGTTGTGTGCATATAGAAAATAAGGTTTTACATTTTCTTTTAAGTGTGAGAATGGGAAAAGGGATCGGAGGCAATCAAACCTTTCATAGGGAGTGGCTTTCATCAAAATTTGTATTGAAAAATATTGGAGTCTTATTAACCCATTGCGTAATTTACAATAGGCTTAAGCATAAGATTTTTTTCTTTTTAAATATATGTGCGTTTATTTGTTCTTTTCATTGATTTCATATTTTGTGTTGTATTAGTGTTGTTATTCTAGTTCTAGTTAGTTAGTCCCTTTTTAGAGGTTGAATAATAGCTTCAAACTTTTACGGTAGGAAGGGGTAACAGTTTCGCCTCTTTTAGCACCCTCAGATTGATTCTTTTTCATTTATATCCTCTTGATGTTTTAAATATATGAATATTCAAAGCGACAGCACGTTATCAGTCGTAGAACATGTCATTCTAATCTTTTGATTTGGTAGATATGTGTTTCCTTTTCCTTGGAGAAGAAAAATTAATAGAAGGCAGGGAAGAATGTGCCTTTCAAAGAATAAATACGACCTTAAAAAGCTCAAGTACCACGCCCTTGCTGCAAAAAAAAAAAAAAAAAAAACATACTCTCTTAGGGAGCACTAAAAGTGCTCCATATATGCAAACTTAAGGAACTACTAGTGCTCTAGGTTATATGAAAGTTATCATTTCAAGTCCACCCCAAGCATAAAGGGACTCTTGGAGCTTAGTCTCGAACATAGTCTCTATTCTCTTGTGATTAGGGGTGTAAATAGATTTTTTTTAAAACCAACTAAACCGACCAAATCAAATCATACTGAACCGACTATTAGATTTCTTTCAATAAAATTATAGGTTTTTACATAAATCTATAACTGCACTGAATACATTTATATATATAAATATATTTTGTATATTAAGTTTAACAATAACAAAGCATCAAATTTTTTTCTTAGATTTTGGAGTTATGAAAATGGCTACAAATAAACAAGTTATATTAATTGGCACGACCCAGTTTCCATCATAGGCCGCGTTGGCGCCCAACGATGCCATTAGGCAAGCCAACGATAAACCTCCAAATCCTTATAAATTTTTATACCTTTAAAATTTGAAATTATATTAAGTAAATGGAATTAAATTTAGAAACCATACAAATACACGTCCTTCCTTACCAAAACACAAAGCGAAGTGATAATATCATTAAGTACAACCATGAACATCCACTAGAAATCCCCAAAACCCGGTATCACAAGTGCATGAGTATCTACAAGGAAGTACAATACTAATACAATATTTGTCTAGAATATAAAATAGACAGGATATAGTGAATGAATAAGACCGGGACTCTGTGTGCTGCGGATCATAACATGAAATGCAGCTCACCACAAAGTCTTCTCAGCAGATGTGCCTATGCACCAAAATGACCACCAAATATACTTGTCTCAGTACCTGCACAATTAGTGCAAAAGTGTAGTATGAGTACATAAATCAGCGCGTACCCAATAAGTATCTAGCACCCAATAAGTATCTAGCCTAGCCTAGAAGAAGTAGTGACGAGGAGTCGACATCGACACTTACTAGTGGTCTAATAATCAAAATACAATAAAAATAGACAGGTATGAGGCATAGCAGGTAAAAGTAACGAAACAAATACACGTACATAACACGATCCTCAACAGAAGAGTAAATACGAAGTCTTCAAATACCGGATACTACCTCGAATAGAATACATAATGGTCAACACCAGATAAAATGTCACATCTCAAGTCAGAAGAACTCATAAGTACGCTGACTCCTTATCGAATATTACGCACGATTCTGCCGAGGCGAACGACCCGATCCCATAAGAGTATTTCATAGAACTGCCGAAGCGGACGGCTTGATCCCATAAGGTGTGATGCATAATCTTTCCATGGCGAATGGCCCGATCCCATAAAAATATGTTACCATGTCGAGGCAAACGACCCGATCCCATAAGAATATATTACATGATACTGCCGAGGCGAAGGGCCCGATCCCATTATAATACTGCTGAGGCATTCAACCCGATCCCATAAGAATATGAATTTTGACGGGTCACTGGCCCCACTCACGAATATATGTGAGTTATGAAATTTAAGAAAACTTTCGGACGAATACGCACAATGCGGAAGAAATCTATAAAAGAAAGTATAATTTTCACGACTAATCAGATAGCTCATCAACTATCTAAAATAGCAAGTCCGGTACTCTATGCAAGTCTAGTCTCAGGCTAAAATGTAAACTAAGGCATTTAAGCAGGCAAGGATAACTCAAGTAATATAGTTAAAATATGGTGTAAGTCTAAATTTAACCGGACATGATCAAGAATCTAGCATACGCACAGACACTCGTCACCCCATACGTGCGTAGCTCCCATAATACGTAGCACGCAACAAATAAAGCACCTACAGGGTAAATTTCCTCTTACAAGGTTAGACATGAGACTTACCTCGCTCTCAAATCCAATAACCAGCTCCAACGCCTCTCTAACACCTCAAACCAATGCCAAACGATCCGAAACTAGTCAAAGAACGTGCAAACCAATCAAAATATACACAAAAACTCATAATTTAACAATTAAAAATAAATTTTTCAACTCCGCACGAAAAGCCAACAAAGTCAACCCCCGGGCCCGCACGCCCAGCATTAGAAAATTATTAAAAATAAATATTACCCATAACTTATATAGTCTATATCATTTCGTCCATGAATTGACCCTCAAATCAAGGATTTACCATTTCTCAACTTTGGGGCTCAAACCCCAATTTTCACAATCCAAACACGAATAAAATGATACAAAAACAGGAATAATCATGAAAAAATATCAAAATAAAGTTTAGCTATTTACTACCTTGTTGAACCGAGAACAACTCCGCAAATATCACCTCAAACGGAGCTCTAGAACTCAAGATATGCTCAAAATACTAAAACGCTCGATTTGCCAATTTAAAACACTGCCCAGGTGATTTTTGTTCTTTGCCTTCACGGGACACCATCACGTTCGTGAAGAGTAATTTTTCACGTTGACCGGTCTACCCAAATTCCTTCTTCGCGTTTGCGGGACCTTCCTCGCGTTCGTGAAGAACAAAAGTTCGCACCATAAACCAACAATCATTCCCGATACGAAAATGGGCATACGACCTCAGAATTCGACGATTCTTGTTGCTATGATTTTATAATTACGATACATATCTAATGGTTAAATAGAATTCACAATTAAAATGTCGTTTGATCAATATGGTACCCTTTATGCCAAAAGTAACGACGCTGAAACATCAAAAAAGAGTGCAACACAATCCAAATCAATCTGAAAATCATCGGAATCTAACCAACACTTGTGGACAAGTCCAAAATTATCATACAGACCTGTTGAAACTTTTAAATCATGAATCCGAGCTAGTTAAGTCCACTATTTGACCGTGGTCAACTCATTTTCTTAAACGTAACTAGTATGCAACTTAAGTCTCCAAATCACTCTTAAACATTCCAGATCATGACCAAACTTCACACACAAGTACCAATCAACTAAATGAACCTATCCAAGGTCCCGGAACACCACTCAGATTCCGATAACACCAAAATCCACTCCAAGTCAACTTAGCAAATTTAAAAACCTTCAAAATGCAAACTTCCGACAATAAGCGCCAAATCGCTCCCGGACTATCCGATACTCAACGCGAATATACGCCCTAGTTCGAAATCACCTTACGGTCCTATAGGAATCTTCAAATCCCGATTCCTTGGTAGTTTATTCAAAAGTCAAACCTTGATCAACTCTTCTAACTTAAAGCTTCTAAATTGAGAATTATTCTTCCAAATCAAATCTGAACTTTCCGAAAATCAAAACTGACTACACATGCAAGTCATAATACATATAGTGAAGCTACTCAAGGTCTCAAACCGCCGAATGACATTCTAGAGCTCGAAATGACCGGCCAGGTTGTTACATTCTCCCACACTTAAACATACATTTGTCCTCGAATGTGCCAAGGGTCGTTCCCAAACTACCAAATCAGTGTATAACTCCTTGTGCACATACTCGTGCCACCTCAATCCATATAAGCATATTAGCTCAACCCAGGCTGAAGATCCTTCTTGCTACCTTAGTCAACAAGCCTTAGAACCAAATTCCAACATTTGAAATTTACTGTAAGGTCCGATTCTTGCATACATACACTGCATCAATCTTTACAAGCTATACCAAAACATACTTATACACCCAAGTCATAACCACACGACGTATTGCATCGCTCATATGCCCATAGTAATATCATCCAACCATAATAGCTGCAAATATTTTAACCTGGTACCGGTAATAAACCTTCGGATAAATAAAAGCCTTTTGTCAACCCTTGCAATACTGCAATGATGAAAGAGATGTGTAGAAATGCATAACCACCCATCAAACAAATATTTCATGGAGTTTCTCCGCTCGACAAGAACCATTGCTGCATTTTGAATTGATTAGCGGCATTCCCCCTCCAAAAATATATTATACAAATCTGATTGTACTGATTCCAGGTCCAATAATCTCGTCTCACACAGTACAAGTTGCTCGGATGAAAAGCCACATCAAGCACCATCTAAGATCCCTTACAACGCGATCCAACAAATCACAACTCAAATATGATCAATAAGGAAAGGAACCCAAGTACCAGAACTACCCAACATGCATAACAGATATAACAACCAACAAGTATGGAGATTCTGGTACAGTCACAGATTGGAGAATTTATTTATGAGAGGCGAACTATTCATCTGGTTGCGGACTATGAAAGTTTGTTCAGGATTTAACCGTTGATTGTATGTGTCATGGATAGGGTCATTATGGATTTTTGGAAGGCTATTTACCTATTTTTGGGTATTCGAAATTGGTTTAGAGGTCCATTGGTAGGCCTAATGTGAATGTATATTCTACACCAGATCGGATATGTTTATTCAGCACATCATTTGTCTATGGATGAGTCTTTGGGCATGGAGGATGTCATTCCTATCAATTTCATGTATTATGTTTTATGCTATGTGGGTTGTGAGGCGACTTGATTATTCACCCGAGTGTTGTGGTCCTGTGTAGACTTGTGGTGTTATATGGGCGAGATGGCTCTCAAGATGTTGGGTGTTTATTGCACCTTAGTTGTACTTGGCCCCTTCCGTGGCACATTATGCTATTTGTCTCCCCAGTGTTATTTTTATGCACTTGGCATGCTTGTTGTTGATATACGTGTGTCTAGTGAGTATGAGCATCTTGGCTCGATGGGTACATGTAAATTATTATGTGTGGATCGGGTGGCACGCCGCCACGGGTATAATATTTGTATCGGGTTGCACACTAAAACAATATCATGTGTGAATCAGGTTGCACACCATAATTGTGAGAGGTTGGATACACACTTGTACTTATTTTGTTAGGTTTGCTCCTCTTCTATGAGATAGATTCATAGCATTACCATGGGAAATACTCCCACAATCTTCCGCACCAAGTAACAAAATCTGAACATCAATGGCCACCGACCATGCTATTTTTGTAGTGCTAGTCAAGTATCCGCAAATCAACACATTCTTCCACAAAACAGACCATTCTGAGACGACACCAAAAATAGTGCCAGCATACTCTGAACATTCAAAATCTCCCCCACTGCCTCTAACTCGTGACATTCCTGTCAAACCTGAACCACAACCTTGACCCCTCAAATCCCAATTCCACACAGCTCACTGCAACCACCATACAATCATATGGAAATACGATAATCCTATTATAAATTCTGAATCACAATTAGAATAAGCACTCCATCGATTAGAAACCTTTTACTTAACTCATATTAGGAGAAAACAATCACAACACGCAACCAACTTTCCTTAACCGTAGACGACACCAATCTCAAGTCATGGTCGAAACATCATAACTTTTCGGGAATCATCTGCACGTAATCAAGCCATCAAATCACGAAGACTGCCAAGCCCGCAAGTATTTCCATGAAACGCCTTTATGGATCTTAATCCAAGCCACTGCTATACTGACCCTACTTCTCCAGGTTTTCTTCTTGACTTGCCTTCAAAATAACATCTCTTTACTAGCACATAATGGATCTCAATAAACACTCCTCCCGAGTGACCCCAAATCACAAGACCAAATCGTCTCAATACCCATAAGCCATTTATACCCTCTCATGCACTCAATAGTACTTCCAACTGATACGCAAATTCTGAAGAGACCTTCTACGAATCCGAAGCTATCTCTTCCATCCCTCTAATGCTACATCGTTGAACCCATAAGGATGTATAAATACTTTGAGTCTCTCTTACAATCTGATGCAAACTTGAATCCTTAGTCACACACGAGTCCGAAAACATTTAGGTACCATATCTTAGATCTCGAATCCACTAGAACCATTCTTGAGAGTCACCCACTATGAACTAGCCCTGAACACATAGCCAAACGTATCGAATGACTACTACTCTGTTAGCACATAAATACTCCAGAAGAAGCAATCGAGCGAATCATTTCCCTAGCACGCTACATCTACAAGGAATATCAAATCTGAGTCATCCTACAACCTCCATAAATCGATAAGGCAAAATACAAAACAAATCCATCAAGTTCCTTGCTCGAGTTACCCTTGATGTCCTCATCTTCAAGTCATAACTAATATGCCAACGTATCGAAATCCAAAAACTATAAAAACACATAACCATGTTACCCAATCATCGACGATAGGCTCTCCCACTTGGATTTAAGCCACAATCACATGTCCCAAGAACCCACAATAATTTGTCCTTCTCAGTACCACGATCCCACAGTGTTGCCCAACTAAATTCGCGTAAGTTCATGTTGCACAAATCATGGCACAACCCGAATTGTCAGCCCCAATGCACACTCAACTTCATGATGTCGCGCCATCTTCCTCAGGTGATCCAGACCCAAATCGCAGTACATGCCTCCCCAAATAATTCTCCTGAGTCCACACTTGTCCACCTGCTGTAAGAATCCATTCATTCCATTAGCATCAACTGAAGATCCAACAAAAAGTTTAAAACTCGAGACCATATTGCATCCCCAAATGATAATCAAGCATTCACATTCCCTTTGTCCCCAATTATGCCGCCCCTGATAAGTGTGAATTTTGATCACTTATTAGAATTTTTTTGCTTTAGTTTTAGACCGAAAGTGTTGATTTATATTCCCAAAACTAATAAAAGTGTGCAAATTGTAGAAATGTTGGAGAGTTGAACTCTAATGAAGAAAGCTAGCTCAAAAAGGAGTGTTCCAGCTCATAAGGCAAGAAGGGGCGCAACAGACCAAAAGTGCGATCCGCAGAATTATTTCTGCGGCCACAGAAGAAATCGCGGACTGCAGAATTCTGTCAGCGGCCGCAGATCTGGTGTGAAGCTTAGAAGCTGATTGAAGAGAAGTGTGGACCGCACACAATTTGTGCGGCCTCAAAACATGGTCGCACTGACAAGAATTCAAAAAGTTCAGAGAGTGTGCAAAACGACCAAGATTGAAGCCTTGCCAGATGTGCGGACCGCACATGGAATTGTGCGGCCGCAGAAACTGAAGTGCAGTTGTAGATCAAATTGTTCAGCTGAAGAATCTCTCAACCTGCAGACTCGAGCAAAGTGCGGACTGCATATGGAATTGTGCGGCCGCAGAACCTCCCGAAGAGCATTTTTGTTAGCAAATTTTGGGGTAATCACTTTTTTAGGTCAAGTTTGGTAGTGTTTTGAGCTGTAGCCGTTGTAATTTACCACTTTTGGTTAATTTGTGATCAATTTATGTCAAAAACACAATAGTTTATCATTTTAATTTTATATTATGGCTTTAATTAGTGTTTCTTCTTTGTTTTCTTCCATTTCTACTATGAGTAGCTAGATATTTGCTAGGGTTGTGACCCAACCCTAGTGTGTAAACCTTATGGGTAATTAATCTAATGCTTGTTTATGATTGGGTGTTTGTTATTTAAACTTGTTCATGCTTTAATTTTAGAATTAATGGTTGCAGATATTGATTCATACTTTTTTGACTTGGTCTTTACTTGAGAAAGAGGGACCTAGTCTAGAAAAACTTGGCTAACAAGAAATTGGGCTAGTTTAGGATTTGACTAGCCTAATTAAAGGGTTTGAACTAGAGATCGAAAAAATCCGACTTGAGCTCATATCAACTATTTGGCTTGATACCCATTTGGGCTTGAGAAATCCAAATTGGGAAAAATCACTCTATGACCGAGAGGTATCGAGTGGGTAACTTAGAGTTGAAAGCTAATACACCCCAATCACTAAAACAAGTGTTAAAGTAATTAAACCATTAGGCTAACACCTAGGCGAAGGTTACATCCCAAGGCCTTTTACCTATTTGAAAACAACCAAAAATAATTAATTAATTTCTAGTTTCATTTCTCTAGTTAATCATTGATAGTATAGTTTATAGAAGTAATTTGCAAAATTAACTTGTTTGGAAGCGTATTTAAGCTATTTCGTCTACACGCATCAAGTGAATACTCTAACACCCACACTTAACTCTCTGAGGAAATCGACTCCGACTCATAGTTGGGTATTATTCTTCCAACGACCTCTTCCACTCATTTTGAGTGTGGATTGGGAGTGGATCAATTTTTAGTGTTGTTGTCGGGGAGCTTTAACGGTGTTAGCTATATATTTGAGTGTATTTTGTAGAATATCTTCTCTCCCTTCCGTGTTACTAACTTGTTTAAGAAATCTTAGGTACAATCATGGAAAACAATGAGCTCGAAAATGTGCCTTTAGGGGACTTGGACAGCGAGGAGGAGCAACTCAAAGAGGTACCTCAAGTGCCACAAGCTAATCGGAAAGGTCGGGTACCACAAAACAACGTGCCCATTCCACCCCCACCTCCACCACATCCACCACAAGCGGCTCCATACTGGATATTACCCAACGAAGGTTATGCTAGTGCAATAGTCCCTCCCCGTATTAGGGCTGGCAACTTTTAAATCACCAACATGATGCTCATTTTACTTGAGCAACGTGTCTTCTTCACCGGTGCACCAACCCAAAATGCTTACAAACATTTGAAGGGCTTTATGGATACATGTTGGGGGAGCAAGCAAACTAATGTTTCCGAGGATGCATTGAGGCTAAGGCTTTTTCCCTTCTCTCTACGTGGGAAAGTTTTAGATTGGTTGGAACGTTTGCCGAACCATTCAATTCACACTTGGGATGAGTTGGCGGCGAAATTCATTGCTAAGCTTTTCCTTCCTGGGCACATGGCTACACTTCGAGATGAGATCTTGGCATTCAAACAAGAGCCCAATGAACCCTTGCATGAGATTTGGGAGATATATCGGACGATGATGAAAGAGTGCCCAAACAATGATATGACCTACAACATGATTCAACAAGCTTTCTACTATGGTATCAATACTACGAAACAATGTGTGGTTAATCAATTGGCCGGTGGCAACTTTATGACAACACCTTATGCGGAGGCGCATGAAATTCTTGATGAAATGGCGGAAACATAGTCGGCTTGGCAATCCCGGGCCAATGTCCCACAAGGTGATCCGAATATAATCCACCTCTACAAAGAGTTGCAAGACCATGGGCAAGCCATTGCCGAATTGACAACAACCATGACTCAACTAGCAAAGTCCCAACTCAACCAAGTGCAAGCTCCTAAGCAAGTTCATATTATGGAGGGAGTTAATGTTTTGGTGAACAAGAAGAGGACCAAGGGTCCACAAATGCAAACCCGAGTGGAGAACTATGTGCAAGATTATGGCGGTTTTGATCAAGATGATTCTTATAATGAGCAAGAGGAAGAAGTGCAATATTTGAACAATTTTCAAGGGCAAATAAACAACTCCAAGGCCCAAACCAACAACAATGGCTACAACTAAATAACCATGGAAATTGGAGTTCTAACAATCAAGGGAATTGGTATAATAACAAAAATCAAGGAAATTGGAGTGGAAACAACCAAGGAAATTGGGAAGGCAACAATCAAGATGGGACGTATTGAGAATATGTTCAAGCAAATGATAGAAAAAAGTGTCGATTCGGATGCCCAACTTGCCTCACACAACACATCAATCTGAAATCTAGAAGTTCAAATGGGGAAAATCTCTCAAGTTCCAAATTCTCATCCTAAGGGTGCAGTACCAAGTGACACAATGGTGAACCCAAAGGGTGGTAACAATATGGGGCATGCTATGGTGGTTATCACAAGAAGTAGAAGAGGCGGGAATGCACCCACCTCAAGTGAAAGGTGACTTGTCAATGATGACCAAGTAATGCAAGAAGAAGAGATCCCAAACAATGTTGTTCAAGCAAATGAGGAAGTTCAGATTGATATTGATGATAGTGTTGAAGAGACTCAAGAGGAGGTGAACCCGTCTAGGGAACACGTTATTTACATACCGGAACGGGTAGTGCAAAAGGCAAAGGCGCCATTGCCTAAGCCTCCTCCTCCATACCCCCAAATACTTGCCAAGCAAAATGGTGAGAATCAATTCAAGAAGTTCATTCAAATGATGAAGAGCCTTTCAATCAATGTGTCATTGGTAGAAGCTTTGGAACAAATGCTCGGTTATGCAAAGTTTATGAAAGATCTTGTAACAAAGAAGAGGTCGATGAATTTTGAGACTATCAAAGTGACTCATCAAGTGAGTGCTATTGTTCATTCAATAGATCCTAAGTTGGAAGATCCCGGTGCTTTCACAATTTCTTATACAATTAGAAGTGTCGAGTTTGCTAAGACTCTTTGTGATCTTGGGGCAAGTATAAAGTTTATGCCCTATTTGGTTTTCAAGACTTTGGGGATTGGGCAACCAAGATCCACTTCTATGAGATCGCAAATGGTCGATCGTACCATGAAAAGGTCGTTGGGTATGATTGAATATATTTTGGTCCGGGTTGATAAATTCATTCTTCCAGCAGACTTGGTCATTCTAGATTGTGAAGTTGATTATGAAGTACCAATCATTCTTGGAAGACCTTTCCTTACTATGGGTAAGGCTCTTAGTTATGTAGAAGCCAAAGAACTCATTTTTCGGGTTGGTGATTAAAAAGTGGTATTCCATGTGTGTAAGTCCATGCGGCAACCAAATAGCAATGAGGTATGTTCTTTTGTGGACTTGGTGACCGATGTCATTGTTGATGATAAAAGTGCTACTATAAATGTTGGTGATATGTTGGAGGTCGTTTTACTCAATTTTGATGATGACGAGGTGGATGGTTTCATGGAACGCGTGAACTCTTTGCAAGGAATGGGGTCGTAACACTATGCACCCAGAAAATTATCTTTGGATCTTGAAAATAGGAAGACTCCTCCTACAAAGCCTTCTATTGAAGAACCACCTACTTTGGAGTTGAATTCATTGCCTCCACACCTTCGATATGAATTTCTCGGCCCTTGTTCTACTTTACAGATTATTCTTTCCTCTTATTTGAATAACGTGCAGGTTGATTCCTCATTGGCGGTATTACAAAAGAGCAAGAAGGCTATTGGGTGGACCTTGGTGGATATTCGGGGTATAAGCCCCGCATTTTGCATGCATAAAATCAAATTGGAGGATGGCGCTAAACCATCCATTGAATATAAAAGAAGACTCAATGAGGCTATGCTAGAAGTTGTCAAGAAGGAGATTATCAAGTGGTTGGATGTCGGGGTTATCTACCCCATCTCTGATAGTTCGTGGACCTCTCCGGTTCAATATGTCCCAAAGAAGGGGGGCATGATGGTGGTTACCAATGATAAGAATGAATTGATTCCTACAAGAACGGTGACCGGTTGGAGGGTTTGTATGGATTATCGCAAGCTCAACAAAGTAACAAGGAAGTATCACTTTCCACTTCCTTTCTTAGATCAAATTCTCGATAGATTGGCCGGTCGTGCTTTCTATTGCTTTCTTGATGGGTACTCGGGCTACAACCAAATTCTCATTGCTCCGGAAGATCAAGAGAAAATAACCTTTACATGTCCCTATGGTACTTTTGCTTTCAAGAAGATGCCATTTGGTTTGTGCAATGCACCGACGACTTTTCAACGGTGTATGATGGCTATTTTCACGGACATGGGGAGGACTACCTTTAAGTTTTCATGGATGACTTCTCGGTGGTTGGGGATTCTTTTGATGATTGTCTTGCAAATTTGGACAAAGTGGTGACTAGATGTGAAGAAACCAACTTGGTACTCAATTGGGAGAAATGTCATTTCATGGTCGAGGAAGGTATTGTCCTTGGCCATAAAATCTCAAGGAATGGAATTGAAGTTGACAAGGCAAAGATTGAGGTGATTTCTAATCTTCCACCCCCAACTTCGGTGAAGGGTGTGCGGAGTTACCTAGGCCATGCGGGTTTTTGCCGGCACTTTATCAAAGATTTCTCTAAAGTGGTGAACCCATTATGCAAGCTCCTTGAGAAGGATGCCAAGTTCAATTTCAATGATGATTGCATGAGAGCTTTTGAATTATTGAAGCTCAAGTTGACAACTACTTCTATCATTATCGCGCCAAATTGGAGTGTACCTTTTGAACTCATGTGTGATGCAAGTGATGTAGCAGTTGGGGCTATTTTAGGGCAACATATCAACAAAATTTTCCATCCGGTCTACTATGCTAGTAAAATCATGAATAGTTCCCAAGTCAATTATACCATTACGGAGAAAGAGCTCATTGCTATTGTGCTTGCAATTGAGAAGTTTTGCCCATACTTGATGGGTGCCAAAGTTATCGTCCACACGGACCAGGCAGCCCTTTGTTATCTTATGAGAAAAAAGGATTCCAAATCTCGGTTGATGAGATGGGTGCTCTTGTTGCAAGAATTTGATATTGATATCCAAGATAGGAAAGGTAGTGAAAACCAAATGGCAGACCACTTGTCTCATTTGGAGTAGGAGGGGAGGCCGCATGATGGCCTTGAAATCAATCACTCATTTCTCGACGAGCAACCTTTGGCAATTTCAATGAAAGAGGTGCCATGGTTCGCAGACTTGGCAAATTTTCTTGTGAGTGGAATCATTCAGGATGAGTTCTCTTCAAACCAAAGGAAGAAGCTCAAATGAGATTGTCAAGATTATTATTGGTATGAACCATACCTTTTCCGGAATTTTACGGATTGGGTGATTAGGAGGGGTGTGCCAGAAGAAGATCAAGGTGATATTCTGGGAGATTGTCATTCTTCACCATATGGTGGTCATCATGGTGGAGCAAGAACGGTGGCCAAAGTGCTTAGTTGTGGTTTTTATTGGCCAACTCTTTACAAGGATGGTAGTGATTTGGTGAAGAGATGTGATGAATGTTAACGGGCCGGTGGAATCTTAAAGAAAAATGAAGTGCCTCTCACAACCATCTTGGAGGTTGATATTTTCGATGTTTGGAGCATTGAATTCATGCGCCTTTTTGTGAGCTCTTGTGGAAATACTTACATCTTGGTCGCGGTGAATTATGTGTTCAAATGGGTTGAGGTCGTCTCTTTACCCAACAATGAGGCAAGAAGTGTAGTGGCTTTCTTGAAGAAGAATATTTTTACAAGATTTGGTACTCCACGTGCAATCATAAGCGATGTGGGGTCATACTTTTGCAGTAAAGCTTTTGAAACTCTACTTAGCAAGTACGGTGTTACTCACAAGGTCACGACTCCCTATCACCCACAAGCTAGTAGGCAAGTGGAAGTCTCCAAATGGGAGATAGAGATTATCTTATCTAAAACGGTGAATGCTAATCGGACGGATTGGTCAAAGAAGCTTGATGATGCATTATGGGCTTATCGGATGGCTTACAAAACACCTATTGGAATGTCTCCATACCGGTTGGTGTTCGGGAAAGCTTGTCATCTTCCGGTGGAACTAGAGCACAAGGAAATATGGGCTCTAAAGAAATTAAATCTTGATTGGGATGTAGCCGCTAACTTGTGGGTTACACATTTGAATGAATTGGATGAGTTCCGGTACCATGTATATGTGAGTTTGCCCTTGTACAAAGAAAAGATGAAATATCTTCATGACAAATACATTTGGAACAAAGAGTTCAAGGTGGGCGATCTTGTATTATTGTTTAACTCAAGGTTGAGAATGTTTTCCGAAAAGTTAAAATCCAAGTGGAGTGGTCCATTTGAAATTGTTGGTATGACACCTTTTGGTGCATTAGACTTGAAGAACAAAAACAATGAAGTATTCCGAGTCAATGGCCATCGGGTGAAGCACTACTTGGGTAAGGATGGAGATAGCCATGTGGTGGCGGTTATTTACTTCACTTGAGGGTGCTTTGACATTGCGTCGTGCTACGACATTAAATCAGACATTTCTTGGGAGGCAACCCATGTTCTTTTCCTTTTTCTTTTGTAGTTAGATGTTATTTGTGTTCTAACTTGATTTGAAGTGTGCTACAGGGTTGACTGTGACTTGCAGAAAGGGTGGACTAGAAAATAGCTAAGTGTTGAAGGAACTGCGGACCACACTTTATTTGTGTGGACCGCACAATTTCATGTGCTACAGCAGAGGTACATGCGCGGTCACACATTTCACATGTGGACCGAACAATTGGAAGCTTGCCAAAGTGTGAAAATGTAAACTCTCTGAATTTTTGATTCTGTCAGTGATGGGCAAATCTGCGACCGCAAGACGAATTATGCAGCCGCACTGAAAAATGTGCGGACCGCACATGAGGCTCAGAGAAGGCAGACCCAGGTGAAAGAGTGTGGACCGCACATGGAACTGTGCGGCCGCACTCGACCCTTTTTACCTCTTATGACTTTTAGTATAAATAGAACTTTTGAGCTCATTTTACACTTTTCACTCTCTTCACAATCACTGTTACTCTTGCAGTGCGGCCGCACTCGACCCTTTTTCCCTCTTATGACTCTTAGTATAAATAGAACTTTTGAGTTCATTTTACACTTTTCACTCTCCTCACAATCACTATTACTCTGCAAGTTTTCCTGAGATATTTTCACTGTCCCCCACATACACCTACCTGTGCTTACACACCCAGTACACTCACTCTATTTGGTATGCTTCATTTTATGTTAATTTTTTTGTGTGTTAGTTTAATTTTTGAAATTTTAGTTTCTTTTTAGGTCATCTGTTATTAGAGTTCATCCATGTGTCCATGTGAGGTAGATCTGAACTGGGTAGTTGATAGTACATGCTCTAACGTGTTGGGTTAGTTAGATTTCATGTTTATACCATGTTGCCATACCGATTTATACAATTAATTGCAAAATCTAAGTACAAAATGACAGCCTAAACGTAATTTTTGAAATATGTGGTCGTATTTGAATTTGTGCGGTCCGCAGTTTGTGTTTTGGGAACCTGGTGAAGACAAGTGTTTCTGCGGCCGTACATTAATTATGTAGACCGCAGAAATCTGAGATAGGCCGCACTTGAAAATGTGCAGACCGCAGATGAATTCTGCGGCCGCAGACGGCCTCCGCACTGACTTCAAAGAGGAGGCTTTTGATATCTTTGAAGTTTACTTGTCAAAAGTGCGGCTGCACTTGCAATTGTGCGGTCTGCACTCCCTATTTGCGTCCGCACATAAAAATGTACGGACCACAGTTCCCCATTCCTGCAGCATGTTGTTTCCGTAGTAACCCCACTGTGTCCACATTGTTCTCCCTTGCCTACATGAGTCTTGAATGTGTTGAATGATAACTTGCAACTAACAATCTCTTTTGCTTTGATACAGACAATGGTTCGATCGCGTGGCCACGGTGACACTACAAAGGGCAGAGGTGACTCTTCTAGGGGTCGAGGTAGAGGTACCTTGACCCTTAGCTAGCCCAAAACTATTAGGAAGAAGGCCACTGCATGCAGAGGGAGGGGGTGCAGACCTCTCCGAGTCTAGCTCCTATGTCCCATCTAGAGAAGCTTCTGAAAACAACTTCGCCTCTATTCCGGAGGAGCAGGAATTTACATAGTCTAGGCCACAAGGGCGATATGAGCCCATGGATGAGGCCTCTTCATCTCACAACACTTTCGAGGGGTCGAAAAGTGCTAGCCAAACTTCTGAGCTAGCAGCTGCCCCAGACACAGATGCGCAAATTGTACAGGATATCCCTGATGATGGTAGAGGGGGAGAGGGTACATCCACTGGTATGGAGATATCAAATAAGAATGAGATATGGGAGGATAGGTTTGTTAGCTTGGCTGCCTTCACTGAGTTCCGTATGTGATGGCCGGCAAGATAATTAACACTTGAGCGGCAGTTTCTGTTGAAGGATTTGGATAGATATAACCCTGTAGTGTTGAGGCAGTTCAGAGCAAGAAAGGGTTGGATGTGGTTCAATGAGAAAGTTGAAGATTCCAAAGAGCACCTTGTCCGCGAGTTCTATGCCAACATTTCTCACATTCGAAAGGGGACAAAGGTGACCAAAACTACGCAACCTCAAGGTGAGGTTTGATCAGCACATGCTAAATGCGTTCTTGGTGTTTGAGGACTTGGAGCCGAAGGAGTACCTAGAGAAGTGTGCTATGAAAGAAGAAGTCTAACCATGGCTAGCTGAGATCTTAGCACCACCGGGGCCACTACCACCATGGATCACTGTTGGGTTTCCCATTCAGCGGAACACATTGAGCTTTGAGGCGAAGGGATGGCTGACTTTTGTGTGTAGCAGACTTGATCCATGCCAGAATGAGACCCATCTGCCTCTTCCATGTGTTATTCTTATGGCTTCTATCATGGTCGGGTACCTAATTATTGTGGGTGTCGTGATGTTGGATAACATTTCATTGGTAGCACAGCAGACCAACACGGCCTACCCTTATCCCAACACTATCACAGAGTACCTTACTGATGCAAAGGTAGATCCAAGATCATACGATACCAAGGTGAAGCCCAAGAAGCCATTTTACTAGTACTCGTTGATGGATGCGAAAAACCCAAAGAAGAGAGCTCAGCCTTCTACCACCACATGCTAGTCTTATGAGCCGACAGTGGTAATCTCTGAGACAACTGACATTCCATCTACCTCTGCTGAGCCTTCTCCTAGTGCTACTGCTACGCCTCTGCCACCATCTCCAGGTCCTACCACAGCCCCCAGAGCAGCCCCTGCTATAGCTCCGAGGCTGGTGCCCATGCCTATAACTCCATTATCTGCTCTGCGAGTCTCCCATACATTGGCGAGTCTCAACAACTGGATGTAGACAGCTACTTCCAACTTGTCTGAGATATATAGCACTGTTGTAGTGCAGTCATCTACATAGGCACCACAGGTCTCCACTAATCTTAGTGAGATGCTGCGTAAGATTCTGGACACCCAAAAGATGATCATGGACACTCTGGTACAGCACGAATCGGTTATTGAGGAGTTGACCAAGGAAGTGAAGAAGATGAGGAAGTCCCAAGCAAGCAAGAGATCAGTTGATAAGCTTAGGAAGTAGGTGACCTGACTTGCAACAGCATGGGATTTTCCTTTTGACATGTTACTTGACCCAGACTCATCCGCCCCAGATCCATCTGCACCGGTTGAGGCAGTGCGTGCAATGTTTGCTACTCCTACCACTCTCAGTTATGATGATAATGAGATATAGTTGGTTGACCCAACGGGAGATGATGTTGCTGGGGACACTGAGATGTCCAAGGATGCTTAGGGAGTTTTCTTCGCCCTCACTCTTTTCACTCTTATTTTGTTAAGAATTAGGGACAATGCTTACTTTTATTCGGGGGTGGAGTTTATTTAATTGACACATTTTGGATACATTCAGACTGTAATAATTGGATGATTCTGTTTCTTTTCTTATTTGTAGTTTATCTATCTTTAGTAGTTATTGTTCATTAGCTTCTTTAACTTTCCACTTTCGTTTTTGTTTTGTTAGTAGCTTCTTTTTATGTTAGTAGCTTATTTTTATATTTTTTTCATAGTAGTATGGATAATAAGCCCTTGATTTTCTTAATGCCACGGTTCTTTCCAAAAGTAATTTTATGTGAACCAGGTAACTCGTCCCGAGGATCGATGGCGTGATAACCTTCTTAAGGGAATGAGTCCGTCTTTTTTGTGTTTAGGTAATAATAATAATAGTAATAGTAATGAATAAAAGGCCTAATCAAGTCATTCTCAAAAAAGATTTATCCATGCTTCATTTGGTACCAATACACTTAACTATGTGATTATGGTTTGAAACAATGTTTTCAAAAGAAAATAGCTCTAGTTAGTGACTTTGAGACTCTTGAGTTGACTTTGGTAATTATTGAGTGGTTTAATGGACCATAGTGATATTTAACTTGATTGTGGTTGTTATAGGCTCTCGACTCTATCCTCTTTTATGGTCTAGTTGCGTGAGGGGTTAGGTGATCTTTCGTTGCTAGTCCAAGTACACGTGTGAATGGTCTAGAACTTGTCCCGAATGTGCTTCAAGGCGAAATCTTATGTTTTCTTGGTTTGGAAAATGATTGTAGGCTTTCCTTGGTCTGTTTGAGATTTTTATTGCCAACCAATGTTGTTATCCCTACTCAACCCCCTTTGAGCCTCTAGCCTTTCTCATTTGATAACCATGATATAAGTCTTTACCTGTTTTGCCGTGATCCTCTCTTGGCACCCGGACCTTTCTTAACACTCTTGTAAAATAAGTGGCTTAAGGCATAAGTTTGGAGGAGAGTTGAGGAATTTGAAAGAGGTATCAAGGCACCAAAAAGAGAAAAGAAATAATCTCTATGAAAGAGAAGGCAAGAAAAGAGAAAGAAGAAAAAGAAAATGCAAGAAAGAGAATAAAAGGAAGGGTTGATGGAATCAAAAAGAGGTAATTATCCCTAACATGAGCATCAAGGTACAAAATGAAAGAAATGAACAAGAAAGAGTGATGTCAAGTCTCTCTAACCCCCAAGAAAAAAAGAATGCAACTAAGAATTGGTAAATGTGAGCCAAGAAATGAAAATGTGGAGTGTTTAAGGAAAGGTGTAACCACTTACCCATATGGTATCCTACCCCAATCCAAAATCCTTCATTACAACCCGAAAGAAGTCCTACTTGATTTTGAACCGAGTGAGCTTACATTAGTGGTGATCTACATGAGGGGCAAGCCTATGGTACTTGAAGTCGTACCTGTGACATTCTTTTGTGAGAGAAGAGTGAACCTTCCATTGATCTAAAGATTGAGTGCTAACTTTTGAAGTGAGCTTGGAAAATGGAAGGTAGAGGAGGAAGAGTTTGGAGTCCACCATGATCTACATGATAGAACAAGAATCCTCAATGAGTAAAGTCAATTCTTGAAGCTCAAATGTTACATTAGAACTATATGTGCATGATATGTGAATTGTCACCTTGTTGATAATGCATGAGTATTGTGGGTAATTGGTGGTCCCAACTTAGTATGAATGGCTTACTATTGACTCGCTGAAATGACCTTTCACTCTGAAGAGGTGAGAACTAATCTATTTGCTTGAGGACAAGCAAAGACTTAAGTTTGGGGGAGTTGATAAGTGTGGATTTTAATCACTTATTAGTACCTTCTTGCTTTAGTTTTAGTCCGAAAGTGTTGATTTATGTTCCCAAAGCTAATGAAAGTGTGCAAATTGCAGGAATGTTGGAGATTTGGACTCTAGTGAAGAAATCTAACTCAAAAGGGAGTGTTCCAGCTCATAAGGAAAGAAGGTGTGCAGCAGACCAAAAGTGCGGTCCGCAGAAGAAAGCGCGGACCGCAGAATTCTCTCTGCGGCCGCAGCTCTGGTGTAAAGCTCATAAGCCTATTAAAGAGAAGTGCGGACCGCACACAATTTGTGCAGTTGCAAAACATGGTCACACTGACAAGAATTCAAAAGGTTCAAAGAGTGTGAAAAATGACCAAGATTGAAGCCTTGCCAGAAGTGCGAACCACACATAGAATTGTGCGGCCGCAGAAGCTCAAGTGCAGCCGCAGATCAAATTGTGCGGCTGCAGAATATCTCAACCTGCAGACTCGAGCAAAGTGCGAACCGCACATGAAATTGTGCGGCCGCAGAACCTCCCGAAGGGCATTTTTGTCAGCGAATTTTAGGCCACTATAAATAGACGGGAATTACTTTTTTAGGTCAAGTTTGGTAGTTTTTTGAGCTGCAGTCGTTGTAGTTTACCACTTTTGGTAATTTGTGATCAATTTGGGTCAAAGACACAATAGTTTATCATTTTAATTTTATATTATGGCTTTAATTATTATTTTTTCTTTATTTTCTTCCATTTCTAGTATGAGTAGCTAGATATTTACTAGGGTTGTGACCCAACCATAGTGTGTAAACCTTATGGGTAATTAATCTAATGCTTGTTTATGATTGGGTGTTTGTTATTTAACCTTGTTCATGCTTTAATTAATAGTTGCAAACATTGATTCACGCCTTTTTGACTTGGTCTTTATTTGAGAAAGAGGGACCTAGTTTAGCAAAACTTGGCTAACAAGAAATTGGGCTAGTTAAGGATTTGACTAGCCTAATTAAAGGGTTTGAACGAGAGATAGGGAAAATCCGACTTGAGCTCATATCAACTACTTGGCTTGATACCCATTTTGGCTTGAGAAAGCCAAATTGGGCAAAATCACTCTATGACCGAGAGGTATCGAGTGGGTAACTTAGAGTTGAGAGATATAATATACCCAATCACTAAAATAAGTGTTAACGTAATTAACCTATTAGGCTAACACCTAGGCGAAGGTTACATTCCTAGGCCTTTTACCTATTTGAAAACAATCAAAAATAATTAATCAATTTCTAGTTTCATTTCTCTAGTTAATCATTGATAGTATAGTTTATAGAAGTAATTTGCAAAACCAACTTGTTTGGAAGCGTATTTTACCTATTTCGTGTACACGCATCAAGTGTACACTCTAACACCCACACTTAGCTCCCTAAGGAAATCGACCCCGACTCATAGTTGGGTACTATTCTTCTAACGACCTCTTCCACTCATTGTTGAGTGTGGATTGGGAGTGGATCAGCCCCAAATCACGATCCATCTTCGTAGCACCCGATCAAATAAAATGCCATCAACTCTAAGCCTCTTCAAGGATCATCACCCTTGAACTATTAACACTTGAAATACCATTTCGACCCCGAAGTCGTAACACATCGTCATCTCTGATAATCGCTTATTAGGTACCACTTCGCAACACTATGTCCCTAAGGACAGGAAAATTTAAACCATCATACTGACGAACCTTAATGCGCACAAATAAGGACGAGAACACACCAATACGAACAAGAATTCTACCAAGTTTGAAAATATCCGATCTCGTTACTCCGTCAGCCAAAGCCTGAACATCCATAGTCCAATTGCCTCACCTACGCTGGAATAAACACCAACCTCCCAATCTTGAATCGAATAATCCTCCTCCCGAAGCATTCACCGTCGCAACACAGAAGTAAACACCCTACTATTCATGCTACACTGCACGATAACAATAAGAGAAACATCACAATATATTGTGCATAGCCCCAGACTCGTGAGCAACACCAACACTGGGAAGAAATGCGAACACACCTCGACAAGACGAAGATAGTAGTCCGTCCGCGCACGCAGAGAAGAACATCCTGCACCACATCTGTAGTATTACCACAACTTGTCAGTGCACAACTGATATCGAATGCTCGGCATCGCGTATGAATGAGTAGGAAGGAACTGAAGACATATTCTTCAACGAAATCAAATCGCACGACAAGGAATCAAGAAATGAAAGTTCTTCTAACAACCCTATAGCGTTTCGAAGATAAGTACAGACGTCTTCGTACCGATCCACAAGACTTTACCAGACTTGCTCATGATTCATGAGACCTAAGTGAACCTCGTGCTCTGATACCAACTGTCACGACCCAGTTCCCATCATAGGTCACGATAGCGCCCAACGATGTCGTTAGGCAAGCCAACGATAAACCTCCAAATCCTTATCAATTTTTATAGCTTTAAAATTTGAAATTACATAAGTAAATGGGATTAAATTTAGAAACCATACAAATACACGCCCTTCCTTCCCAAAACACAAAGCGAGGTGATAATATCATTAAGTACAACTGTGAACATCCACTAGAAATCCCTAAAATTCAGTGTCACAAATGCATAAGCATCTACTAGGAAGTACAATACTAATACAATATCTGTCTGAAATATAAAATAGAAAGGATATAGTGAATGAATAAGATGGGAACTCTGTGTGCTGCGGATCGTAACATAGAATGTAGCTACCACAAAGTCTCCTCAGCAGCTGCGCATGTGTGCCAAGATGACCACCAAATGTATTTATCTCAGTACCTGCACAATTATTGCAGAAGTGTAGTATGAATACGTAAACAATGCGTACCCGGTAAGTATCTAGCCTAACCTTGAAGAAGTAGTGACGAGGGGTCGACATCGACACTTACTAGTGATCCAATGATCAAAATACAATAAAAGTAGACAGGTATGAGGCATAGCACATAAAAGCAACGAAATAAATATATGTGCATAACACAATCCTCAACAGAAGAGTAACTACGAAGTACTCAATTAACAGATACTACCTCGAATATAATACATAATGGTCAACACCAGATAAAATGTCACATCTCAAGTCAGAAGAACTCATAAGTACGCTGACTCCTTATCGCATATTACGCACGATTCTGCCAAGACAAACGGCCTGATCCCATAAGAGTGCTTTATAGAACTGCCGAGGCAAATGACCCGATCGCATAAGAGTGTGTTACAAATCCTACCGAGGAGAACGGCCCGATCCTATAAGAGTGTATTACTAATCCTGCCGAGGAAAATGGCCCGATCCTATAAGAGTGTATTACTAATCCTGCCGAGGCGAACGGTCCGATCCCATAAGAATAGTGTACTTTGTCGAGGTGAACAACCCAATCCCATAAGAATATATTACATGATACTGTCGAGGCGGACGACCCAATCCCATTAGAATATTGTTGAGGCGTTCAGCCCGATCCCATAAGAATATGAATTTTGACGGGTCACTAGCCCCACTCACGAATATACGTATGAGTTATTAAATTTAAGAAACTTTTCGGACGAATACGCACAACGCAGAAGAAATCCTTAAAAGGAAACATAATTTCCACGACTAATCAAGTAGTTCGTCAAGTATCCAAAATAGCAAGTCTGGTACTCTACACAAGTCTAGTCTCATGCTAAAATGTAAATTAAGGCATCTAAGCAGGCAAGGATAACTCAAGTAATATAGTTAAAACATGGTGTGAGTCTACTTTTACCCGGACCTCATCAAGAATCTAGCATACACACGGACACTCGTCACCTCATACGTGTGTAGCTCCCATAACACGTAGCACACAACAAATAAAGCACCTACAGGGTAAATTCCCTCTTACAAGGTTAGACAGGAGACTTACCTCGCTTTGAAATTCGATAGCCGGCTCCAACGCCTCTCTAACATCTCAAACCAATGCCAAACGATCCAAAACTAGTCAAAGAACGTGCAAACCAATCAAAATATACTCAAAGACTCGTAATTTAATAATTAGAAATAAATTTTCAACTCCGCACGAAAAGTCAACAAAGCCAACCCCAAGCTCTCGCGCCCGAATTTAAAAAATTATAGAAAATAACTATTATCCATAATTTATATAGTCTATATGTAGAAAATCATATAATTTTGTTCATGAATTGACCCTCAAATCAAGGGTTTATCATTTCTCAACTTTGGGGCTCAAAACCCCACTTTCTACAATCCAACACTGATAAAATGATAACCAACGAAAATAACAATCATAGAAAAATATCAAAACAAAAGGTTAGATATTGACCCCTTTGTTGAGACGAGAATAACGTTGTGAAAATCATCTCAAACGGAGCTCTAGAACTCAAGATATGCTCAAAATACTAAAATATTCGGTTTCCAATTCCAGATGATTTTTGTTCATCGCCTTCGCAAGACACCATCGCCTTCGCGAAGAGCAATTTTTCGCGCTGACTGGTCTATTTAAAATTCCTTCTTCTCGTTCGCGGGACCTCCTTCGCATTCGCGAAAACAAAAGTTCGCACCAGAAACCAGCAATCTTTTCCAACACGAAAATGGGCATAACTCTCTCATACGACCTCGGAATTCGACGATTCTTATTGCTATGATTCTGTAATTATGATACGGATCTAGTGTCTTAATAGAATCACAAATCAAATGTCGTTTTCTCAATATGGTACGCTTTATGCCAAAATTAAAAATGACACTGAAACATCAAATAAAAGTGTGACACAATCCAAACTCATTCGAAACTCATCAGAATCTGACCAAAACTTGTGGACAAGTCGAAAATCATCATACTAACCTATTAATACTTTTAAATCATGAATTCGGGCTCGTTAAGTCCACTATTAGACTGTGGTCAACTCATTTTCTTAAACGTGACTAGTATACAACTTAAGTGTCTGAATCACTCTTAAACATTCTGGATCACGATCAAATTTCACACACAAGTTCCAATCAACTAAATGAACCTATCCAAGATCCCTGAATACCACCCGAGGTCCGATAACACCGAAGTCCACTCCAAGTTAACTTAGCAAATTTAAAAACCTTCAAAATGCAAACTTCCGACAATAAGCGGCGAAATGCTCCCGGGCCACCCAATACTCAACCCAAATATACGTCCTAGTTCGAAATCACCTTACGAACCTATAGGAACCTTCAAATCCCGATTCCGCGGGTGTTTACTCAAAAATCAAACCTTGGTCAACTCTTCTAACTTAAAGCTTCTGAATTGAGAATTATTCTTCCAAATCAACTCTGAACTTTCCGAAAATCAAAATCGACTACACGTGCAAGTCATAATACATATAGTAAAGCTACTCAAGGTCTCAAACCGCCGAACGACATGCTAGAACTCGAAACGACCGGTCAGGTCATTACATTAATGCTCAAAGTCTCAACTCCCAAACCTATTATGCTATTAAAACTAAATTAGTTCAAGCATCTTGAGTAGCAAGCAATAAGGTATTCTAGTGATCTAGTAGCAAGCGACAAGGTATTGTCGTATTGGATATCTTTCCTTTCGTATGATTTAGATTTCTCTTGTTGGATACTTAATTTTTTAACGACTCTACTCTTGAATCTCGGCTTGATTAATATTTTTTTACTTGTGTGATTTATATTCCTCTTGTCTTTGCTTAATCTGTTTTACACTGCTGTACAATAGTGAGATGGATCTTTATGGCCATCTTCATTTTACCTTGATTCATCATCTTTTAAACAGTTAAAATGTCTAGAAATCATGCCAAAGTCCTACCCAAGTACACATGTTATCGTGTTCTAACTTTCACTAACGACTCTTATATGACATTTTAAAAAATATCGAAAACTGAACCGTACCGATACCGAAGAGAAATTGAGATGATTGAGGCAGTTTCAAAAGGTTTACTTTCGGTTATACAAAATATAATAATCGAAAAATTTATATGTTACAAATTTTGTAAAAGAACCGGCCGAACCGCCATTGACACTCCTACTTGTGATCCATTTTATCATTCAATTCAATTTAATTAAATTTCACTTCAATTATTACTTTCCCATTACTTCGGGCATTTACATAACCTATTTAAGCTTATCTAATTTCTCAAAAATAACCACTTCAAATTAAGGCAACACAAAGCACTGTAAGTTAGCACAAGGCCAAACTCAGTCACAGACGACCCCCTAAACTTATTTGATTCTCACTTTAGCACCTGGTCAATGCTTAGTTCCAATATAACATTTATACCATTTAAAATATGGACCAATTAAACACTTTTTGCTAGCATAACAAAAGAAGTGTTATTCACTTCCGTTGGGCGCGTAGATGAATACCAAAGTAATAATTGTTTTTTCCTTAGGAAACTTACACTTTTTACCCATCGATACATGGCTTCAATTTTTATTTTATTTTTTTAAAATGAACAAAAAATTAAAGGAAAAGTATCCCCAACCCCAACCGAGGGGTCTTCCTCTCCAGTCTCCACCCCATTTTCCCTTCTCTTCTCTCGTTCTTCATTCATCATATTCTGCACAGTTTTGTTCTTTTTTTTTGTTTATTCTTTTGGGGTTAATTACAACCAATCCTAGTTCATTGGAGCAGTCTTTTAACCCATGTTTCAGAAATCAATCGAGCACACTTGTTGAAAAGAATATATCACCGAAGAAATTGAGATTGCCGAGTTCTTTTTTAAGGATCCCGATCTCATTTTTCAGACTCTTTTCTTCAAAATTTTAAGGAACCAGATCGAGAAAAAGCCCGTGGGTCTTGGGGTAAAGCGAAGATTTGGGAAGAAGAATTGCAACCACCAAACAATTATTTTTAGATCTTTTTCGTTCAACTTTAAATCGCCAAGGTATATAAAAGAGACCATACCATGGTCACTACAATAATCTGCTACACAGTTACTAGGATCTCCATGGAAAGGAAAATAAAAACATATGAAGAGGAGAAGAATAAAGAGGAAAAGAAAAAACAAAAGATAACACGAGAAAAGGTAAACAGGGGAAGAAGTTCACGGACGTTGGCGGCTGGTTGTTTAATTGGAGTTGGGAAAGAAGAAGGGGGCATGGGGTTGCTGGGCTTAGGAGGCCGGGGTGGGAAATAAATTTTTCACGTGTCGCTTGTTGATTGATTAATTTGCCATGTAATATGCGCTTTGCAACACAAGCTGATTTTTTACAGCAGATGGGGGAAAAAACAAGGGTTTAATTGGTACAAAATTTAATAAACGATATAAGTAGTAAAATTGGAACTAGGGAAGAATCCATGAGTTTAAAGATCATGGCCAAAACACATATAGGAAGTAATCACTTACATGGGCCGGCCGTCTGGCCAAGTTAGTCAGGGAAGATGCAAATCCGACTATTTATAAAACCAGCTCGAGTTCCTTCCTGATCCTGCAATAAAAGGTACACTGATGATCAAAATGTTTCTGCTTGCTGGAGTAATACATAGCTCGCAGGCAAGAGGGGTGTGTGACTGTGTGTGGATGTGTGGGGCAGCTCAAGTATGACAACCATTTCAAGCTCGTAGAGGAACCTTCATTTCAAAATGCCAAAGGGCCAGATCCCATTATGCCTGTCATTGAGCCCAAAGTAAACTCTGCATAAGTGAAAAGCGCCAAAACTACTTGAATTGCCTCAGTAAATGTGTTTAATAACTCTTCACCTGATATAACCCTGAACAATTTTAATGGCCAAGTGAAACTATTCTACATTCCTCAAATCAATATCTTCATAAGATTTCAGAAATCGTTATATTAAAAAAAATGAAATGAAGTGACAGGTGTGACGGTTGCACACAAGAAACATATCGTCCTTCAATCTCAAAAAATAAGTTCTTACCAACTCCATAAGAATTACGACAATTTCAATTGTTCATCAAAAAAATTTCTAACAGATCAGTATAAAATACAATCATCTAGCTAGATCTGCAAAACTCTATTCCACGCTAGCCCTTGCCAGTAGACTATACTTGTGGCCACAACTTCACATTGATCACTGAGATGGACAACCTGCATATGTTTAAACCTAGCATTCAGTAAGATCAAGCTTTATTGATGTGTTGAAGATTTCATACGTAAGAATGCGGGGAAAAAAGAACTAAACACAACACCTCTTCTTTCTTTTTCAGACAACACATACTACCAAATGTGAAAAAAACAGAAGTCAACACATTGAAGTACAAGAGTTTAAGCAGACTTGTGTACTGACAAAAAGATCGTGTAAGCCACAGCTCCGCTAGAATCCTAATAAACAAACCCCACCCACCTCCCGGACAAAAAACAGAACAAAATGAAACTGCAACAAAATAAGCTCTACAGGATTATGTCGGGTTATCACAAAAGATCCGGGCCCAAGACCCTAAGCGAACAGTCCAATTATTACAAGCATCTCATGTGCAAGAAAAGATCAACATAAAATGAAAACTCTCCATATTTCAAACTCTTAGTTCTCGTCAACCAGTCACCCTTCTTGCAAGGCCTTCCAATAGTAAAAAAGTTTCATCAAAGCCATTTGACACTCCTGACCAAATTAATGCATGAACAGTCTGCAGTGGCCCTTTGTGTGCTTTTTTTTTGGGGGGGGGGGGGGGGGGGTTCCTCCCCTTCTCCTCTGTAATCTCCTTAATAAAAAGGAAGGAAAACAATCTTCCAATTTAAGCGCACAACATAGCCATTGGTTACAAGTTCAAAGGATTTAAAATATCAATCTGACAACAATGTTCTTAAGAGCTCAGGGAAAAAAATAACTAAAGCATCTGTCAGCTGAACATACCAATTGGTACGAGGGATGGCTAGTCACTTACAGGATTGGCACGAACAGATCAAAATCTACAATCCAAGCAAATTCCATCTGATGACATGAATTATTATTGAACTCCATTTAATTTCTTTTTTGGAATGAATTGTTGAACTCCATTTAATTTTTTTCCTGATATGTTATAGAATTATAAAATGCGAAGGTTACTGTTAGTCTAATAAAAGGGCAAACCGGTGCACAAAGCATCCAGCATTCACGCAAGATTCGGAAAAGGGCCACATCTCAAGGAGGTGTGTGATATAGGCAGGCTACCCTAATGCAAGCATTAGTGGGCGAGTCTCAAACCCATGAGCTATAGGTCACTCGAAGACCACCTTTACTGTTGCTCCAAGGCTCGGAAAAGGGCCACATCTCAAGGAGGTGTGTGATATAGGCA
The DNA here is from genome assembly GCF_000715075.1 of Nicotiana tabacum. NCBI lineage: Eukaryota > Viridiplantae > Streptophyta > Magnoliopsida > Solanales > Solanaceae > Nicotiana > Nicotiana tabacum. The sequence goes on along the minus strand of NC_134091.1, from coordinate 64,072,029 downwards.
GGCTACCCTAATGCAAGCATTAGTGGGCGAGTCTCAAACCCATGAGCTATAGGTCACTCGAAGACCACCTTTACTGTTGCTCCAAGGCTCTCCTTCTCATTCTAATCAAAACGTTTATATGCGATAAAGAGGTGGTGGATGTAGTTCAATCTTGCAAGGAATAGAGAGAGAATCATTTGGAATTCGCGATGATTGAATCGACCATTTTTGGGTTACGAATAGAGAGCCAGCCAGCCAAAATAACATAGACACACACTTATGTTACATGGTTCAATATGAAAATGAATATTGGTATGTGATGTTCAAGCCAACTTGACTATTGTGTTAAAACATTGGATTCAAATGTTAGTCTCTCATGGTATTTTTTTAAGAACATTGTGTCTAATTCAAACCCAAAATCTAACTCAAGCAGTTCGCAATGCCCAAAACTATAGAGATTCTAGCACTCCCTAACATACTTAGGGTGAACATATGGAACCTGAAGTAACATGACATGGATGGCCTATACTGCTAACCAAAAACCAGGAAGAGTTTGGCTCTGATACCACGTTTAAGAAATAAACATTCGACTCAACTCAACTCCAAAAGCGCTCAAGTAATGTAAGAACTGTTCAAGACCATATAAGGAGATTATCGCACATACACTTAATCCCAATGGGATTCTAACAGTTATCATTCCAAGTTTATCGACCGCTAGGTTGCATCCTTGATGTGAGAAGGATGCCGTATGGACTACTCACAGGTTTTTGGCGCATTCTGCAGTATCCATACTAAGAACCCATCATAACCCTCTATGTTACAAGTACATCAAGGCAAACTTCCTAGCAAGATGATCTCCACCCTTTTGTCTCTCAGATAAATAACTAGATTGAAATGTTGGCTAAGTACACATTCCAGCCTAATGATGTTCTTTACAGAAAATCATTCATCGCGGTGAGAAATACTTCTTGGAGAAAGAATATAAATTATCTTCCATCTAAGGATTTGATATTTTTGAAGAACAACCCTAACCTAAGCCAACTTGTGTTCTCTATTACCCATGAAACAAATGCAAGGTATGTAGCAAAGTACTTTTTTTGGGACCAAGATGAGTAATCCACCTACTTCTGTCCTCTGAAGAGTCTTAGCAAGAGTTAGCAAAAGAACCAAATTTCACTTGTAGAAGTCCAAGAAACATGAGCTTCCTTTTAAATCTCTTAGTTCCTACCCGATAAACAATTTCTTTAGCAAAGGAAGTGTAAGTTTGAGGACATAGAAGATGTCATTTATTTTCTCTGTCCTTGTACCCTTCAAAAATGGATACAAGTCCTCAAGGCTGAACAGACTTGACCAATTTCATCATTTTACAAAAGTACAAGTACATAAGTGAATTGTACAGCATCTTTAAAAGCTACAAACAAAAATCCCAGATATCTAACATGTAAATCAGCAACTTGATTCATGATTGCAAGTTGCAACTAATGGTGGCAAAATGGATAAAAACTGTTATTCATCCATATTATCCACTAAAAATGAGTTGGATAATGAACTTTTTAAAAATGGGTCGAATATGGATAAGATCCATACCGTCTACTTAAAAAATGGATAACCAATGGGTTTAACTTTTACATTTGCAAAGCTCAAATTGGAGTTCCTCAAGTTTGGGAGACTAGAAATTCTCCCAAAAATGATCGTATTCAAGAAGCCATGGATTATATGGATATCCACATTATCTGCTGGTTAATCCATTTTCTATTTGTATTAAATATGGGTCGGGTCGGATATTTTATCCGTTTTTGTATTACCTATTTGATCAGCCCATATCCGACCTGACCCGCCCATTTGCCACCCCTAATTGCAACCAATGCCAGACTGAAGACCTTAGTCCATGAGTTGCACAGAAAAAAAAACCAACCCTATAGTTACGTAAATGAATAGAGACAATTCTACTTACCAAAATAATAATTGAAATAGTTTACTGCCTTAATGCACGAAGCTTGATATTCAATTAATTTACTACCCACCTCACTATAAAGTGCTGTGTAACCCATCTCTTTTTCTGAAAACGCAAATTGTTATGCATCTCCTCTAAACATATAACTACTACAAATATACTTTTTCCCTTCTCCCATTTTATTGGGCGTCAGGTAGGGGACTCTCTTTCTCTCTCTCCTTGCTTTGGTTCAACACAGAACTTTTATAAAAAGAACACCGTTTGCTTTCACTAGGGTTGCTACCACACCTATTCTCAGTCTACTTCAGATGCCTGGTCTGTAGGAGATGTCTTTGCTCACACAACCATTATATATCCTGTAAGCTCAGGCCCCAGTGTAAGAAGGCCAACAGAATTCAAAGCAGACCCATCGTCCATATGATAATAGAGTTGACCGGAAGCAATCAGAAGGATTCTACATTAGTTGTTCCCCTGATTTCGGATAGATTACAACTCGAGCAATTACAACTCTAATGACATTTTAACTCCTAACTGCCGTATTAATTTTCCAAAATAAAGCACCATGAAACAGATGTATTTGATACTTTCAATCAAAATATAGCCAGATACAATGGTCTTCCACATAACAGATTCACAATCAGAAGCAAATATTATGCTTCCAACGAATCACTTTGAAAAATAAATATGCTGCCAAATAATTTTTAAAATTGAACAATCAAAAATAATTCTTAACTAATTACCCGTTATAACAAAGCTGCTCCATTAACTTGCTGCTACTTCTTTTTGCTGTTTGACTCTGACGGGTTAGCTGAATATGCCTTAAGCCTGACTTCAGACAGCTTATGCTCAGCTTGTTGCTTCCGCCTCCTACTTCGCCTCGACTGTTTGCTTGTATCTCCATTAGATTCCACTTGTTTCCCTTTTCTGTCATCTGTCTCACCATCAAAATTTTCCTTCTTACCAAACTTTCTCTTCTTTTCAGTTTTTGGCACATGTGAAACTTCTCCTTTAAGTTTCTTTCTCACTTCGAGAGTCTTCAGACGGTCTACCTTCCATTCCTTTTCTCTATAAGGTGCTATCTTCTTCAAAGAGACATATTGACTTAACTCCTTATCCTCCATTGTTAACATCTCCTCTGGAGTTAGCCCGAATCTCTTGGCTCTGACAGGCCTATACTTGAATCTTGTCTTCAAGTCTCCAATAGTATCCTCGTAGTCCAACTTGTAATACTCCTCCATCAGCTGTTCTTTAACTGTTTTCATTAATGTACTAGTCCGCTTCCGCTTCTTCTTCCGCTTACCTTCTTCAGCCACCTCATCATCAGCAGCACTTCCTTTATTATCATCTCCTGTTTGCTCATGATCACCACCTTCATTCTCCATAGCTTTCAGAAGTTTTTCCCTAGTTGATAAAAAGCCATCACGAGGCTCGTCCACTTTATCCCATCCCTTGGGCAGTCCCAGTAACTCATCTTCCTTGTCAAAATCTGGCTTCTCAAGGTCACCATCATCTTCATCCTTATCACTCCCAAACTCGGGATCTATATCATCAGCCTCGTAGTAGGCATCACTAAAAGCCGCCTTCATCTTCCTATCGTGCTCGTCAGGATCAAATTCCTCCTCCAAATCATCGACATCCAATAAGCAAACCTCATCCTCTCCTATCCCAGCAGTCTCCTTAATCTTATCAAGCCTCTCCTTCATCTCCTTCTTCTTCAAGTTCTTCAACCGTTTCAACTCCTCTTTCCTCTCCTCTTCTGCCTGCACCATCCTCTCTTCCTTTCTCTCCCTCTGCAACTTCCTTGTGTTTGTCTTCTTCCTCACAGATCCCTCCACCTGCCTCGAATGTCCCCACACTCGATCCCCTGCATTCTCCTCGAATCTAAAATTAAACTCTCTCTCATAATCCTCTTGTCTCTCAATCTCCTCCTCATCCTCCGAAAACTCCACATCCTCGCCATCATCCCCCCTCTTCCCTTTCTTATCATCCTTCCACATCTTCTTCCTAAAAAAATCCTTTAAAAACACTGTCTCTTCATCCAACTTCTCATCCTCCCCGAAAAACTCATCCAACTTCTTAGCAAACTCATTATCTCCCTCCTCCTCCTCGTCATCACCTAACCCGTCCTCTCTTTTCTCATTCTCTTTCACCTTAAACAAGTCCTCTTCCTCCTCATCCTCCTTAACAGCATTCAAAAACTCCTCTCTCAAATCCTCTTGCTCCTCTGAATACGTCTTCACTTTCTTCTCCTCTTCTTCATCTCCGAACTCGGGACCCTCCTCTATCAAATGCTTAGACACTACATCCTTCAAATACATTGGCTTTTTATTTTTATGTTTCTTCTCCTCAGACTCAAAATTTGTTTCAGATTCAGATTCAGATTCAGAATCGAATAACTTAGCATCTTTATTATTCAAAACAACAGGGTCGCCTTTTTTAATCTTAAGCAAACCATCAAAGAACTTTAAATTACTTGTAGGGTTTAAATCCTCTTCTTCTTCTTCCTCATCTGTGTCTTCGGAAGAGGATTCGTCATCAATGACACCTTTCTTCTTCAGTTCTTCGAGCTTTTGCAAGTCCTCTCGCTTCTTGTTGTGTTCGTAGCGGCGGGCGAATTCCTCGTTTATCTCAATTTTGTCCAGCTTCTCTACATCATCATCGTCTCCGTCGAATAGCTTCATTCCCATTTGCTTTCCTTTAGGGTTTCCGAAAGCTGATTTCAAATGAGGGAGTGCTCTGTTTTAGGGTTTTGGAAGTGAGCAGCTAAAGGCTGAAGAGGACAAATTGGCCATAAAATTGAGGATGTTAAGAGCAATAATTTATTTGTTTTTTAATAAAAGTAATTTTAGAGACTCATTTATAAAGGAAAAAAAGAATTTTGAGAAGGACGTTTATAAAGGGAAAAAACTCATGTTATAAAATAAAGACCGTAAAATAAAGACAACTATAGAGAGAAACTGATATATTATTCAAATTTCAAACTTATGTATATAATGAACTGAATTCTCCTCTATTTATAGAAGAAAAGAAGCTGCTACTGCAAGCTGCTGTGTAAGCTGCTTGTAAGCTGATGTGTAAGCTGCTTGTAAGCTGCTGCTCTAAACTGTTGTGCCAGATATAGATAATCTTCTATCATGGGTAATATTTATCCATAACGGAGTACCGAAAGGATAAGCTTATTCGGGAGGCTTATTTCCAATAGAGTACTAAATAGATAAATGTATTTATGGCGGAGTCTCATATGGATAAACTTTTTCAGGAAGCTTATTTACAACGGAGTACTAAATGAATATCCATAATATAATATATTCATAACACTCCCCCTTGGATGTTCATTAAAAGATAATGTGCCTCGTTAAAACCTTACTAGGAAAAACCCCGTGGGAAAAAATCCTAGTGAAGGAAAAAAAGTACACATATTTAGTAATACGCATTGCTAGCTACCTCATTAAAAACCTTATAAGGAAAACCCTGTGGGAAAAAACCTTAATAAGGAAAAAAGAGTACATCGCGTATTTTACTCCCCCTGATGAAAACCTTGTTTCAAATATTTAAGTCTCCGCATTCCAATCTTGTATACCATCTTCTCAAAAGTTGAAGTTGGTAAAGATTTGGTGAATAAATCTGCCGGATTGTCACTTGAACGGATTTGTTGCACATCAATGTCACCATTTTTCTGAAGATCGTGTGTGTAGAATAATTTTGGTGAAATGTGCTTCGTTCTATCTCCTTTTATAAATCCTCCCTTCAATTGGGCTATGCATGCAGCATTGTCTTCGTATAAAATTGTGGGTCTTTTCTCACATTCCAAATCACATATTTCTCGAATAAAATGAATTATTGATCTCAACCATACGCATTCCCTACTTGCTTCATGAATGGCTATTATTTCAGCATGATTTGAAGAAGTAGCAACAATAGATTGTTTTGTGGAGCGTCATGATATGATAGTACCTCCACATGTAAATACGTACCCGGTCTGAGATCTAGCTTTATGGGGATCAGATAAATAACCTGCATCTGCATAACCAACAAGATCTGCACTATCTTTGTTAGCATAAAACAAACCCATATCAAGAGTTCCCTTTAAATATCGCAATATATGCTTAATACCGTTCCAATGTCTCCGTGTAGGAGAAGAGCTATATCTTGCTAGTAAATTAACAGAAAATGCTATGTCAAGCCTTGTAGCATTAGCAAGATACATAAGTGCACTAATTGCACTGAGATAGGGTATTTCAGGACCCAGGAGTTCCTCATCCTCTTCTGGAGGTCGAAACGGGTCCTTATTCACTTCAAGTGATCGAACAACCATTGGTGTACTCAATGGGTGCGCTTTATCCATGTAAAAGCGTTTTAAGACCCTTTCTGTATAGGCAGATTGATGCATAAAGATCCCATTTGCTAAATATTCAATTAGCAATCCAAGACAAAGTTTTGTCTTTCCAAGATTTTTCATCTCAAATTCTTTCTTAAGATATTCAATTGTCTTTTGGAGCTCTTCTGGAGTTCCAAGAAGATTTATGTCATCAACATAAACAGCAAGTATAACAAATTCTAATACCATTTTCTTTATAAAAATACATGGACAAATAACATCATTTATGTAACCCTCTTTCAACAAATATTCACTGAGGCGATTATACCACATGCGCCCAGATTATTTTAAACCGTACAAAGATCTTTGTAATCTGATTGAGTACATTTTTCGAGATTTTGAATATGCTTCAGGCATTTTAAATCCTTCAGGGATTTTCATGTAAATCTCATTATCAAGTGACCCGTACAGATAAGCCGTAACCACATCCATCATATGTATTTCAAGCCTTTCACGTAAGGTTAAACTGATGAGATATCGAAATGTTATAGCATCCATAACGGGTGAATATGTTTCTTCATAATCGACTCCAGGTCGTTGTGAGAATCCTTGTGCGACAAGGCGAGCCTTTTATCTTTCAACTTTATTTTGCTCATTCCTTTTTCGCACAAAAATCCATTTATGACCAACTGGTTTTATACCAGTAGGTGTTTGGACTACTGGTCCAAAGACTTCTCTTTTAGCAAGTGCGTTCAATTCTGATTAAATTGCCCCTTGTCATTTTGGCCAATCAGATCTTTGTTGACATTCTTCGACAGATCGGGGTTCAAGATCCTCACTATCTTGCATAATGTTAAGTGCAACATTATATGCAAAAATATTATCCACCACTATTTCAGATCGATTTAAATTAATACCATCACCAGTAGAACTTATTAAAAGTTCTTCACTTACTTGAGTCTCGGGTTTATTGATTTCTTCAGGAATCTCATAACTAATCAGATCTTGGGTCTCTTTAGGAGATCCCTTCATAATATCATTTTGATCATTTGTCGATTTTCTTTTTCTAGAATTTCGATCCTTAGAACCCATAGGCCTACCACGCTTCAGGCGTGCTTTAGGTTCACTAGCTCTCATGCTAATAGATGGTCCTGTTGGGACATCAATTCGGATAGGCACATTCTCTGCATTGATATGTGACTTAGTTATCCTTTTCAAATCAGTAAATGCGTCTGGTATTTGATTTGCTATATTCTGTAAATGGATGATCTTCTGGACCTCCTGATTACATATAGGGGTACGTGGATCAAAGTGAGATAATGATGAAACTTTCCACACAATTTCTCTTTTGATTTTTTTTTTCTCTCCCCCTAATTGTGGGAAATTTGTTTCATCAAATCGACAATCTGTAAATCAAGCAGTAAATAAATCTCCCATCAATGGTTGAAGATAGCGAATAATAGAGGGTGATTCAAACCCAATATATATTCCTAACCTTCTTTGGGGACCCATCTTACTGCGCTGTGGTGGTACTACTGGCACATATACAACACATCCAAAAATTCGTAGATGTGCAATATTTGGTTCATGACCAAAAACTAATTATGACGGAGAATATTTATTATAATGTGTTGGTCTGAGACGGATAAGTGATACTGCGTGCAAGATAGCATGGCCCCAAACAGTAGTGGGCAATTTTATTTTCATAAGTAGTGGTCTTGCTATCAATTGCAGTCGTTTAATAAATGACTCTGCAAGGCCATTTTGAGTATGAACATAAGCTACCGGATGTTCAACTTTTATCCCAACTGATAGACAATAATCATCAAAAGCTTGAGATGAGAATTCTCCAGCATTATCAAGGCGAATAGCCTTTATAGGATAATCTGGGAATTATGCCCTTAATCGAATTATTTGGGCTAATAACTTTGCAAACGCCAGGTTGCGAGATGATAATAGGCATACATGAGACCATCTTGAAGATGCATCTATTAGGACCATAAAATATCTAAACAACCCACTTGGTGGGTGAATAGGTCCACATATATCCCCATGTATACGTTCTAAAAAGGTAGGGGACTCAATGCCAACCTTCATTGGTGATGGTCTAGTGATCATTTTGCCTTGATAACAAGCATCACAAGAAAATTCATTATTTGTAAGAATCTTCAGGTTCTTTAATGGATGCCCACTCGAATTTTCAGTAATTCGTCTCATCATTATTGATCCAGGATGGCCCAAACGGCCATGCCAAAGTGCAAAAGTATTTGAATCAGTAAACTTCTGGTTTACGATAGAGTATGCTTCAACTGTACTAATCTTTGAATAATATAAGCCAGAAGATAAAGTTGATAACTTTTCTACAATGCATTTCTAGCCAGAAATATTCTTTGTAATACAAAAATATTCCACATTCATTTCATCTATTGTCTCAACATGATACCCATTTCGGCGGATATCTATAAAACTAAACAAGTTTCTTCGGGACTTGGAGGAGTACAATGCATTATCGATAATAAGTTTTGTTCCTTTAGACAGAAATACAATAGCTCTTCTGGAGTCTTCAATCAAAATTATATTACCATAAATTGTAGAAATATTTGCTTTTTCCTTATGCAAATAAGAAAAGTATTTCTGATCTTTGAATATGGAATGAGTTGTTCCACTATCAACTACACAAATATCTTCATGATTGGTCTTTGATCCAAACATAATTTGAGGATTATCCATATTCTTCAAAATGACATAAGCAAAATAAATATGATAGTAAATATTATAACTTTTATTTATGTACAACAATTACATAACTATACTATCTACTACAAATAACAAAAATTAAAATATTTACATCTCTACAGATTCACTACCGATCACATGACTTGTTTCTCCTTCTGGGAGTGCAAAGTAATCAGCTACATCCAAATGCATGAAGTCTAAATTATCTTCAGAAATAAAATTTGCTTCAGCATTTTTCTCTGTCTTTTTCAAGGAAGCTTGATATAGCTCAACCAGGTGCTTTGGCGTACGGCATGTACGTGACCAGTGCTTTCCTCCACATCTATAGCATGCATTTTCTGGCTTTGCTGCTTGCACCGCTTCATGCTTTTGTTCCTTCCTTTTCCACTGCTGGTAGTGAGGAGGGTTCTTTGGTGCATTATTATTATCATGATTAGAGTTTCCTCCCCAACCACAGCCATGACCACGACTGGGGACACGTCCTCTTCCACGTTTAGCTTGGTGGAAGTTCGTCTCATTCACTTCAGGGAATGGACAAGAACCAGTAGGTCGGCTTTCATGGTTTTTCATTAATAGCCCATTATGTTGCTCGGCTACAAGAAGATGTGAGATAAGTTCAGAATACTTTTTGAATCCCATCTCTCGATATTGCTGCTGCAGGAGCATATTCGAGGCATGAAAAATGGTGAAAGTTTTCTCCAACATATCATGATCAGTAATATTATCACCACATAGTTTCAATCGGGAAATAATTTTGAACATAGCAGAATTATACTCACTGATAGATTTAAAATCTTGTAGCCTTAGATGAGTCCAATCATAACATGCATGTGGAAGAACGACCATCTTCAGGTGGTCATATCTATCTTTCAAATTACTCCACAGTATGACTGGATCTTTAACAGTAAGATATTCCATTTTCAGGCCCTCATCAAGGTGATGGCGTAGGAATATCATTGCTTTGGCACGGTCTTGGTTTGATGCCTGATTTTTATCTTTGATGGTGTCTGCCAGACCCATCGCATCAAGATGAATTTCGGCATAAAGCACCCAAGACATGTAGCTTTTGCCCGATATATCCAGGGCTACAAACTCAAGTTTAGAAAGATTTGACATTATTTAGAAAAAGAAAGTTCATACCTCTGATACTTTCAAAGTATTTTCTCGAGATGGCAGAGTCTCGTGCTGATAACGTGTTATAGAATAAAGACTGTAAAGTAAAGACAAGTATAGAGAGAAACTGATATATTATTCAAACTTCAAACTTATGTACATAATGAACTGAATTCTCCTCTATTTATAGAAGAAAGGAAGCTGCTGTATAAGCTGCTACTGCAAGCTGCTGTGTAAGCTGCTTGTAAGCTACTGTGTAAGCTGCTTGTAAGTTGCTGCTCTAAACTGTTGTGCCAGATATAGATAATCTTCTATCATGGGTAATATTTATCCATAACGGAGTACCGAAAGGATAAGCTTCTTCGGGAGGCTTATTTTCAATAGAGTACTAAATAGATAAATGTATTTATGGCGGAGTCTCATATGGATAAACTTCTTCAGGAAGCTTATTTACAACGGAGTACTAAATGAACATCCATAATATAATATATTCATAACAAATTAAACCTTTAGAGTGGAAATATATTTTTTTTTGAGAGAAACAAAGCAACAAAAAATTAGCTTGAAATCAAATCGGGAATGAAATCTCCCCTGACGATATATTAGAAGACACAAGCGCATATTATTCAAAATGAGACTTTTGACAAAAGACCAATTTAGTTAAATCATTAGCTATCGAATTACCTCCTCTGTATATATGGGCGATAGAGAGTATTCGGTTCCTATCAAAAGGTGACTGATAGTAGGCTATAATTGTGTAGTTTAGCTATTATTTATTCTCTAACTTAGCTGCACTTTATTGATATTTGAATGTTAAATGATAACAAATTGCTCTAATTAAGAACTTTATGTTTTGCATTAGCAATTCCGGGCTATGAGGACGTTAAAGAGTGTTTTGGAGCTAATATGGAGCATTGAAGGCCAATTGGAGGTTAGCGCGCTTAAAAAGAAGAAAGAAAAAAATGCTGCAGAAAATCCTCCGGGTGCGCGGTCTATGCGCGGCCGCACATGTCAGGCAGAAACTGGCCAAAGTGCGCGGTCGATGCGCGATCGCGCACATGCTTCCGAGAAAAATCGTCCAAGGCCAATTTTGTAATTTGAGATACGACTAACCTTGACCTATATGAAGCTCAGCTCGCCCAAAAAGAGGGTATCTGTGTTTTTAGAAGAACTTTGGAGGCAAAAACACAAAAAGAGCAAGATGGAGAATTTTCCTACGAGTTTTTCATCTTCTTCTTCTTAATTCCATTGTTGGTTATGACTTTTTATATTGTAATCGTGTATAGTAGTATGAGTAGCTAAACTCGTCATCTTGTGATGACCCAAAGGGTCATCTTGTGAATTAAGACTCTATTCCGGGCTCGTTAGCCTTAAAACCCTTATTTTTACTCACCTCGATTTATGTGCGCAATCCGGAAGCCTTTATGTGGAAATTTATGAAGTAATAATTTTTGGGATTTAAAATTGATTTTTAGTTGACTTTGGTCAACGTTTTGAGTAAATGGACCCAGATCCGTGTTTCGACATTCCCGGAAGGTCCATAGTAAATTATGGGACTTGGGCGTATGCCGGAATCGAATTCCGAGGTCCCTAACTTGAGAAATAAATTTTTGATGAAAATTGTAAGACTGAAATTCTATGGATTTAAAGAAATTGATTAATGTTTGATCTCGTTGGTATCGAGCCCGTATTTTGGTTCCGGAGCCCGGTACAAGTTTAATATAATATATAAGCCATGTCTGTGAAATTTGGTAGAAATCGGAGTTGATTTGACGTGATTCGGGCGTCTGGTTGAGAAGATAGTAGTTTTGAAATGTTCTTGAGGAATTCATGAGTTTTGGTACTAAATTCATAGTTTTAGGTGTTATTTTGTAATTTGATAGCATGAGCAAGTTCGTATGATATTTTTAGACTTGCATGCATGTTTGGTTTGGAGCCCCGAGGGCTCGGGTGAGTTTCGGAAACGCTACAAAGTGATTTTAGAACTTAGAGAATTGTTGGTGTAACTGGTGTCTGTAGCAGGCCTCTAATCTCGCAAATGCGAATCAAGCAGGTATGGCAATTGCGAGGTTTTTATCGCAATTGCGAAGAAAACCTAGGCCAGCAGTTCTCGCAATTACGAGTTTATTTTCACAATTGCGAAAGGCCAATTGTCGCAAATGCAACATACTCTTCGCATTTGCGAAGGCAACGAAAATGTGAAGGTTCTCGCATTTGCGATGACCCATTCGCAATTGCGAAGCTAAGGTCACAAATGCGACTTCCGCAGCTCATAACTTTGGAATTAAACGTGATTTTTCATTCATTCTTCAATTTTTCGAACTCTAAAGTTCAAGAGGCGAATTTTGGGCGATTTTCACGGAAAAACATTGGGGTAAGTGTTCCTTATCCTATATTGATTATATTTCATGATTTCATACTCATTTATATCATGAATCCGTGAATTTATGGAAGAAAAATCAAAGTTTTATAAATTCTTCCAAAAACAAAAATTTAAGATTTGAAGGTCCATTTGATATCGGAATTGGATAATTTTTATATGGTTGGACTCGTCTCGAAATGGGTGTTCGGATTTCGTAAGTTTTTTCGAGATTTGAGATGTGGGTCCCACTGCATAATATTTTAATGAATTTCGGATTTTATCCGGAAAATTAGTAAATTCATATGGAATTAATTTTTATGATTCGTATTGAGTATATTGAATTGTTTGTGAATAGATTTAAAGCTTTCGGAGATAAATTTAAAAGAAAAAGCTGTGGTTGAGTAATTGATTGGAATTTGCAAAGCGAGGTAAGTGTCGCGGTTAACCTTGACTTGAGGGAATAGAACCCTTAAATTATTTGTTATGTAAATTGCATGTGAACGACGTATAGGCGAGGTGACGAGTGTCTATACGTCGTCAAATTAATTATTTGCCTGATTACTTGAAAAATCATAAATTATTTTAAATCATGAATTAATTATTATAATAATTATTTCTCTCATATTCTTTGTCAAATATTAATTCTTGAATTCCTGCATTAATTGTTACATGCTATTTGAATTATGTGCCTTAATTGTTATTTGACATTTAGCATATTAAATATTAAACTGCATATTTTCTCTCTGATTTCCATAATAATTTGCTATTTGCCTTGTTTGTTTCATAATTAAATTATAATTATTGTATGCTTGTTGTCTTATAATTTTATATTAATTATTGCATTTATTGGGGAAAATTCTTCTATAAGAATTGGTAAATGAATATGTTGGAGGATCGGGTTGCACGCCGCAACAGAATTAATTATAATGAATATATTGGAGGATCGGGTTGCACGCCGCAACAGACTTATTAAAAAGTCCATATTGGAGAATCGGGCTGCACGCTGCAACAGACTTATTAAAATTCTATATTGGAGGATCGGGTTGCACGCCGCAACAGACTTATTTAAAAGTCGCCAATATATATTAATTGTCTTATAATTTTATATTAATTATTGCATTTATTGGGGAAATTTCTTCTATAAGAATTGGTAAATGAATATGTTGGAGGAGCGGGTTGCATGCCGCAACAGAATTAATTATAATGAATATATTGGAGGATCGGGTTGCACGCCGCAACAGACTTATTAAAAAGTCCATATTGGAGGATCGGGTTGCACACCGCAACAGACTTATTAAAAGTCCATATTGGAGGATTGGGTTGCACGACGCAACAGACTTATTTAAAATTCGACATACATATATAAATATATATTGGGGGATCGGGTTGCACGCCGCAACAGACTTGATTAAAATGAATATGTTAGAGGAGCGGGTTGCATGCCGCAACAGAACTCAATGTGAATATATTGTGAGAGCGGGTTGCACGCTGCAACAGAACCGAATGTGAATATATTGTGAGAGCGGGTTGCACGCTGCAACAGAATTGATGAAAATGATAATTGGTTATGACTGTTAAGTTGGCTTCAATTATTATAAACAAGTTACCTGATTTATTTCTATTATTGTTGTTGTTACTAATATTGCGTATAGGTAATGTAAGTGACACGCCTTAGCCTCATCACTATTTCGTCGAGGTTAAGCTCAGCACTTACCAGTATATGAGGTCGGTTGTACTGATACTATACTCAGCACTTCTTGTGCATATTTCGGAGTTGGTCCCAGTGGCGTGCCCTAGATTTGCTCGGATTTCAGCTACTCGGAGGAGACTTGAGGTATAACTGCATGGCGTCCGCAGTTCTGAAGTCCCCGTCTATTTTACTTTAGCTGTGTGTTTATTTTCAGACAGCTTTATTTTATTCAGACCTTCATTTGTATTATTTTAGAAGTTCGTGCACTTGTGACACCAATTCTGGGATGGTATTTAGACACCGTTATTTTGTGGGTTATTCATTACATTTCAGACTTTACTTCCACAATTGTTCTTTGATTATTAATAAATTTAAAAATTATTTTAAAAAAGGATAATATTATTCTAACGTTGGCTTGCCTAGCAAGTGAAATGTTAGGCGCCATCACGATCCGAAGGTGGGAATTTCGGGTCGTGACACATCTAGGGTTGATGGAACTAATTGTTGGATGAAGTCTTGATTACATTTTGATATAATTGAGCCGTTTTTACTCTATAATTGTTCAATTATGTGTTTCTTGTGATTAATTGAAAGGGCTATTGATTAATCATGTCTAGTTGTCTAGTGTTGCTTGAGAAAGAACACTTGATTAGATTGTTATTGAACAACGCCACTTTCGAGTAAGTTAAGAGATCAATTACTTGAATTTAAAAGCGGGATTAGAGATAACGAAACTTTGGAGTGATATTTATAAGTTGTACAAATTGTCAACTAGTAGTTCGAGAGAATGCTTCTAGTAAATTATCGTAATTGATCGAGAGATAAGTACGGTACGCAAGAACTCATCATCTTTATAGAGTGTTACGGCGAGATTATAGCTAACGTGTCAGGAATTAATCAGACAATTGGGAAAATCAATAACCTTAGATTCTTTTGCCCTTGAATTCAACTTCATTCTTGCTTATTGATAGTTTTTATTGTCATTTTTCCTTAGTTAAATAATTTCTGTTAATTATCAAATAAAATCTTGAACTCTGAAAATTGTCTGAGCTTATCATTAGCGATATTAAAAGTTTTGGCAAATATGTTAGTTCCCTGTGGGATTCGACTTCGGACTTTTGAACCGGATTATTTTTGCAGCGATCGCTTAATCATTTTTATAAGGCATAGTTAGGCGTGATCAGTGACGAATACGGTTGACTACTAGAAACTTTGACCTGGGACATATTTCTGAATTTCTAAACGGGAAGACTATTTTATAGAGAAAAATCCAATTAACTTGAACTTCCCAAACTTTTTTCTTTTGAAAGAGAAATAAAGAAACAAAAGACTAGCTTGAAATCAAGCGAGAAAATAAAACTCCAACAATATCTTTCAAAATACACAAAAATGCTAAAGACACAAAGACTCTTGACTGAAGGCCAAATTAGTTAAATCGTCGGTTATTAAATTAGCCTCCTGGTATGTATAAGCGATAGAGAGCATCCAATTCATAGCCAAAAGATGACGAATGTAATTGACTACTACCAGAAGCTTGATTTGGTGTATGCATATTTCCGAAATTCTGAACGAGAAGACTACTTTATAAAGGAAAATTCAATTAACCCTTTAGAGGTGGGAATATTGAGAGAAATCTCATAACTTTGAAGTCTAAGGCAAAAATTATGGGAGTCATACATCAATTTTCTATTTTAACTTATCTTGGAATTTCGATGCTTAATTTGATTTTATGTTAACTTTGCTGTTATGAAGTTTTTACTTTAATAACTAATCAATAATTTTTTTTGTGGTTTTCATGTTTTTATCTCATAATTTTCAGAAGGATACTATGACCAAAAATGTGAATGGATGATTATTTTCTAAATCAGAAAGGTTAAGGTGATTATTCGGATTTTACTATACTTATTTGTTTTGGAATGTTTTTTTAAAACAATTCCAATACAAATATAATTCGATTTAACTATACTTATTTGTTTTGGAATGATTTTTGATACCATTCCAATACTAATATAATTCAATAAATCTTTCAGAAATTGTATTATTGAAATGCAACCATGATTTACACTGTGGATACGCCCCTGATCACGATGTGCAAATGTCTTGGCAGAATATAAGTACTCTAATTCGAGGGCCTTTTGATATTTTATCACTTTTTGAGCTAGAGAGTTCGGATTTGGACGATTTTGGAGAGGATTTTCACATGTTGATTGGGGTAAGTGTTCTTTACCCGGATTTTATTTTATTTCATAATTTCATCTTTGTTTTTATCATTAAATTAGTGATTTGAATTGGAGAAATTGAGAATTTTTGTAAAAACTTTCTAAAATGTAAAATGATGAATTGAAGGACGATTTGATGTTAGAATTGGATAATTTTTAGTATGGTTTGACTCGTATCGGATTGGGTATTTAAATTTTGTGAGTTTTGTCGTGTTCGAGGGGCGCGCTCGGGGTTGACTTTTTAGTTTTCATTAAAGATCAAAACTTTATTATCCTGAATTATTTTCTATGATTTTTATTTATGATATTAAGTTATTTTGGCTAGATTTGAGCCGTCCGGAAGTTGTTTCACATGAGAAGGTCATTTTAGAGTATTGGTTTAGCTTCTTTGAGGTAAGTATCTTGCCTAACTTTGTATGGGAAAACTACCCCTTAGGATTTGAGTTGTTTGTGTTATTTGTGTTATGTGAAAGTTGTGCACGCGAGGTGACTAGTGCGTACTTGGGCTTATATGTGGAAATTGACCGGTTTAGACTCTTAGGCTTCTTTCATGTATTTATTTGGAATTGTTAGCACATGCTATATCTTTATTTGTCATGTTTACTTTCACATGCTTTATTTGAAGTTGTTACCTCTTTTATCATTACGTGACTTTCTTTATTGTTGAGTTACTCTTAATTGAAATTGTTGTTACATGATATCCTTTGTTTGCCGAGTTATTCTCATGCGTTTAGACGTAGTTGCTAGTTCATGCCATCTCTTTCATTGTTAGCCTATTTCATACACTAGAATCAGAAGTTTGCCATTTCATGGAAATGCCTTCATTATCAAATTTATCCTTAAGCAATTAATTGAAGTTATTGAAAGTCATTAATCTATATTAATTGAATTTGTGTTTAAAGGGGGTGTTGTTCATTGTTGAGTTACTTTCCCATTCATTTTGTTGTTATTGAAATTTTATATATATTTTGTTTGAGTCGTGGACTATTTGTTGTGGAAATATTGATATTGTTAGTTCTTCTAGAAAAATTGTGGCATATGGGCACCTATGGTACGAGTTGATATGTCATCTTGTTGTGATGTTAGCACATGTAAATTGTTGTGTGGATTGGTTGTTGTTATCCGAGCATAAGGGTGGCATCTCATTATTGTCGTTATGCGGAGCATAAGGGTGACATCTCACTGTTATTGATTGCGGGAGTGATACAGGTGGATATTGTGTCATTGTCCGGGAGGAGCGATAAGGGTGGCTATTATGTGGAGTGATACGAGTTTGGGGGTTTAAGTTTCTGATAATGAGAGAGGAAAGGTTCAGCGGGAATCACAACTAGGGAAGGCAAATGAGATGAATCTTTAATGAATTCGTGACCTTGCACGGATTTGTGCAAGGTCTAGTGATTGATTTGGCTTGTGTGGTCGAGAGAAAAGAGAGAGGAAGGGGAAAGAGAGGCGGTTGTGTGATGACCCAAAAGGTCATCTTATGTTTTAGAACTCGAATCTGCGCTATTAAGCTTTAAAAATCTCATTTTTACCTTTCTCGATTTGCGTTCGCAGTCCGGGCAGTTTTCCGGAAAGCTTTTATGTTGAAAACTAATGAAAATAAGAATTTTTGCCTTAAAAGTTGATTTTAGTTGACTTCGGTCAATATTTTTGGTAAATGAGCCCGGATCCATGCATTGACGGTCTCGGTGGGTCCGTATCGAATTATGGCACTTGGGCATATGCCCGGAATCAAATTTGGAGTCCCTAGCTCAAGTTATGAATTTTTTATGAAAATTAAAAGTCTGAAAATTTATTTGTTTTTAAGAATTGATTGATGTTTGGCATTGTTAGTGTCGGGTCCGTATTCTGGTTCCGGAGCCCGGTACGGGTTCATTATGATATTTAAGACTAGTCTGTGAAATTTGGTGAGAAACGGAGTTGATTTGACGTGATTCAAACGTCCAGTTGAGAAAATAGAAATTTTAAAGTGTTCTAGAGAATTTTATTTGATTTGGTGCTAAATTCGTAGTTCTAGGTGTTATCTTGGCGATTTGATCGCGCGAGCAAGTTCATATGATATTTTTAGACTTGTGTGCATGTTTAGTTTGGAGCCCCGAGGGATCGGGTGAGTTTCGGATAGGCCACGAGATATTTTGGACTTTGGAAATCTGGTATTTTGCTGCAGCACGTGTTCTGGCATGTCCTTCTTCGCGTTCGCGAAGGTACTCTCGCAAACGCGAAGAGTAAACTGGGCAACCGAATCTTCGCGAACGCAAAGGCTGGGTCGCGAACGCAAAGCGATGGGGGTGTTACCCTTTGCGAATGCGACAAGCCAATCGTGAACGCGTAGTGTTAGGCATTGGGGAGGGGGAGTCAGTCGTTCCTTCATCGCGAACGCGAGCAATGCCTCGCGAATGCAAAGGCTAGGGGGGAGTAACCATCGCGAATGCGAGATGGGTCTCGCGAACGCGTAGGCTTGGCAGCCAGTACCCTTCGCGAAAGCGACAGTGCTCTCGCGAACGCGATGAACACTGTCGCCCAACACTTAACAGAACCCAATAATGGGATTTTAGCCAAAAATTTATTTTCTCAAACCAAGCGGTGAAAGGCGATTTTTCAAGAGCCATTTCTTCCCCAAATTGTTGGTGAGTGATTCTAAACCATTTTCTTTCAATTAACCATTACATTTCTTGAATTTTCAACCTAAAATCTAGAGTTTTCATGATAGAATTAGGGGTTAGGGTAGAAACTAGGGATTTCGGGAATTTGAGCATTTAGACCCCAATTTGAGGTCGGATTCCAAAACTAATTATATATTCGGGCTCGGAGGTGAATGGGTAAAAGGATTTTGGTCTGAACCTCGGGTTTTGACCAAGTGGGCCCGGGGTCGATTTTTTGACTTTTTGGAGGAAAATTCGGGAAATTTAATTTATGAAATATAATTGATTCCTTTAGCAATATTTGATATTATTGAGTCATTTTTGAATAGATACGAGTGGTTTGGAGGTGAATTCCATAGGAAAAGCTGTGATTAAGAATTAACTGGCCTTCGAAGCAAGGTAAGTGTTGTGTCTAACTTTGGCTTGAGGGAATAGGTATTGTGTGAGTATTTGCTACGTGTTTTGTTATTGAATACGATGTATAGTTGAGGTGACGAGCATCTATGCGTTGTAGTCGAGTCATACCATGCGAGTGAAATTCCATTCTTGCAAATTTGTAGTCTTAAATCTTGTTATCCATGCATATTGTTGTTGTTGAAATGTTGGGAGACTTGTATCCGGTTCCACCAAGGTTGATAAAATTGTGAATATTGATTCGAGATTGAGATGTTAAATTGTGAAAGTAATCATTGATGAAATATTAATTTCTTTGTGAAACTTCTCTCTAACCGTTGTGATTGATTATGTGAATTGTGAGGAAGAGTGTAAAGCACGAAGGGTGATGCCGTACATAATTTATTTATATTGTGAGGAAGAGTGGAAAGCACGGAAGGGTGATGTCGTGCGTGATTTATTTATATGGTGAGGAAGAGTGTAAAGCATGAAGGGTGATGTCATGCATGAATTATTTATATTGTGATAAAGAGAGTAAAAACACGAAGGGTGATGCCGTGCAGTCTTATTTATTATTTGGTGAGGTTGAGAGTAATAGCATTCGAATCTGCGCTCTTAAGTATCACTCAGAGGTGGAGAATGTGATGACCCAAAAGGTCATCTTATGTTTTAGAACTCGAATCTGCGATCTTAAGCCTTAAAAATCTCATTTTACCCTCTTCGTTTTGCGTGCGCAGTCCGGGCAGGTTTCCGAAAAGCTTTTATGTGGAAAACTAATAAAAATAAGAATTTTTACCTTAAAAGTTGATTTTAGTTGACTTCGATCAACATTTTTGGTAAACAGGCACGGATCCGTGCGTTGACGGTCCCGGTGGGTCCGTATCGAATTATGGGACTTGGGCGTATGCCCGCAATCGAATTCGGAGGCCCTAGCTCAAGTTATGATTTTTTGATGAAAATTAAAAGTCTGAAAATTTATTTGTTTTTAAAAATTGATTGATGTTTGGCATTGTTAGTGTCGGGTCCGTATTCTAGTTCCGGAGCCTGGTACATGTTCATTATGATATTTAAGACTTGTCTGTGAAATTTGGTGAGAAACGGAGTTGATTTGACGAGATTCGGACGTCCAGTTGAGAAAATAGAAATTTTAAAGTGTTCTAGAGAATTTCATTTGATTTGGTGCTAAATTCATAGTTCTAGGTGTTATTTTGGCAATTTGATCGCGCGAGCAAGTTCGTATGATATTTCTAGACTTGTGTGCATGTTTGGTTTGGAGCCCCGGGGGTTCGGGTGAGTTTCGGATAGGCCACGAGATGTTTTGGACTTTGGAAATCTGGTATTTTCCTGCAGCAGGTGTTCTGGCATGTCATTCTTCGCGTTCGCGAAGAGTAAACTGGGCAGCTGAATCTTCGCAAACGCGAAGGCTGGGTCGCGAACGCAAAGCGATGGGGGTGTTACCCTTCGCGAATGCGACAAGCCAATCGCGAACGCGTAGTGTTAGGCATTGGGGAGGGGGAGTCAGTCATTCCTTCATCGCGAACGCGAGCAATGCCTCGCAAACGCGAAGGCTAGGGGGGAGTAACCATCGAGAATGCGAGCTGGGTCTCGCGAACGTGTAGGCTTGGCAGCCAGTACCCTTCGCGAAAGCGACAGTGCTCTCGCGAACGCGATGAACACTGTCGCCCAACACTTAACAGAACCAAAAAAATGGTATTTTAGCCAAAAATTCATTTTCTCAAAAAACAAATGGTGAGAGGCGAATTTTCAAGAGCCATTTCTTACCCAAATTGTTGGTAAGTGATTCTAAACCATTTCCTTTCAATTACCTATTACATTTCTTGAATTTTTAACCTAAAATCTAGAGTTTTCATGGTAGAATTAGGGGTTAGGGTAGAAACTAGGGATTTCGGGAATTTGAGGATTTAGACCCCAATTTGAGGTCGGATTCCAAAACAAATTACATATTCGGGCTCAGGGGTGAATGGATAAAAAGAGTTTGGTCCGAACCTCGGGTTTTGACCAAGCGGGCCCGTGGTCGATTTTTCGACTTTTTGGAGGAAAATTTGGGAAATTTAATTTATGAAATATAATTGATTCCTTTAGTAATATTTGATATTATTGAGTCATTTTTGAATAGATACGATTGGTTTGGAGGTGAATTCCAAAGAAAAAGCTGTGATTGAGAATTAACTGGCCTTCGGAGCAACGTAAGTGTTGTGTCTAACTTTGGCTTGAGGGAATAGGTATTGTGTGAGTATTTGCTACGTGTTTTGTTATTGAATACGATGTATAGTTGAGGTGACGAGCATCTATGTGTTGTAGTCGAGTCATACCATGCGAGTGATATTCCATTCTTGCAAATTTGTAGTCTTAAATCTTGTTATCCATGACTATTGTTGTTGTTGAAATGTTGGGAGACTTGTATCCGGTTCCACCAAGGTTGATAAAATTGTGAATATTGATTCGAGATTGAGATGTTAAATTGTGAAAGTAATCATTGATGAAATATTGATTTCTTTGTGAAACTTCTCTATATTCGTTGTGTTTGATTCTGTGAATTGTGAGGAAGAGTGTAAAGCACGAAGGGTGATGCCGTGCATGATTTATTTATATTGTGAGGAAGAGTGGAAAGCACGGAAGGGTAACACCGTGCATGATTTATTTATATGGTGAGGAAGAGTGTAAAGCACGAAGGGTGATGCCGTGCAGTCTTATTTATTATTTGGTGAGGTTGAGAGTAATAGCACGAAGGGTGATGCCGTGCAGTTTTCCTTGCTGTTTTAATTGCTCAATTCGTTTAAGGATTTTCGGTTTAATTCTGTCTTTTCATTATTCTCACTCTTTATGTGGTATTCCCCCACTGTATGTTCCCTTCCCATTATTTCTGCGTTATTTCTTTATTTACTGTTATTGTCACTAGCATGATTATACTGTTCAGGTTATATGTGGGTGTCTAGTCCTAGCCTCGTCACTACTTCGCCTAGGTTAGGCTTGACACTTACCAGTATATGGGGTCGATTGTACTGATGCTGCACTCTGCACTTTCTGTGCAGACTTTGATACCGGCTCAGGTTGATCGAGATTTTGCTATTGGTCTGCTGTCCGGAGACTCAGGATAGATCTGTCGGCATTCACAGACCTTGAAGTCCCCATCTACGTTTTATGTCTCTGTTGTTTTCTTTCATTCAGATAGTTGTATTTCTTTCAGACTATTACTTGTAGTAAATTCTAGAATGCTCGTGAATTGTGACTCCAGATCCGGGTGGTAGTAATTAATACAGTTTTATAAAATTCCGCACCTCTTATATTTCATCTTAGTTAATTATTGTTATCTACTGAATGAAAATAAGGAATTGGTTTAACGATTTTCTAACGTTGGCTTACCTAGCAAGTGAAATGTTAGGCACCATCACGGTCCCGTCGGTGGGAAATTTCAGGTCGTGACAGGTTGTGCATGAAGAAATGATTTTAGGGTTTGGGGGTATTGGGGGTTGTCTCTAAGGTTAAAGATAAGAGGTAGGATCTGGGCCGTTGGATTTGGTGATCAACGGCCCTAGCAATTCAGATTTTAGGGAGGAATTTTGGTAGCCATTGGATCATGGGATTTGGACGATGGAGATAAGATCTTTGAGGGCGGGTGTTTAAAAATCAATGAAAATTAGAGATTAAATGTGAGCCGTTGATTAGATGGACCAACGGTTCAGATCCATGTGTGTTTGTTTTGTGAGTGATAAGGGTGGGTGATGTGACACGATCTCATTGGTTCAGGGAAAGGGACGCAGATCGCCACAATGGCTTAGAGGGTCTTTTGGACCGGGTGTTTTTCGGGATTGGCTTGTCATTTGGGCCAAATGAGTTTAAAAGATGGCCATCTTGTGTTTAATTACAGATTTGCAATTGTAGCATTTTTGCCTTTTTAATCCCTTTTGAAATTAATTTTAATAAACTTAATTATTTTTAATAAAATATAATAGAAATTATAATCATCAAATACGCTAGTGATTATAATTAATTATTTATAAAATACTTTTTCTTCTAAATTATAACACTTATTTTGAACATAACAATCTAATTAATCGGAGTTTGAGAAATAATTCATGAAATTAATTATAAAGCCTAGATGGTGTATTTTAGAAATTGTTTTAATAATGTTTAAAGTAGTAAGTATATTTATAATTACACAATGTTTAATACTAGGTTATTAATTTCAAAACTAATACTTAATCAATTTTGTAAAATAGGTGTTTATTGATAGAAAATACTTTCAAAACATTCATTGTAAATATTTAAGTGCAAATAAATTAATTTTAAAAAGGGAGGATCGAAATTGGTCGTCAACAACTGCCCTCTTTGACCGGAGACGATGAAAGAGTTTTCGGGCAAAGAAATTGAACCAAAGACAATTTTGTCCTGACTTTAGGCATACATTGAAGGGACGACATATGGATATAAGGAAGATTATGGATCGCATGATTTAGGGAGAGTTAAGGAAGATTTCGGGAAGATTTTTGGGGAGTTGGGGCCGAATTCTGGCTTTGAATTGCTTACATACCTCAGGCTTGATAAGGATCAGATCTCATGTAGTTATGGAGTGAGGATTTTGAGGAAGCTATACTCGCAGGAACTGCCCCGATATCGTATTATGACGATATGGCAAGACAGAGGATTGGGTACTCACGATAGCTTAAATTTTGCGGCTTGACTTGAAGGATTTGAAGATTTGGAGTTCCACTGATCGTTTTGTGCCTGAACTTGGATCCTTGGCCCGCAAATGAGTTTGTTGTCCGTCATAGTATTTTAGCTTGGTTTGCTGCTTAGAAAGATTTCCACCTTGCGATATTTGTTCCTGAAAAAATGAAATACACACATACCCATATATTGCAATACAGTATATATTATGATGTGATGTAAATGATTTAGGAATAATGATGTTTGGCTGCCGGCTAGTCGTTATTCGGGATCGGGATGATGGGGTACTTAAACTTGACTCGATTTATTAGCCGGGCTGTGTACCGTTCCGCAGCTGTCAGAGCATTAAAAGGTGTCTCCGCTTGTTGGGAGAGTGTGATTTGTAGAGTGCGTCTTCGCTTATTGGGAGAGCTTTACACTAAGAAAATGTCTCCCCTTATTGGGAGAGCTTGAGTTTTGGCGTGCATCTCCTCTTGTTGGGAGAGCTTTGCATTAAAATGTAAAATAATCTCCACTTGGTAGTGCTTGATTTAAATCGTAATCGTGCCTGAAGCTGCATGAGCAAAACGTCAAAACATTCAAGGTAATAGCAAAGGAAAGAAAAGCATGCCCAAGAGATACTCTTGACTGCGAAGCTAAGTTGCGTCCATCGATTGGCAGAACGTCAGTGATGAGGTTTGCGACTATCTATTCTGGCCTCCGTTGCGATGGAGCGGTGGTGCAGATTATTTCGTTGGCGAAATGAACAGTTTGCTATATACAAGGCTTCAATTGGCAAAGACGACGTTTGATCAGTACAGAGCGCTCTGATCGATTGAGCTGATGGTTTGCTTATATACCAGACTTCAATTGGTGAAGCTGACGACTCATTTGTACAAGGTGCTCCGATTGGTCGAGCAGGCGGTTCGCTATATACAGGGCTTCAATTGGTAAAGCCAGCAGTTCTTTTTGTACAAGTTGCTCCGATTGGTTGAGCAGGCGGTTTGCTATGTACAATGTGCCTTTTTCCGCATCAGCGGTCTGACTCCGAGGTACTTGCAAAGGATTCAAGGATTAGCTTTAGCTATACCAGAAAAATTCAAGTAATGGAGTAAAGTGATATAATTCTGGGGAGGTGGAGGATTTGTCATTTGCCCCAGTGTGGTCTTAGCATTTCCTTGCTTCCTGTTGACCCTGCACTGAAAGAAAAATTCTTAGTGGGAGCGGGGAAGTTGGTTTGTGTCGACCACAATAATGGTTTGCCTCGACCTTTGATATGGTTACGCCATGAAGTTCGTTAGGTAGAACAAATTACTGTATTCTTAGAATTGTTTTTTTGAAAAGCGTTGTTTTAAGACAAATGACGTCGTTCTGGATTGTGACATGTTACGAAAAGTTCTGCACACGCGAGTGTCTCTTCTTGAAAACTCTGTCTTGTTAATGTCGATCCTTTGTGATGCTTGACAACGCGGGCTGCCTGCCGTTGTGACTGCGCCCTAATTTGAACTAATGCATTACAAAGTTTGTTTTTCCTAAGGTTATCAAGCTTTAGGAATAAACACGATAATAAGCATAAAGAGCAAATAAAGCAGGTAAGCATGTAATTGTAAATTTAGCTACAATTAAAACAATGTACAAACAATTCTAAGTGCC
Source organism: Nicotiana tabacum (assembly GCF_000715075.1). Classification (NCBI taxonomy): domain Eukaryota; kingdom Viridiplantae; phylum Streptophyta; class Magnoliopsida; order Solanales; family Solanaceae; genus Nicotiana; species Nicotiana tabacum. The sequence goes on along the minus strand of NC_134091.1, from coordinate 64,046,302 downwards.
AAATTCAGTCTAAGTCTAGTAAGGTCAGAACCTAAGTGTGAATCCCCAGTAGAGTTGCCATGTTGTTGCACCCTATTTTAACCTAGTCAAAACAAGATTCAACTTGTGGTTTATCTGTTGTTGATGAAAGAGAGTCGACACCTAATATTTAAAGATATACTAGGGTACCTATTTAATTACTAAAGGTTATATTCTTTATTGGTCTGCTAACCGGTGAGATTATGGGTAAGGGTTCTTATTTTTCTAAGGGGAAGGTATTATGCACCTCTTAAAATTTATCTGAGGTAGCTCCATAGGACTTAGACTAAATTTAAGATTAATTATTTGTACTAAGCTTTAACTAGTGTTTAAAAGAGTACAACTTACCATAATATTTATAAGGGAAGAGTGTGGTTTAAAGAAGATGGATTTTGAAGAAGAGTTTTACAAAAATAACATTAGTATATATAAACTTGAAAAGGACTTTGAAAAATGAAGTGTTCGTCATGAAAGTGTTCAATAGAAGCTAAGTTAATGCCCTTGTTTCCTAAATCATGGAAATTCATATTATTCTAATGTGATGAAAGTGTTAAGAAAATGATCCTAAGATGTACCTTGGTTTTGAATAGAAAACATGTTTAAAAGCCTTTGTTTTTGGGGCAGCAATACTTTAATCTTTTCGAAATAGTTGATTCCCTTTTGGAAGATTAAAATCACGATAGTTCTGATTTTCCTTTTTTGAAAGAGGGACTGCTGCCTTTGTTAAGCCTCGGGGCTTCAAAATCTTTAAGTTTAAGGAAAAAAGGTTAGCAAGTCATAATGAATTGATAACAAAGCTCGCAATTAATAGTTATAGAGTTAATTGCTAACAAATGCCTCTTTTAATCCTAGATTCTTTAAGGCTTGCCTAAATAATTTTATATGAGTTAAAGGATAAAATAAAGCATTCAATCCAATATACAATTGTCATGTACATGTGAGGTAAAACAACAGGAAACATAGCAAAGAATAATGACATAGTGCAACTAGAGAATAACGAAAACAGTAAATAAAGAAGCGAAGGGAAAGAAGTGACTCTGGGGGGTTTGGGCCTCAAAGAAGCAGGCCCAGCAGTAACAGGGACGAGCAACACGAGCGACAACTAACTCTAAACCTTCTGGGACATAGCAAGGATGGACTTGGGCCTGACATGCCCAAATCATTGTACATGCTCAAAAAACGAAAAGAGAAAGTCATTAGAATAACAGTACTATATATATATATATATATATATATAATCATTGTACATGCTCAAAAAACGAAAAGAGAAAGTCATTAGAATAACAGTACTCTATATATATATATATATATATATATATATATATATATATATATATATATATATTCATATGAAATTTGTAAGCAAATAATAAAAGTAAATATCACTGGCAGTATTTAAATACTAAGGAAAGTCATACTAATGTGGAGGTTATGCCTAGTAAATGATCCATATTAAACACATTTCGTTGTCATTAAACACCAAACCCAAAGAGATTAATAAGTGTCAATGAATTAAAGGCTAAGGAGAGAATTCTACTCAAAGCCGATGCCCCCTTTGAATCCCCTGACACTTCAAAGTTCCCAAGAGTCTCAAGGCCCATGGCAATGCTTGTGCCGGGGATATCAGCCCAACCTAGAGTTAAACTCTACTCCCAAATACCTTTAACCACTAACGACTAACTCTTCCCTATAGGTTTGAATGCCAATGAGGCCCTTTCAATGCAAACCAACCACTATGACATTTCCTACCACAAAATCATACTCCTTCTTAACAGAATAACTTAGGAAAAACTCATAGAGACATTATGACTGTAGTTCAGTATTACATGAGTGAAACACATATTGGAAAAGAATTCAAGTTCTAAGCACATATGGAGGCAGGAATACTTGTACTACTGTTGCTAAAGAACCAAACAACTGGAATCATATGACTCATAGACAGATAAGGCATATAGTTTTTGAGTTGTAATAACAAATGCTATTGTCCTAATGGATTGATCACAGGTTAGTTCAACATTAGATATTACCATGAACATACACATAAATGGATAACACCTCTTGAATCCTTTGGAAATAGTTAGCAAAGATTCAGACAATGATATAGGCAAGTTACTGTACTCAGTAAGAAATAACAAAAGGGTTTTCCTATACCAGATTCAATCCAGAATGACAGGGGAAAGGAAAGGCTGAATATAGTTTCAAAATAGTGTTCAAAATATGAAGTCATGAGGGTTAAACAAAGGTTCATACTAAACTCCCACACATACAGATATTTCAATCAAAATTATGACTTCACAAGTCAAGATGAGTCTCAAACATTACAGGACCACATTATCAGTATCATTAGGGGTTAAGAATAGGGGAAACATCATACTTGAACAGACTTGTCAGCTATACAGACATAGGTTGGATACTAAACATGGCGGAGTTGTATTCAACTACATAAAATAGTTGGCATTAAACCACAATAGGTACAACTACTCCCTAACTCATAAGAGATAGATTGATCATAATAAGTATTACTGATGTGCACAGAAGTTCATACTAGTAGGATTGTTTTTCAATTAACAGTTAGACAAGGATGTAAAGCATTCATAAAGAGGACTCAAAAAAGACTTAAAAGTGACAAACATTTATGAAAAGCATTTTGAATATTTAGGTTTCACAAGCCCTGACCAAGCGAGGCAGGGTTATCCTATATACCTCCATGCATACCCTAACTAAAGTCATCTAATAACATCCCAAGTTTAGAATAACAGAACTCAAAGATCATGACATGATAAGCATGAAAGCTGCGACAATGACCCTAAATATAGCATAACAGGTCTCAAAGGATATGATAGGAAAAAAACCCAAGTATAGAATATCAGATTTTAGAAAGGTACAGCATGTCAAACATGAAAACTGTAGCAGGACCTAAATGCAGAGTAACGGAACTCAGGAGAATGCAACATGATAAACATGGGGATTATAATTGAACATAACACATCATGATGAGCATGAAGATTACAACAGAACATTTGAGTAAAGTCTGAAGTCTAGGTAGATGTGAGAAATCATCAAGGCACGTTAGGCAACTTAAACACATAGGTTGTTCAATGTAGAAATTGAGGTCATTAAAGTCACACAACTACTTAATTAACACTAGATAAATACAACAACTTATCATAGATCACCAACAAGTCATGATGAACCAAAAACAAATAATTACAAACTGAATAAACATTATAAACTAAACAATTAATTAAGAAAATAATAGCACGTTCATGATTTTCAAATGAAGCAATTAAGGGATGGAGGATGGAGGTGTACTGACCTCCTTTTGAGCAGCAAACCAAAACAAAGCCTCTTATTTAGCCGTATAGAATCAAGAACTCACCCTGACCAGTGTAATACTCAAAATCAGGAAGAAAACAGAAGCTAGTTAGAACCCTAGCTTAATTTACTAGTCAAGACTATCGAGATCTTTCTAAGTACTTTTGTGATAACTTTTTGTATCAAGTGTGTTAGCTCTTTAGGTTGAAGATGTTAGGTCTATCTTGTTATGTGTTAGGTGAGAACATTGAAAGCCCTATTTATAGTACCATTAATGGCTTAGGGTTTTAGAAGAATTCAAATTCAGTAGTAGAGAGTGACGATTGCCAAGTGATGTAAGCAGATCGAGTGAAATATCTAGGGGACAGAGGGGAAATCATTAAGGGTTTACCTGAGAGGAGAGAAGTGATAGACCGGCCGTTTCGGCATAAGAGACCACTAGTCAGAACCCTAATACTCAGAGGTCATTGTATTTGACCGCTGGGTATCGAATATGAATGATGAAGCCAGCTAGAGTCTTAGGCTTACTTTGATTTGAAGAGACGAAAGAAAAAATCTGGCGAGTTAAAATTTTACCCTTTTGGTATGACCTTTCGATTAGGGCTTTGAAATCGAATTGTGAAAATGGAAAGAGTGGCAAGGTTTGAGATACAGAAGAAAAATGAATGGCCATGCATGCCACTGATTTGAAAGATCAATGACGATTTGAGGTTTCATTTTTGGGGTTAGGGTTCAGATTCGGGGGTTTAGGTTTCTGATAATGAGAGAGGAAATGTTCAGCGGGGAGGAGGGCAAAGGAGATGAATCTCTGATGAATTTGTATTTGTGACCTTGCACGGATTTGTGCAAGATCTGATGATTGATTTGGCTTGTGAGGTTGAGAGAAAAGAGAGAGGAATGGGAAAGAGAGGCGGCTGTGCAGGAAGAAATGATTTTAGAGTTTTGGGGTATTGGGGGTTGTCTCTAAGGTTAAAGATAGGTGATAGGATCTGGGCCGTTGGATCTGGTGATTAACGGCCCTGATAATTTAGTTATTTGAGATTTTTAGGGAAGAATTTGGGTGGCCATTGGATCATGGGATTTGGACAGTGGAGATGAGATCTTCGAGGGCGGGTGTTTAAAAATCAAAGAAAAATGGAGATTAAATGTGAGTTGTTGATCAGATGGACCAACGGTTCAGATGCATGTGTGTTTGTTTTATGAGTGATAAGGGAGGGTGATGTGGCGCGATCTCATTGGTTTAGGGAAAGGGACGCGGATCGCCACAATGGCTTAGAGGGTCTTTTGGATTGGGTGTTTTTTCGGATTGGGCTTGTAATTTGGGCTAAATGAGTTTAAAAGATGGCCATCTTGTGTTTAATTAAAGATTTGCAATTGTAGCCTTTTTGCCTTTTTAATTCCTTTTGAAATTAATTTAAATAAACTTAATTATTTTCAATAAAATATAATAGAAATTACAATAATCAAATATGCTAGTGATTATAATTAATTATTTATAAAATACTTTGTCTTCTAAATTATAACACTAATTTTGAACATAACAATCTAATTAATCGAAAATTGAGAAATAATTCATGAAATAATTATAAAGCCTACATGGTGTATTTTAGAAATTATTTTAATGATGTTTAAAGTAGTAAGTATATTTATAATTACATAATGTTAATACTAGGTTATTAATTTCAAAACTAATAGTTAATCAATTATGTAAAATAGGTGTTCATTGATAGAAAATTCTTTAAAAACATTCATTGTAAATATTTAAGTGCAAATCAATTAATTTTAAAAGGGAGGGTCAAAATTGGCTGTCAACAATAGCCCGTGTCTATCGCCTTGTTTTGTTCACCATTGAGAGTCATGAGACTAGGATGAAATTTTTGTTACTCATTACAGTAAGATTTGATGTGATTTCTGGATATGTTGGTTACGATTTGTGATTTAGGTGCTCTACGGTATGAGAAGTTCGTTACGTGTAGTGATTTTGTTTCGCGTAATTGAGTTAGTGAAAGGTTTCAGTTGGTATGATATTTATTCTACTTGTGATTCAGAGTTGAGGATGGGATCCTTGCGCTTTCGTGTGGCTTGATATGTTTGAACTGGCTACGTGCCACGGTGGAGTTATATTAGAATGAGATCCTTGTGATTAGTTCATATGTTTTGATTCTCCCTTGGTGAATGGATTCGTAGTATGGTACTGATAGAGAGTTGTGCCTGTAAGACATGTTTGATAGTTTTCTCATGTGTTTCTCTTTCCATATTCAGTCATATTCACATTATTCTTATTGGGTTTTAACTTACGAGGTGTGTGCCTAGGTGGCGTTGGGGGTGACTTGTTGATTTGGGTGAATGGTTATGTGATCTTCATGTTTCTTGCATCGTTGTCAGCGTTGTGAAGGTTTGGGATAAGGTTTTAGCTGATATGAGGTTATTTGTCGGCGCTGGATTTGATTATGGGCAACTATGGTGGTCAGAGATGTTGTTATGGGCATAAGGGCGACATATTACATTGTGTGGTTATACCTTATGGGTGTATGCATGAGCTGCAGAAGCTGGTTGAGGTTGATACAATGTGTTTATATGGGAGTCGGATCTTTGGGAAATGATCGGATGGTGAAAAATTTGGTTCTAAGGCTTATCGGCATGGGTGGAAGGAATAATCTTCAGTTGAGAGGGTGTTGTTGGGCTTATGCGGATTGGGGTGACGTGGGATCACCCACGAGTATATGTATGGCGAGTTCATTTAGTGATTTCGTGGCTTCAGACTGGTTCTTGGCGTGTTGGAGGATGAACGTTTGTTTAAGAGGGGGTGAATGTAATGACCCGATCGGTTGTTTTGAGAATTAGCATCTCGTTCGGTAGCTTAAGGTCTCAAGTAGCTTCGTATTGTGTATTATGACTTGCGTGTGTGGTCGGGTTTGGTTTTCGGATGTTTCAGGATTGATTTGGAAGAATGATTCTTGTTTTAGAAGCTTAAGCGGTAAGAGTTGACCGGAGTTTGACTTTTATGTATACGACTCCGGAATGGTATTTTGATGATTTCAATAGCTTTGTATGGTGATTTTGGACTTAGGCGTATGTCTGAATTTGTATTTGGAGGTCCGTAGGTTGATTTGATGCATTTTGGCGAAAAGTTGGAAAGGTTTGGAAGGTTGAAAGGTTTGACCGAGAGTTGACTTTCTTGATATCGGGTTCGAATTGTAATTCCTGAAATTCAAATAGCTCCGTTGTTTCATTTGGGACTTGCATGCAAAATTTGAGGTTATTCCGGGTTGATTTGATATGATTCGGCGCGAGTTGTAGAAGTTGAAAGTTCATTAGTTCATTAGGCTTGAATCGATGCGCGATTCGTGGTTTTGATGTTGTTTGTTGTGATTTGAAGTCCTCGACCAGGTCCGCATTATGTTATAGAACTTGTTGGTATGTTTGGACAGGGTCCCCAGGGCCTCAGGTGTGTTTCAGATGGGCTATGGGCCATTTCTCCAAATTTTGGACTGCTGATTGCTGGTGTCTGATGTCCTTGTTCACGATCGAGAAGTGTCAGTCGCGATCGCGTAGGTTGTTTGGTGACCGACCCTTTTTCCTTATTCATTTTCGCAAGGAATGTTCCACCATCACGTGCTTGGGAGTGTTGCTTCATCGCATTCCCGATAGGCATTTCACGATCGCGTAGTGGGTGACCATGCTAGGGAGGCCGATACTTTGTTCTTCGCGTTCGCATGGAGCTGTCCGCTATCGCGTTAGCTGAGGTAATGATGAATCGTGTTCGTGTCCCCTGTTTCCCGTTCGCGTAGTGCTCTTGTGGGGGCAATGTTGTTTCTTCTTCTCGATCGTGTGTGTTTTTCCGCGATCGCGATCAGAGGCAGATCTAGTATTTCGAGAACATGGGTTCACCATTGATACTTGAGGAAAACTAAAATAAAAGGATGCGTTACTATCAAAAAAAAGGAAAAGAAAGGCTTAAGAATAAGAAATTAAAGCAGTGATTTTGAAGGGATTCGATCCCATTATCTTAAGTTAGCAAGAAATAAGGGGCCAAAACCAGTGAACCACTTATCCTCTTTTGACCATGGGTGCCATCAAGTAATAATAACTCATTTTTTCGCAAATTATGTACATAATATATTTGATATTGTCGGTGGACCACGATTTACACTGTAGATCCGCCCCTGAACGGATGTGCAAATGTTGGGCAAAATATAAGTACTCTAATTCGAGGGCTTTTGATATTTTATCACTTTTTGAGTTAGAGAGCTCGGATTGGGGCGATTTTGGAGGGGATTTTCACATGTTGGATTGGAGTAAGTGTTCTTTACCCGGATTTGATTTTATTTCATGATTCCATATTTGTTTTTATCATTAACTTAGTGATTTGAATTGGAGAAATTGAGGATTTTTGTAAAAACTTTCTAAAATATAAAATGATGAATTGAAGGACGATTTGATGTCGGAATTGGATGATTTTGGTATGATTAAACTCGTATCGGATTGAGTGTTCGGATTTGTGAGTTTTGTCGGGTTTTAATGGGTGGGCTCATGGTTGACTTTTTAGTTTTCATTAAAGATCGAAACTTTATTATCCTGAATTATTTTCTATGGTTTTTATTTATGATATTAAGTTATTTTGGCTAGATTTGAGCCGCCCGGAGGTTTTTTCACACGAGAAGGTCATTTTAGAGTATTGGTTTAGCTTCTTTGAGGTAAGTATCTTTCCTAACTTTGTATGGGGAAACTACTCCTTAGGATTTGAGTTGTTTGTGTTATTTGTGTTATGTGAATGTTGTGCACGCGAGGTGACTAGTGCGTACTTGGGCTTATATGGGGAAATTGACCGGTTTAGACTCTTAGTCTTCTTTCATGTATTTATTTGGAATTGTTAGCACATGTTATATATTTATTTGTCATGTTTACTTTCACATACTTTATTTGAAGTTGTTACCTCTTTTATCATTACGTGACTTTCTTTATTGTTGAGTTACTCTTAATTGAAATTGTTGTTACATGACATCCTTTGTTTGCCGAGTTATTCTCATGCATTTAGACGTAGTTGCTAGTTCATGCCATCTCTTTCATTGTTAGCCTATTTCATACACTAGAATCCGAAGTTTTTCATTTCATGGAAATGCCTTCATTATCAAATTTATCCTTAAGCAATTAATTGATGTTGAAGTTGAAGTTGTTGAAAGTCATAAATCTATATTAATTAAAGTTGTGTTTAAGGGGGTGTTGTTCATTGTTGAGTTATTTTCCCGTTCATTTTGTTGCTATTGAGATTTTATATACATTGTGTTTGAGCCGTGGGCTATTTGTTGTGGAAATATTGATATTGTTGGTTCTTTTGGAAAGGTTGTGGCCTAGGGGCACTTGTGGTACGAGTTGATATGTCGTGTTGTTGTGATGTTAGCACATGTGAATTGTTGTGTGGATTAGTTGTTGTTATGCGGAGCATAAGGGTGGCATCTCACTATTGTTGATTGTGCGGAGTGATACGAGTTACTATTGTGTCATTGTTCGTGTGGAGCGATAAGTGTGGCTATTATATGGAGTGATACGGGTGGCTATCAGAGTGATACAGGTGGATATCAGAGTGATACGAGTGGCTAATGATATTGTTAGGGCGAAGTGATACGGGTGGCTATCCGAGATATAAGGGTGGAAATGTCAGGGTTGATACGTGATACACCTTACGTGACTTGTGTTGCTTTCGATGAGCTACTCGATGTCTTTGATATTACTTGTTGACTTGGGTTGTACTAGTACACTCGTACAAGCATACACCTTAGTATGCCACTTATACTAGTTTGGGAGTACGAAACTTAACATTTGTTAATCATGCCCATGTATTATTATATTATTTGCTTTTATGTTGATATTGAGCATGTGACCATGCCGGGCGGATTGAGATATTGAGTCCGTGACCATGTCGGGCGGATTGTGATAGTGAGCCTGTGACGATGCCGGGCGGATTGTGATTGTGAGCATGTGATCATGCCAGGCATGATGGGATATTGGCACGTGAGTTGTCCATGCAGTTGTGATTAGACATATGGGCACAAGATTCCTTGAGCATATGATTTGTGGTTTGAGACTCGTGACTTATGATTATGAGATGAGGTATCTCGGAGTAATTTCGTTGCTAAGCTTGTGTTAGAACGACCTGATTAATTGGTTGTCATTTGTGTTCCTTATTTGGTTTCAATGTCACTTTCACGGTGTTCTTATTACTTTACTGTTTATACCACATGTTGATCCTTGTTGCCATTTACTGATTCATGCTTTTCATTATTAGCTCTATACTTCTACATTGCACAAGTTATTTTGACTAGTAAGTGTCTTGACTTGTACCTCGTCACTATTCCACCGAGGTTAGTCTTGATACTTAATGGGTACCGACCATGGTATACTCATACTCCACTTCTGTATATTTTTGTGTAGATCCAGGTATTGGAGATATAAGACTCAGGCAGAGTTAGCTTATTGATCGCGAGGATTCCAGGTAGAGCTGCTTGGTAGTCGCAGTCCCTTGGAGTCTTTTCTGTTCATTGTATTGTCAGCTTGTTATTTGAACAGTATTGTATTTCGATCTTTGAGATCTTTCCATGTATTCAGCTAGAGTTCGTGACTCTGTATTACCTAGTCTTGGGATGGTGTTACGATTATTGCCATGTAGGCTTATTTCGCTTTTGTTTCGGTATTCATATTAAACTCTGTTTTAAATTATCATTTGTGTAAGTACTCGGATTACCTAGTCTTAGAGACTAGGTGCCATCACAATGCCTAAAGCAGGATTTTGGGTCGTGACAGGCACCACTGAAGCTACCAAAATGACGGGGCCTCTTCTCAGATGTCGCCTCTCTATCCTGACCACGAACCATCTTGATCCGTCTAGCAATCTCTACGGTCCTCTGGAAAGAAATATCATCTCCCTTCTCCTTGGCCATCTGAAGCCTGATGTCAAAGGTAAGACCATCAATAAACCTCCTCACCCTCTCTCTATCAGTGTGAATCAAGATAGCTGCATGACGGACTAGGTCCACAAATCTGGTCTCATACTAAGTGACGATTTTGCTACCCTGCTGAAGGTACTTGAACTGCCTACGATACTCCTCCCTCAGAATGAAAGGGATAAACTTCTCCAGAAATAGCTGCAAAAATTGATCCCAAGTAAGTGGAGGTAAACCAGCTGATCTGCTCCGCTCAAAATCTTGCCACCACCTCTTGGCAGAACCGGTCATCTGGAACACTGCAAAGTCAACCCCATTGGCCTCAACAATACCTTGCGCAACACCTCGTGACAACGGTCCAAGTAATCCTGTCGGTCCTTAGAGGGTGCAACGCTATAATGAACAGAAAATACATTGGTGAACTTATCCAACCTCACCAATCCCTTAGAAAACACTGCGAGCCTATCCCCAGGCTGTGTAGCAACAATGGGCTGAACCATCCCAACTGCTGGAGCTATCGGAGTCTGCCATAGGGGAGCCATCTGCTCCGGAGTATGGGTGGCGGGGGTCTGTGCTCCTCCCCCTGCCTGATAGACGGCTGGTGCCATTGGAAATACTCTGGTCTAAGCCACACTCTCCATAAGACCAACCAAGCAGACTAGAGCGTCCTGAAGTACGGGAGTGGCAATGAATCCCTCTAGGACCTGAGCGGTCTGACTGATGCAGTATGAACTAGGAACTCCTCCTCATGGTCAGTTTGAGGCTCCACCATGGGTGCCGATGCTCGTTCTCAAGGCTGAGCCCTGCCTCTGCCTCGACCCCGGCCCCTACCCCTGGTAGTGGTTGCAATAGGGGGCTCTGGTTCCTACCCAGCTATAGATGTTGTGCGAGTTCTCACCGTCTGCGAGAGAACAAAAGTAGAATGGTTCATACTTCAATTATGGAAATAAATCGCACGATAGAGAAATAAAGAAGTGAAATTTTTTTGAAGCCTTATAGCCTCTAGAAGATAAGTACAGACGTCTCTGTACCGATCCTCCAGACTATACCAAGCTTGCTCAAGACTCCTGAGACCTAGGCAACCTAGTGCTCTGATACCAACTTTGTCACGACTCGGAATTCCCACCCTCGGGACCGTGATGGCACCTAACATTTCACTTGCTAGGTAAGCTAACGTTAGTTATATTTAATAACTAGTTTTAACAATTTAAATAAAATGATAACAATAACAAACGAATAGTCTAAAATAAGGTGATAAACTACTGAACGACGTAATGTAATCCAAATACAATCCCAGAAACTGGAGTCACAAATACATGAGCGTATAGAGTACTACAGATAATAATCTGAATAAACACAATTGTTTGAATTAAAATAAACAACAAGGATGACATAGAAAGGGACTTTAGGGCTGCAGACGCTGTGCAACTATACCTCAAGTCTCCACAGCTAGCTGGATCTGGGAAATCTTACTAAGCGCTGTTGGGACCAACTCCAAAATTCGCACAAGAAGTGCAGACTTTGGTATGAGTACAACCGACCCCATGTACTCTGTAAGTGCCGAGCCTAACCTCGATGAAGTAGAGACGAGGCTAAAGCGGACCACTTACAATAACCTGTATGCAATAATAATAATAACAGAAAAAAGGATATGGAAGTAAAGTAGTTAACTCTTGAAAATGAACTCGAAATTTAACTACCAGAGAGCCCAGAATAACAAGTCTCATATAACAATACCGAGGCAAGTCCAACAATCACCAACAAATACCACATATACAATCCGTTGCGGTACGCAACCCGATCCTACCATATCATCATCTGGCAATATCATAATCCATCCTTATTCCATCATTTCAATTCATTACCTTTCAATTTCCGCTGCGGCGTGCAACCCACTCCCCAAAACAATTTCAATCAAGATAAATAATTCAACAACTAAATTTACCAGAATTTTTACATCAAGAGGGTAAATGTACAAGGCAATAAAGAACCACATAAAATTAAAATATCTCTAACAACTTGAAGTCTCTACTTTACCAATTCATCGGTATCTATCAACTAAACAACTCACGCAAGTGAAACCACATTATAAAATGCAACAACTATTACAAAACAATAAGACAAGTAAAGCACGTGACAATTTAGGTATGCAAGCAAAGTAAGTAGAGGCAAGTAACAAATAAGCATGGAGTCATGGAAGGGACGGAAAATTTAATACAAGAATAATTAAATGAAAAGTAACAATTATGGCATAGAAGTCAAATAAAACATGTAACAATTAAGGCATGAAACAAGATATATCATGAAATAAACAAAAACATGGAAACAAGTATCATGGCGACGTATATACACTCGTCACCTCACATATACGCCATTTTCCACATAATTCACATAACACATAGTTCAAAAATTCCTAATATTCTCAAGTCAATGTTAGACCCAACACTTACCTCACTCCGCGAATCAAAGCAATCAACCAACTACGGCCTTGCCTTTCAAACAAGCCTCTAAATCAACAAAATCTAGCAAATTATCGATCAAACGATTCAAAGTAAGCTTTAGAAACTACCCATTAATGAAAGAGGTTCAATTTTGATCATTTTTGAAAAAGTCAACAAAATTCAACCCCGGGCTCGCTTGGTCAAAACCCGAGGTTCGGACCAAAACCTGATTATCCATTCACCCTCGAGCCCGGTTATGTGATTTGTTTCGAAATCCAACCTCTATTTGTGGTCTAAATCTCAATTTTAAAAAAATCCCCAATTTCTACCCAAATCCCTAATTTCTATCATGGAAATCCTAAATTTGATCTTGAAATCTCATGAAAAGTAACGGAGAATTGAAAGTCACTTACCAATGAATTTGGGAAGAAAGGTCTCTTGAAAAATTGCCTTTAGAGTGTTTAGGGTTGAGAAATGGTGTAAAATGAGCTAAGTCCAGATTTCCCCCTCTTTTACCCAGCTCCAGATGTCGCAATTGCGATATTTTTTTCGCAAGTGCGACCCCCTCAAATGCAAAGCACAGGTCGCAAATGCGAACTATGCATCAGAAGCCCAGAAGTCGCAATTGCGATAAAACGTTTTTGCAATTGCGTAAAGACCCACCTTCGCAATTGCGGACATTGCCTTCACAAATGCAAAGATCACCAAAAAGCGCACTAAGTCGTAAATGCGAATGTGATGACCCGATAGGTCATTTTGAATTTTAGCCTTCATTTCTAGGTTTCAATACCTTGAATATATTCGTTTAACGTTTTTTGATTTGCGTGCGCAGTCCATGTCCTTTTTCGAGAAAACTTTTATGTGAAAAATTTAAGAAATATGAATTTTAACCTTAAAATGATTTGAGTTAACTACGATCAATATTTTATGTAAACGGACTTGGATCAGTATTTTGACTGTCCTGGTGGGTCTGTATCGTGATTTAGGACTTGAGCGTATGCCCGGAATCAAATTCGGAAGTACCTAACTTGATTTATTGAAAACTAGTAATTTGAATGTTTAAAGAATTCCTAAGTTTAATCGTAGACTGACTTTGTTGCTACCCTGTTCGAATTTCGGTTCTGGAACTTGGTATAGGTTCATTTCACTATTTAAGACTTGTCTGCAAAATTTGGTGCAAAACAAAGTTGATTTGACGTGATTCAGACGTCCGGTTGTAAATTTGAAAGTTCTTAAGTTTCTTTGAAACTTTCATTCATTTTGATGTCCGATTAGTAGTTCTAGGTATTATTTTGGTGTTTGAATTGCGTGAACAAGTTTATATGATGTTATTAACGTTGTATGCACGGTTTGGAGCCCGAGGGGCTTGGGTGAGTTTCAGATAGGCTACAGATTGATTTTTGAACTTAGGAGGATTGCTAGTTTATGAGATTCTGAGATCTGGTGCATCCTTTTTCTGCATCGCAAAGATACTCTCGCGATCGCGAAGGGTAACTGGGGACTGGTGAGGATTTCTTCTTCGCGAATGTGGAGCATTAGAGGGGTAACCCTCCGCGAACGCGGCTCTTCACTCGCGAGCGCGATGAGTAAGGGGTCTGGAAGGGGAGCAACTGAGTGTTCTACGTGAACGTGATCAAAGGGCCGCGAACGCAAAGGCCAGGGGGAAGAGCCATCCCGAACGCGGAGAGCATCTCACGAACGCGAAGGACAATTGGTCCGCAGTGCTTCGCGATCACGTCAGGTCCTTCGCGAACGCGATGAAGACCTGACACCAGTGATTTAAAATATCCCAAAGACGAGATTTTCTTCATTTTTCACCATCTTCACATTAGAGCTCGGCCTAGAGGCGATTTTGAAGAAGAATTTCATCCCCACTTCATATGTTAGTATATTTTAACTCGTTTTATTCCATTTCCATCAACACCCATTGATTTATAACCTTTAATCTATGCTCTTTCATGGTAGAAATTAGGGATTTGGGTGGAATTGGGTTTTTATTTTGTAAAATTGAGATTTAGACCTCAAATTGAGGTCGAATTTTGAAACTAACCATATAATCGGGTTCGGGGATGAATGTGTAATTGGGTTTTGGTCAGAATTTTGGGTTTTGACCAAGCAAGACCGGGGTTGACTTTTGTTGACTTTTTGGAAAAAGTGTAAAGATATTTGCTTTATCTATTGTAATTGATTTCCCTAGCATTGTTTGATGATATTAAGTCAATTTTGGTTAGATTCGATTGGTTTGGAGGCGAATTTTAGAGGAAATACCCCGATTGAGCTTTGATTTGGTTGCAGAGCGAGATAAGTGTTGGGTCTAACCTTGATTTGAGGGAATTAGAAATCCTTGAACTATATGTTATGTGAATTACATGTGTAACAGCGTATATGCGAGGTGACAAGTGTATATACGCAGTCAAAATAATTATTTTCCATGTCTTTCTCGTATTTCGTGAATTATCTCACTACATGCCTTAACTGTTACATGCTTTAATTGCTTTCCATGCCATAATTTATTACTTGTCATTAAATTTTCTTGCATTGAATTGTTCGTTCCTTTCTTGACTCCGTGATTAATTGCTACTTTCCTTAATTGTCTTACTTGCACACCTTAACTGTCACGTACATGGCTTATTTTATTGCTTTTGTATTATTTGTAGTATTCCTTTGATTAGTACAGGGTTCCTTTATTGCTTTGCTTTCATATTCCTTAATTGTAGAGATTCTTATAAATTGAGCTATTGAGTTGACCACTTTTATTGACAGTGTTTATGGATCGGGTTACACGCCGCAACGATTGTGATATGGTAGAATAAGGAGGATATTAATTATAATGATATGGTGTGATCGGATTGCGCGCCACAACGGTTGTGTACGTAATACTTGATATTGATAAATTATGATATGGTGAAATAAGGGAGGATTATTGTTATACCCCATATTTTTGTACGTGAAAGTACATCGTAAGTCAATTGATGTAAGCTTGAAAATGAGATCCTCTTTGAAAGTATATAAAGTGATTTAATGTTGTTACCTATTATTTTCGCAAGCTTTTAAGAGTTATCATTTGGGGACAAATTTTTCTAAGGGGACATGTTGTTACACCCCGTACTTCAGACGTCACTGTCATTATAAGATTATCTAAAGTAAACTAAAAAAGGACAAAATCTTTCTACAAGGATAAGAAAGGTTTACCAAAGTCTTAAGTAAGTTAAGATGAATATGAGACTTTATAATCATGATTTAAATGACTTTAAAGTCATGATATGGCTATATATGATGTTTGGATATGGAATATAAAGTTTGGGAAAAATCGGATTTAAGTTGCGGAATTTCGAGTTAAGATTTGCCTTGTAATGAGCCATTTTGAGAAATTAATTCGTAAGCTTTATGATGTCATTTTGGGATATATATCATACCAAAATTAAGATATATGAACCAAGTTTCCAACGGTCCAAACCATTTATTCATATGATATCGGAGTAAAGAAATATGTATTTTTAAAGTAGGGTCGCCAAGTCACGTCGCTGCACATCGGAGAAACTGGCAGGTTTATAGGCCAGGTTGCGAGGCAGGTTTCTCCAAATATATTGAGAGTTACAAGTAGATCTTTATATTGAATTAAATCCCCATGTGTCTAATTTCTAACACTGCAAACTGAGACTACGCAGGAGGCCCCTATGGGACCCACTTGGTAGGGGCCTGATCTTTACTTATTCTTATCTCGTTTTTGGGATGCGCTTAGCTCATATTTCGTTATCCTTCTAGACTCACACTATCCAAACCCTCCCAAACAGCTCCCCAAAGTTTCCAAACAAATTCCTAAGGAATATACCATAATCAAACATCAAACGTTAGCCTAAGTGAAGAAGATAGTCTCTATAGTGTCGTGATGTGATTAAGGTTGGTTGTAAGATAAGGGAAGTTTTGGTTCGAGTTTTTCCAGACTCTTTAAGGTATGTATAACATCCTATTTCTTGGGATTAATCTTATCTATGTGTTGGTTAAGTTATTGGATGAAGATTACAAGATAACACTTGAAAGGGGAAGAGTTGTTATCTTTTGTTGGGTTATTTTAAGGATATAAATATATATGTTGTTATGGCTGAAATTTCAAGTTGTATCTACTATGTTAGTTTCTTTGTAATTTCAAGTTGTATCTATTGCCTAAGGTATGCAAATCATGTTTTTGGTTGTGCTCAAGGTTAATCATGTGTTGTTTGAGTTAAAATCTTCAAGATAGTAATTGACATGGCATAAGGAATCATTATCTTTTTTGTGGGCCGTGTTGAGGCTATATATATGGTTGGTTGTGGCTGAAAATTGTTGTAAATAGTTTGATTATGTTGTGGTTGCTGTTGTTAAGCTTATCGATGTGCTAATTCAGTGGATTGAAGAAGATAACATGAAAAACAAGAGGTTGACGATAAAGGTTAAGGTGCTATGCGTGTAGACTATTTTTGAAGATTATTCTTATGATGTTTTGGGATGAAAATGATATGGTAAGCATAAGTATGATGTTATACAAGTTGTAGACAGATTCATGGAAAAAGAATTGGATTAAATTATAGTTTGTTAATTGTAAATCGAGCTTGCCGCTCAAAATGGTTGTTGAAGTAATCAGAGAGTTTATTGTGAATTATATTGTTGTTGTTTGGGTTGTTTGGTGACTTTTAGTAACTTATGGCATGTTGTAAAAACAGGGGAGGTGCTGTCCGTTTTTTTGTAGAATATTGGTTTTAAAATATGAGAGTTACAATGCTTATATGATGAAGTAAGAAGATCATATTGAGCTTGGTTGACGATTGGAGAGAAGATTGCAAAGGTATGTTAAGGCTAAACCTTTCCTTCATTTTGGCATGATCCCGTAACTACATATGTTTGACAACGAAACATAAAGAGAAGTTTGTATTCATGAATTTATTCACATTATCCTAGTCTTAGAAGTTACAGTATTCTCCCTTATCCGGACTTTATATTAAGTTAAGTATTGTTTTCTTCCAGTCATTCTCTCTCTCTCTCTCTCTCTCTCTCTCTCTCTCTCTCTCTCTCTCTCTCTCTCTCTCTATATATATATATATATATATATATATATATATATATATATATATATATATATATATATATATATATATATATATATATATATATACAATATTACAGTATTTTCACCACCATCGAGCTATAATCGGTGGGCAGGCCCCTATTGGGCAACCTCTGATCAGATGGTAAGTTATATACTGAGCCTACTGTGGTCGAGCGCTTATGAGCGAGTCCAGAATGGCCAAAATACAGAGCCTAGTATGGCCGAACGCCTATGAGCGAGCCTATTACGGCAGAGCAGTTATACATACCGAGCCTTTTAGGCCCGGGCAACTATTTTACTTACTATATTGAGAGAGATGAGTCAGTATTAGCAGGTAAGCATATCTTCAAATTATATTTGACTCCCCACGTACTTTCAGTTATTATATTATCAATTTCATTTTCAGTTATCTTGTTGCCTTGCATACTCAATACATTATTTCATACTGCCATCCCTTTTGCTGGGGACGCTGCATTTTATGCCTGCAGGTATTAATAGATAGCTGGATAGACCTTCCCAGTAGACAAAGTCAAACATCAACTTGGTTGGTAAGCTCCACTTCCTCGAAGTTACCAGGTCGATACCTTGGAGTCCATTTTATACATACAAGTTTGATGGGTAGGTCGAGGCCCTGTCCCGACCATGATACAATTTAGTTATTTCTAGAGTCTTGTAGATGAGTCCTGTACATTTTTATATCATTATTGTGGCTTTACCAACCCTATGTAGATGTTTAGTTTGGTATTGCTGGTTGTAGACGTTATTTTCAGATGATTCAGAATATGGCCTCACCGGCCTAAGTCGAGGGTTACCCTCCAGAGTTCACAGTTACAGAGTGGTATGCTCAGGCCGAGCATGGCACCGGGTGCCGGCCACGCCTCTTCAGGTTTGGGGCGTGACAAACTTGGTATTAGAGCTGTTTTATCCTAGGGAGTCTACAGCCCATGTCTAGTAGAGTATTGTTTATGGGTGTGTTGTACAACATACTTATAAGCAGGAGGCTACAGGGCATTTAGGATTTCACTCTTTCTTCTTACTCTTGATCGTGTGGTAGAGCTTAGTTGTAATATTCAAACTCCTAACTTTTATTTTATTCGTAATACAATGATACTTACATCTAGAAAGACAGTTGGTAAGAGATTGAATGTGGGTGTGGAAGAGTTGAGTCAGAGGAACTCAATTTTGCATCATGCTTATAATGAGTAAATGTAAGGTCTTTAGCAGATCATGTGTGTATTAAGACGTGTAAGCTTCTTGATAAAGAGCCCTAAGGTAAGAATATCTATCCACCCATATGGTAAAAAAGAAATAAGAGAATCAGAAGGTAGATACAAGTTTCAACACATAAAAGAAGCAAGGTGAAGAAGGAGACGAGGTACCCAATTAGTGAAGATTATCAGTATTTACAATTCATGCAAATAAATATAAGCATTATGAGTTACTTTCAACAGTAATAGGGATATATACAATTGACCATACCTATCTCAATTATGCCATATGGGAGTTAACAAATATAGTTTAAGAGAAGGATGGGATATCAAGATCCAGTTGGGGTTAGAGTAACCCAAAATTGCAGATGGATTGTTATCATTAGCTAACATTTCTGAAGGATAGTGCATAATATGGTAATAGTTCTCCTTGCGATACATCCAGATGGTGCACTCTAGAATTGTATAGTCAGATATGAGTATCAGAATGTTTAGAAATTTTAGAAGGTAGGCAGTGGAATCCTAGAAGGGATAAATATTTACCTTAGTATGACTCCCGTCTCTAGAAAAAAAAAGAATAGAATGTTAGGCGTCCCGAAGAGCCAGTGAGATGAAGCAAGGGGAACTATAAGTGAAAGAACGTTTTGTTGAAGTTTTCAGAATAGAGTGATAGACATAAATATTAGCAGGAGAATAAGAAAAGAGTATATGAAGCATTATAAGTAAGATGTGATTAATGAGTGATAACAATAAATCAAATTATGACAGGATGATAGAGTATATAGTCAAGTGAAGGAAATGACAAGAGGTGACAGGCCTTGAGGCAATAAAAGAGTATAAGCCATAAAGTCATATCCCCATTTCGAGAAATGAGTTGGTGACTCCAACATGATTACTAGAAGGAAACGTTAGACCCCAGAGTAATAAAAATCAGTATGGGCTGGTGAACAAGATAAACTGAACATGAATTAGGGACCGAAGGATTTGATAATAGTCAACATCGTGAGAATTTTAGAGATCACGTTTCGGCGATAATAGAATGGACAACAAAAGAATAACATTTAAAGATCATTCAGGAAGACGCTCCCTAAAGCAAGCATTGTGAGCAGAGTTAAGCTTAAGGGACTAAGTGTGCCAGTTACACTAGGTGTCACCTTCGTGCATAAAAGAAAATCAGTTATCCTTGGTACAGAAGGGTTACCGCAAGATGAGTAAGATGTCAGTGAGAATGTGAAAAGACGCTAAAGATGATGAGGTGAAAGGAATGAGATTGCATTTATTCAGATCCTACAGATATGATATGATTCCAGAACATTATGCAATCATGACGCTGGGGAGAACCAGCAAGGGTTCCGCACCCGATGTTATTGATAAATAAGTGCGAGAAACACTTAATACATAAGGAGCAAATACGAGAGGTAAGTTAAGACAAAGGACAATACCCAAGAGGGGTTACGCAGAATATAGATATGAGAATGGACCACGAGTAGTTTGTAGTTGATTTAGGAAGAGCCTAGTTATGGATAGACAAAAGGTCAAGGATAAATAAATAGATCATGCTAGATAGATGTAGTGAACCCTAACATAGTGAATTCGGTCTCGTAGATATGACATCGTAACCCTTGAGAAATATTCAGCTAGGAGTTGGAGTAATTAAAGGTACCATATAAGTGTTACAAAAATAAGAGAGAGTGCCACTAAGGAGACAATCAAAATTTGAGTTTAGAAGTAACCTTACGAGCACAAGGGAATGAAGGTATATAACTAAGGATATTTGTAAGCGAGTAAGAACATCGAAATTTCCTTCGGGTATACAATATAACAAGCTCGTAACTTTACAAGAGCCATAAGGTCTCCTTAAGTACTACAAAGAAAGACAGCTGGGGAAATTAGGAAGAAAGCTTCCACCTAAGCATAGTGACATAAAGAAGAAATGGTCTTGTAACAACAGTCTCACTACTATATTGTATGTACTCGATAAGAAAGTGGCACCTATCGTGGCTAATGAACGGGAAGAAAAAAAAATCAAAAGCTGATATTTGAGATCATATGAGTTATAGGAAATTCCAGTAATTATGGGCAATGAGATAAGCCATGTATTCATGCAACAAGTGGCAGAACGACCAGGAAAAGTAATTGCTTATGTTTAAAGGCAATTGAGAAGGCACGAAAGAAAATCTATGGTGCTAGCAAGTTAAAGGAAGGTCGCGAGTAGTATAAATAGATATGTGTAGGTCGCAAGCTAAAGCATGGTAGAGTGACAAGGTTTTAGGTAGATGGGAGTAAGGATAAGAAAAGATGAGTGAGAAGGTGACAAGAATAGGTAAGGCCTCGGGATTAAACCTATCAAAATAAGAGAGTTGATGGTTTCCGTAAGTTATAGAAAGCTCAGTATAACTTGAATTGACTCGGAGGAGTCTAAGACTAAGAGCAATTAGAAGAGATAAAATACTGCCCTAGTAGTAGAATAAGGGTGTAATAGTGATAGATAAGAGGATGACATTTAGGCCTTTGATTGAGTAACAATTTTGAGAAAAGGGATTTCATGAGTTGCATGGGATTAGAACCCATCTGATGAATCACGCTGGGATGATATGAAATATGGTTATTGAAGTATAGTATCATACCTAGGGGGATCATGCAAGTCACTTCAAATGTTCCCCAACGAGGCGTGAGCCTTAGTGGCAATATATTATGTAAGAAGTTTCAAGTTATCAATGGTAGATTATGGATCAACATTAAGGTGAATCAACAATGGATGGATAAAAGTTACAAAGTATGAGATGAGATTAGGCCGTCATTCTTAATATGAACAGTAATGAGGAAGAACTAAAAGACTTAGATTTATACATATAGGATAAGCAGCGAGGGAGTAAACTGGAGTTGGGTAGCATACCTAGGTAGTAATAAACCAAAGTAAGTTTTATGGAATAACATGACCTACGTAGTTGTAGTAAAGCCATACGGACAGATAACCAAGGCTGGGAAATAAAATATAGCAATAGTGGTACATTCAACAAAGTACCAAGCGAAGAACTTCAGTATACCCAGAGGGACAGCTTGCCATAGTCCTGTATAGGTTCAGGAAGTGAGGCCTAGAGATTGGTTAAAAGCTGGAGGAAAATGAGAGAAGAGTTGCATAGGCACACATACAAGGACAAAGTCGTACAGACTACATGATAGAAGGTAGAAATAATTATGAGATTGGAAGAATTTTGACCACGAGTCGTGGCGTGAGAAAGATGCCTAAAGGGGAAATGCCCTGGCCTTTGGATTTATTCATAGAACAGTTGCCTAGATGGCAAAGGACAATATTAAAGTATTCATAAGAGTCGTAGGTTATGAGAATGATAAGCGCATTAGTCAACATTCGAGGACGAATGTTCCAAAGAGGGGAATGATGTTACACCCCATATTTTTGTACGTGAAAGTACATCGCAAGTCAATTGATGTAAGCTTGAAAATGAGATCCTCTTTGAAAGTATATAAAGTGATTTAATGATGTTACATCCCATTTTCACAAGCCTTTAAGAGTTATCATTTGGGGACAATTGTTTCTAAGGGTACATGTTGTTACAACCCGTACTTCAGACGTCACTGTCATTATAGGATTATCTAAAGTAAGCTAAAAAAGGACGAAATCTTTCTACAAGGATAAGAAAGGTTTACCGAAGTCTTAAGTAAGTTAAGATGAATATGAGACTTTATATCATACCACAATGAAGGTATATGAACCTAGTTTCCAACGGTCCAAACCATTTATTTATATGATATCGGAGTAAAGAAGTATGAATTTTTAAAGTAGGGCCGCCAAGGCACGTTGCTGCACTTTTGAGAAACTGGCAGGTTTATAGGCCAGGTTGCAGGGCCGTTTTCTCCCAATATATTGAGAGTTACAGGTAGATCTGTATATTGAATTAAATCCCCATGTGTCTAGTTTCTAATGCTGCAAACCGTTCATCAATATGACATCAGTGTAGAGAGATATTTGTGTTTTCGCGAGACTGCGCAGGAGGCCCCTATGGGACCCACTTGGTTGGGGCCCGATCTTCACTTATTCTTATCTCGTTTTTGGGTTGAGCTTTGCTCATTTTTCGTTATCCTTCCATACGCACACTCTCCAAACCCTCCCAAACAGCTCCCCAAAGTTTCCAAACCAATTCCTAAGGAATATACCATAATCAAACATCAAACGTTAGCCTAAGTGAAGAAGAGAGTCTCTATGGTGTCGTGATGTGATTAAGGGTGGTTATAAGATAAGGGAAGATTTGGTTCGAGTTTTTCCAGACTATTTAAGGTATGTATAACACCCTATTGCTTGGTATTAATCTTATCTATGTGTTGGTTAAGTTATTGGATGAATATTACAAGATAACACTTGAAAGGGGAAGAGTTGTTGTTATCTTTTATTGGGTTATTTTAAGGCTATATATATATATATATATATATATATATATATATATATATATATATATATATATATATAGTGTGTGTGTGTGTGTGTGTGTGTGTGTGTGTGTGTGTGTGTGTGTGTGTGTGTTGTTATGGATGAAATTTCAAGTTTTATCTACTGCCTAAGGTATGTAAATCATGTTCTTGGTTGTGCTTAAGTTTAATCATGTGTTGTTTGAGTTAAAAGCTTCAAGATAGTAATTGACATGGCATAAAGAATCATTATTTTTTTTGTGGGCTGTGTTGAGGCTATATATATGGTTGGTTGTGGATGGAAATTATTATAAATAGTTTGATTATGTTGTGTATGCTGTTGTTAAGCTTATCTATGTGCTAATTCAGTGGATTGAAGAAGATAACATGAAAAACAAGAGGTTGACGATAAAGGTTAAGGTGCTAGGCGTGTAGACTATTTTTGAAGATTATTCTTTAGATGTTTTGGGATGAAAATAATATGGTAAGCATAAGTATGATGTTATAAAAGTTGTAGGCAGATTCATGAAAAAAGAATTGGATTAAATTATATTTTGTTAATTGTAAATTCATCTTGCCGCTCAAAATGGTTGTTGAAGTAATCAGAGAGTTTAATGTGAATTATATTGTTGTTGTTTGGGTTGTTTGGTGACTTTAGTAACTTATGGCATGTAGTAAAAACAGGGGAGGTGCTGCCCGTTTTTTTTATAGAATATTGGTTTTAAAATATGAGAGTTACAATGCTTATATGATGACGTAAGAAGATCATATTGAGCTTGGTTGACGATTGGAGAGAAGATTGCAAAGGTATGTTAAGGCTAAACCTTTCCTTCATTTTTGGCATGATCCCATAACTACCTATGTTTGACAACGAAACATAAAGAGAAGTTTGTATTCATGAATTTATTCACATTATCCTAGTCTTAGAAGTTACAGTATTCTCCCTTATCCGGACTTTATATTAAGTTAAGTATTGTTTTCTTCCAGTCATGAGAGCAGAGGGTCTATATATATACTGTATTACAGTAAGTTATATACCGAGCCTACTGTGGCCGAGCGCCTATGAGCGAGCCCAGTTGGTCGAGATACAGAGCCTAGTATGGCCGAGCGCCTATGAGCGAGCCCAGTTGGTTGAGATACAGAGCCTAGTATGGCCCAGCGCCTATGAGCGAGCCTACTACGATAGAGCAATTACACATACCGAGCCTTATAGGCCCGGACAATTATTTTACTTACTATATTGAGAGAGATGAGTCAGTATCAACATGTAAGCACATCTTCAAATTATATTTGACTCCCCACATACTTTCAGTTATTATATTATCAATTCAGTTTCAGATTTCAGTTATCTTATTGCCTTGCATAGTCGGTATATTAT
Source organism: Nicotiana tabacum (assembly GCF_000715075.1). Classification (NCBI taxonomy): domain Eukaryota; kingdom Viridiplantae; phylum Streptophyta; class Magnoliopsida; order Solanales; family Solanaceae; genus Nicotiana; species Nicotiana tabacum. Next base: position 64,021,493 of record NC_134091.1, on the reverse strand, counting down.
TTCATACTGACGTCCATTTTGCTGGGGACGCTGCGTTGCATGCCTGCAGGATTAATAGACAACTGGATAGACCTTCCTAGTAGACAAAGTCAAACATCAGCTTGGTTGGTAAGCTCCACTTCCTCTGAGTTACTAGGTCGATACCTTGGAGTCCATTTTATACATACAAGTTTGATGGGTAGGTCGAGGCCTTGTCCCTACCATGATACAATTCAGTTATTCCTAGAGGCTTGTAGACGAGTCATGTACATTTTTATATCGGTATTGTGGCTTTACTAACCCTATATAGATGTTTAGTTTGGTATTGCTGGTTGTAGACATTATTTTCAGATGATTCAGAATATGGCCTCATCGGCTAAGTTGAGGGTTACCCTCCAAAGTTCACAGTTATAGAGTGGTACGCTCGGGCCTAGTATGGCACCGGGTGCCAGCCACGCCTCTTCAGGTTTGGGGCGTGGCAATTATGACATTGATTATGATGAATGGTGGGATTGGGTTGCGTATCACAATGGATTTTATATGTGATTCTTGATATTGATAAATTATGCTATGGTGAAATAAAGGAGGACTGTGTATACGGTGGGATCGGGTTACGCGCCGCAACGGATTGTGTATGTTGTATTCATTGTTGTTATTGTGTTGGTTTCCAGCATTGTTACATGAAATTCTGAGATCTGTTATTTTGGGTTCTCTGATTACAAGAATTGAGTTCTTTTTCATAAATTAACTGCCCTACTTTCATTTCCTGTTTTCCTTTCCTATTTTTATTATTGTTATACTGCTTACAAGTTATTGTAAGTGTTCCACCTTAGCCTCGTCACTACTTCGTCGAGGTTAGGCTCGGCACTTACAGAGTATATGGGGTCGGTTGTACTCATACTACACTCTGCACTTCTTGTGCCGATTTTGGAGTTGGTCCCATCGTCGTTCAGTAGACTTGCTCGGATCAAACTACCAGTGGAGACTTGAGGTATAGTTGCACGACGTCCGCAGCCTTGAAGTCCCTTTCTACTACATTTTAGCTGTTTATCTTGATTCAAACAATTATGTTTATTTCAGACCATTATCTGTAGTATTCTAGACACTCATGTATTCGTGACACCAGTTCCGGAATATGTTTTTGGATTTCGTCCCTTATTAATTTATTGCCGTATTTCAGACTATTCGGTTTTATTATTGTCATTTAATTGAAAAATTATTAAAAATGGTTAATAGATAGCTAACATTGGCTTGCCTAGCAAGTGAAATTTTAGGCGCCATCATGGTCCCGAAGGTGGGAATTTCGGGTCGTGACAGCGACTCAGGGATCGCAAATACAACCACTGAGAGTTCGCAAATGCGAACAAGTAGCCCAGTCCAGCCCATGCTCGCAAATGCGAGCTATTGTTTGCAAAAGCGAGGCTTGCAATTGCAAGCCAGACCTTGCAAATGCGATATATGCATCAGACAGTAGAGCTGGGCATTACACCAGCAATCTTTGAACTGTCCAAACTAATCCGAAACACGTCTGAAACTCACCCGAGCCCCTCGGGCTCCAAATCAAACATGCACACAAGTGTAATAATATCATACGAACATCACATAATGGTAAAAATGGTAACGACTTCAAATAAAGCACATAAGAGAAAACTCGACAAGTGGAGGATGTGACATATAACGACAATTTCAAATAAAGCATATGATAACATACATGATGAATAAAAGATACAACATGTGCTAATAAATCCCAAAAAAATACATGAAAGAGGCCTAAGAGTCTAAACCGGTCAATTTTATACATATAAGCCCGAGTACGTACTCGTCACCTCGCGTTCACGGCTTTCACATGACACAAATAGCATAAACGACTCAAATCCTAAGGGGTAGTTCCCCCACACGAAGTTAGGCAAGATACTTACCTCAAAGAAGCTAAACTGATACTCTAAAATGACCTTCTCGTGTGAAACAATCTTTCCACAGCTCAAATCTAGCCAAAATAACTTAATATCATAAATAAAAATCATAGGAAGCAATTCCGGATAATAAATCTTCGATCTTTAATGAAAACTAAAAGTCAACCCCGGACCCGCACCTCGGAACTTGACAAAATTTACAAAATCCAAACACCCATTCCGATACGAGTCCAACCATACTAAAATTATCCAATTCCGACATCAAATCATCCTTCAAATCATCATTTTACATTTTTGAATGTTTTCACAAATTTTTTTTATTTTCTCCCATTCAAATCACTAATTTAATGTTAAAAACAAAGATGGAATAACGAAATAAAATCAAATCCAGGTAAAGAACACTTACCCCAATCCAACACATGAAGAACCCCTCAAAAATCGCTCAAATCCGAGATTTACAACTCAAGATATGATAAAAATGGCCAACCCTCGAAATATAACCTTCTGCCCCAGCACTTCCGCTTTTGCGGACCAATATTGCGCATCTGCTCTCTCGCATTTGCGAGCCAAATCCCACATTTGCGGTTTCCACTAGCCAGACAAAAATGCACACTTGCGCAAAAGAGGGTCGCTCCTGTGACATCGCAGAAGCGCCCAAACAATCGTAGAAGCGGCCTTCTCGCACCTGCGATCCATAACACACAGATGCGATGATCGCACCAACGATCCTTCGCTCGCAGAAGTGAAACTCCCGCCCAGGCTCCAACATCACATAAGCGACATACAGAACATAGAAACAACCCCGCACCTGAGCTCCAAATGTGCAGGTGCGACGCACCAGAAGCAGACCTGACCACAAGCATAAAAACCATCCGAAACTCGTCCGTTACACACCCGGGGCCTCCGGGACCCCGTCCAAACATACCAACAAGTTCCAAAATATAACACGGACCTTCTCGAGGCCTCAAATCACATCTAAAAACATCAAAACTATGAATCGCACCTCAAATCAAACTTAATGAACTTATGAACTTTCAACTTTTACAACTCGCGCCGAAACATATCAAATCAACCCGGAATAACGTCAAATTTTGCATGCAAGTCTCAAATGACATAACAGAGCTAATCCAACTCTCGAAATTAAAATCCGAACCCGATATAAACAAAGTCAACTCCAGATCAAACCTCTCAACCTTCCAAACCTTTAACTTTCCAATTTTCGCCATAATGCATCAAATTAACCTACGGATCTCCAAATCCAAATCCGGACACACACCTAAGTCCAAAATCACCATACGAAACTATTGGAATCATCAAAACACTATTTCGGAGTCGTCTACATAAAAGTCAAAGTCCGGTCAACTCTTTTTACTTAAGCTTCTAAAACAATAATCATCCTTCCAAATCAATCCCGAATTATCCGAAAACCGACTCCGTCCACACACGCAAGTCATAATATATAATACAAAGCTACTCGAGACCTTAAGCCACCGAACGGGACGCCAATTCTCAAAACGACCGGCCGGGTCGTTACAAATAGCAATACGAACCTATTCCAAGTTTCAACATCAAAATCCGAACTAGATAGCCATGAAGTCAACTTACGGTCAAACTTAAAAAATTTTCAAGCTTTTAAAATACTAGTTTTCGGCAAAATGAGTTAAATCAATAACCTCCAATTTCAATTTCGGGCATACGCTCATGTCCAAAATCACGATACGGACTTACCGGAATCGTCAAAATAGCGATCCGAGGTCGTTTTCATAAAATGTTGACCGTAGTCAATTCAAGTTATTTTTAAAGCCAAAAATTATGTTTTCTTCAAATTTTCACATAACAGCTTTTGAAAAAGCGACACAGACCACACACACAAACCAAGAAGCATCAAATAGAGCTAACTGAGGTCTCGAAACACGGAAATAAAGGATAATATTCAAAACGACCTATCGGATCGTCACAGTTTAATATTTCTCTAAATGGCTTTGTGCTTTTAATTTAGTACTAGTATTAGGATACGCGTGATGCACGTGCACTTTATATCAATGAATACAAAATTTTTAAATTTATATAAATATTTTTAAATAATATATTCGAGTTATAATATTTTTAAGAAAATAATATAAGCTCGTGAAAATGACGAATATTAAATTTATTTAGTCAATAAAGTAGCAAATGACCTAGCTAAGCATGAAAACCACCTAAATTGTTTTGAAATCTCTGTGTGATCTATCACGTATCTTCTTCTTTTGTTTTACCTTTATTTAAAAATAATTATCTAGGTACTATATATTCTAGACATGTCAACTGCAGAGAAAAGGAAATTAGCTACAGATAAATTATATAGCTAAATAAAAAAAATACGTCTCTAGTCTTATTTATTAATGATTTAGTGATAAATTATAAACACATTCTATTAGCTATGAGACGAATTTCGTAGCAAATTCCTATTTTGTAGTCAAATTATCTAATAAACCTTTTAGTAATAATATTGGGTCGCTTTTTACCAAAAACTAAAAGTCCTTTTCCATCTAATTAACGGTATTATGCTCACAGTAATTTAGGTATTGCTGAGGAAAAACTATATTCTAATACAATAGTTTTTTGAATAATATATTCTTTTTACTGTATTATTAACAAGGTGAATTAATTCTAATTAATTTCTTTCTAGAATAAAATAATTTTTCATTGTCTAATGTTAAAAATTCTTGGAAACTCAAAGTGAAAAACTACAATAACTTTAAGATTCTAAATATTAGTTTATCTAAAATTTAAATTAAATATTTTGTCCATTTCAAGGTCTTACATATTACTCCTCCTTAGTATCATTTACTAAATATAAAGTAAAAGATAGACCACGTGGTTGGAGGAGTTCATTTTATGTAGGAAAAGAAAAGAAAAAGTATTCCTAAATATAGACATATTGATAGTGATTTATGTAGGTAATCTTGCTCAATTTTACATCTGTAAATATTAGAGTTTTCATATAGTGTAAATAACAGTTATAATTTAATTTATTTCAAAATCTTAAATATTTGAAAAACTATTAAATGACAATTCCCTAGACCACGTGGTATTTGTTCAAACTCAAAGTTCACATAATTTGACTATAAATGAAAAAGAATCTTAAAACTGATGTCTTTTATTTTTATATAAATTTGGGTTAGTCAAGTAAAAGGCTAACAACTATTCGTTATTGTCGTTTCTTTATTTACGTTAGAACTAACATAATTTAAATATTAGGCAAAATTAACATGAACATAGTTCAATAAGAAAATAATTTGTATAACGTAAAATTGTAATGGACTTTAAAGTCCTAAATATTAGGATTTTCCTACATAAATCAAATAAGAAAAGATTTATTAACTATAATTTTAGTTAATTTTAAACTCCTAAATATTTAAAAATTAATTGAATAACTATTTTGTCCAGTGTGAACTCTATTTCTAAAGGATAAAAAAGGCGAACGACGTTTTGCTAAGGGTTTTCGTGCTTTTAATATAGTATTAATTTTAGTGTACGTGTGTTGTACGTGTGTGCCACGTCATTTAATATATATATATATTGTGTGTCGCGTCATTAGAAGAACAAATTATTGAAAAAAAGTAATTTATATCAAAATAAATTAAATATTTTCTTAAGGAAATAATTTGTAAAAGATGATTAAAATTTTAATTTATTTTAAATTTTATATATTAAGACTTCTGACATAGTTCAAATTATACATATTCGATCAATAAGACTGATTTTAAAGTCCTAAATAAGTAAATTTAAGGAAAATTAACACATGAAATAATTATAGTTTTGAAACAATTTAATAAAATACAATTTAAACAACCAAGACATTTTTTCGTATGACACGGAAAATAAAGGATCAAAATTGATTTTGCACGATAAAATTTTCCTTGTACCGTATAGGCCCAAAGAATTTACACAAGAATTATACAATATTTTTTGTCCTTGGTTGAAAAGAACTTACTTTTTACTTTTTTATATTCTATTCTTTTTTCTTAATATATTTTATCCTTATTTAGTTGATTTCGAACTCCTAATTATTAGGTAATAATTAAAATTTTACTTGATTTTAAAGTCCTAAATATTAGAAAAGTAACTTAATTTACATATTTGTCCAATATGAAACTTATTTTAAAGGGTAAAAAAGACGAACGACATTTCGCTAAGAATTTTCGTACTTTTAATATAGTATAATATAATATAGATAGATAAATAACAAGGCATCCATTAAAACTATTTTTGACCCACTCCAAGACCCGACCTGATATCCTATATAGCCATTTTATTATTTTAAGTCTCATTAAAACTTGTGGTTGAATGACCTTAACTCACTTGTTGCAGTCTCAGTATTTTTTATTAAAAGGTGTTGTTGTCTAAACTGCACTTGACAAATGAATGGTAAAAGTTGTTTATTATTGCTCTTTACTAATTTGAGAAAGATCAAACTATTGAGAAGATTATTCAGCTGATATAAGTCAGAGTACTTTTGGTCTTTTATTCATTTTGTTTCAATTAATGCTGCCACAAATTGCAAGTTTTAACTGGCATTTATTTGTTGGGTTCAATTTCTTATCTTTATTTTTTATATTGAACTTATAATCAGGTTATCACTACTATTTTATTTATCTTAACAATACTCTTTTCATTTAGCATATTAAAGAAATATTTTTGCAATATTCAATAAATGTCTTTTGCTCACATTAAATGATAACAACTTTGCGTAAACGTTTTTAGCGATCAAACGGAGATGAAAATTTGCTCACATCAAATGAACTTTTTAAATGCTTTCTATTGCTTATCGGAACCACAACTCAACAAAAAAGTTTTAACTTAACTTTTTAATTCGTACTCATCACGATTATAATTGTACACAGGTAGATGTGGGCTGAATCCACGCCTCAACAAGTAGTAATTTAATCCAGTGTTTTAAAAGGCGTGAGCGTAAGGCGAAATATTTTACATATATTTCAGCGAGACGTATTCCCCGAGGCACGGGGCGTAAGCCCCATAGGTATTTAATTTTTAATATTTTTATAAAATAATATAATGATATTAAATATTTATAAATAGGTAAAATTGCTGGGCGTACGCCCTAAATTGCTGGGAGTACGCCTCTTGAGACTTTCGCCTCATACCATCGCTCCAGGGAGTTTTTGGTACGCCTCGCCCCGGGGCTTGCCCCGAAAATGCCTTTTAAAACAGGGATATGAAGTACATCAAGAACTACGAAATATCCCATAGATTCACATTTCAAGTCTCGTTAAACTTACATCATTTTAAACTTCGTTTAGGATTAACTGAGCCATATGAACTATGCGTGGAATACATAATATAAAGTAATTGAAACAACATGTACAAATAAGGACAATGAAAATGGTACGTAATGTCTGCGTTAACAATGTGTCTCACTAGACTGTCCATATCCCTCTCTTATCTTACACCTATACATTACATAGACCGTCCTTAGTGTTCACATATCATATTAAACACTTACGTGTTTCATAGACCGTTCATAGGTTTCAATAGACAATACACCTATGCGTCTAATAGACCGTTCATAGGATTCACATATACCATACAATACACCTGTGCGTTTCATAGACAGTTCACAGTGTTTACTTACACAATACACCTGTGCGTTTCATAGACCGTTCACAGTGTTTACTTACACAATACACCTGTGTGTTTTATGGACCGTTCACAGTGTTTACTTACATAATACACCTTTGCGTTTCATAGACCGTTCACAGTGTTTACTTACACAATACACTTGTGCGTTTCATAGACCGTTCACAATGTTTACTTACACAATACACTTGTGCGTTTCATAGACCATTCACAGTATTTACGTACACAATACACCTGTGCGTTTCATAGACCGTTCACAGTGTTTACTTATACAATACACCTGTGCATTTCATAGACCGTTCACAGTGTTTACTTACACAATACACCTGTGCATTTCATAGACCGTTCACAGTGTTTACTTACACAATACACCTGTGCATTTCATAGACCGTTCACAGGATCATAGCACAATACAAGTATGCGTTTCATAGACCGTTCACAGTGTTTACTTATACAATACTCCTGTGCGTTTCATAGACCATTCACAGTGTTTATTTACACAATAAACTTGTGCGTTTCATAAACCGTTCATAATGTTTACTTACACAATACACCTGTGCATTTCATAGACCGTTCACGGTGTTTACTTACACAATACCCCTGTGCGTTTCATAGACTGTTCACAGTGTTTACTTACACAATACACTTGTGTGTTTTATAGACCGTTCACAGTGTTTACTTACACAATACACCTGTGCGTTTCATAGACCGTTCACAGTGTTTACTTACATAATACACCTGTGCATTTCATAGACCGTTCACAGGGTTCATAACATATCATTATGCATATAACCATATATAAACTCAAAGCGACATGATTAACATTACATTAAGGTCGTAAGTTTCCGGATCATTGGAACACTTCATGTTCATACTCATCATGGAGAAACATAGCACATTACATTAGCACATGCGTGGTGAATCAATAAGTCAATTTCAATAGCACATGTGCCCAATTTATTTTCTTAAGGTTAATCATCATTTAGCATAGGACATCTCCCTTCATCTTGTTATTCACTCACTTGACATATTGAGGTTATTAGCTAAGTTCATGATTCTTGAGGACTTAATATCGAAGTCATTTACATACATTATTTAAGAAGCATATAGCTATAGTTGAAACCATTGGGACATACAACACCTCATAGTTCTCATTTAGGCAAACAACCACATTTTATGTTCATACTATCACTCCAACTTTCAATTACTTACAACATTATTATTTCATTGCCTCCCTTTCTGCCATACATATTATTCTTCATTTATGGCACGGTGGTCATATCTTATATTTCATACTTTCATTTCATTACTTTCAAGACTAATCATCATAAACATCAACATAGAGAATATTCTTAAAGCCTTTTTCCCCAAAAGGGCAATACACAATTTCAACTCATAAATATGTAAAGGCTTAAAACACATTGGAATACTTACGAAACATAGCATTAGTTAGAACAACCACATTTGGACATGACTTAAGTATATAAGATTTTGGATAATTCTATTTTCGGAATCAATTTGCAATTATTGAATCAAGGCTCATTTCATAATATTTCACACATCATTTCATTTCATTGACTCTATTGGCCACAATCATAACTTTCATTATTGGCACAATATCTACACTTTATATCCCCAACTCACTACTTTCACTTTCGAGCATCTTTATAGATTATCGACAACAAAGAATCTCTAATCACGACTTTGAGTACACCTATGAGCAATTAAGAATCTTAAGCACATTGAGACTTCTTACACAATTTGGCGTAATAGCCTTCACTTGAAACATTACTTGGAGTCATAATATTTTTATAACCAACTCATACTTTGAACACATTCCTGAAGGATAACATCATATGATAAGAGTATCCGAAACACATGTTGAACATATACCTTTTCAACACAAAGTTTATTCAGAATAGTTGATTTATAAAGAATAACTCGGGACTTATAAGAACATCATGGAATTCAATTCTAGTTAAGAAGTTTAGCCAACATACCTCTCTTTGAGCGTTTCTTAAATTACTACAATGTTTCGGAAATTCTAGCAATCCCAATCTATTTTGAGACATCACAAAATTGAACCATAATTAGGAAGATATTCATGGTTTCAGTTCATTTGAGCATTTTATCAAACACTAGGTGTACAAATTTGGCTACAAGATTCTTCTACAAGATTTCCTTCATTCTACAATCCAATCTTTACTTATTTAAGCTCAACAATCTTCCCACAAACCTTATTGGTACATGCATGTATAAATAATACTCTTACACCCAAGAATCATACTCCCAATTACCCATCTTTTACCCAAATTCAAAATTGAAAACTAGGGTATGGAACCTTACCTCTTAGATGAAGAACTTGTGAGATTTACTTGTTGGATTTCAAAGCTTGGACAAGATCTTGATGAACAAAATACTTCATCTACTTCATCTCTCTATAACACTCTTACTTCTCTCTAAAAAACCTCATATAATTGCCCCAAATAAGCCCCAAAGCCTATTTATCAAAATGAGGTCGGATTATGAAAATAAACAAATTAACCCTCCGAAATCAGATGTGTGATCGCATAATGGACCGCATAATGGGTCTGCGGGTCGCACAATGCACTGCAAAATCGGTGCCAAAAATTGGGCTGTACTGGTCCATTCTGCGACCAGTTTTGCAGTCGCAGAAGCAGTTTCACGATCACATAATGATTCTGCGATCGCACATCTGACCGCAGAATCACATTTTTTCAGCCTTTGGTAATTTGGTCATAACTTCTTGTAGGAGTGTCAAATATGATTAACGGTTTGAAGTGTTGGAAACTAGACTCAAAGGGTTTTAATTTTATAGGTAGATCACCTCCTAAGTAGTTATAGTTTGGTATCAACATACATTTGAAGTAGGATCTTGTGCGAACTCACTTAAAACTCTATCCCATCATAAAATTTTTAACTTGACTTAGCCTTGGGGATCTTCTTAGACCATAAACTATTCTTATTGCACCTCATACATATATTATCATTATCAATTAATATCATTCATATAATAGTCCTTGTCTGCACACAAAATAATATAATTAGCGAACATCAACTTTCTTAATAATGCTTAAGTACTTCAAAATTTTTCGTGGTGTTACATTCTCCCCCACTTAAGAACATTCGTCCTCAAAATATTTTAAAAGTCACTTCTAATAATAGAGTTACCATCATTTTACCTCCAACCATTATGCATAGTTACTTATAACTACATGGGTCTTATACTTCCTTTCCAAAATCTCAACTTACTTATGACCCTTAAAATTTGGCTATCTTTACAAATTCTTAAAAAATTCTACAGAGTTCCCCCTGTAACAGATCCTATCCACCTGTCATAGAATCTCATATATCAGTCCTAAACAATATATAGATAATACCACATTGCACTATATATATGAAATCAACAACTATGACTCTCGAGGCCAACTGTATGACCTTGCTTACCTTGGACGTATCCTTGACTATTCCTTCCTCCATTACGAGGATAATTGGGCACCTCACACATTATACCTGTCATATGCATCATTCCTTTAATCCTTAGGCCTTTCTCATTTCGTAGCACGATGTGAAACACTTCTTGGTATTAACAAGGGAACTCCGAGACTAACTTGGAGCCTTAACGCACGATCGAGGATAGAAGAAGAGAAATATTTTCTAAATGTCGTTGTAGCCTCCCTATTATAAGTGTGGCGGACAACACACCGATAAGAGGGACTCTACTAACATAGCTCCATGACACCTTAGGACTCCTAAATCTGGCTCTGATACCAAGTTTGTCATGCTCTGAACTCGAGGAGCGCGACCGACGCTCAACCAAGTGAACCCACTCGAGCAAGCCTACGTTACATCAACCTCTCATTATAACTCATGCATGATTTATCAAAACATAATTAGATCATGACTTTCATATTGAATACATTTGGCTCAATGACCCATAATTTTTTTTCTTTTCTTTTACTCTCGTGATGGGTACATAGCTTCATATATATCCGTGAACATAAATACATGATGAAACTCAAAACTTAAGTACATGACCCATAGTATACATGGCTCTTCTATGACAATAGATACCTAAGTACATAAAACCAACTAGACTCGAATACCCATTGGAATTGTAGCGGACTCACCATAATCTGATGCGCAGAAGATCCCTACCAAAGATCCATATCATCCTGTAGAAGTATACCTGCATCCATTAAAAGATGCAGCACCCCCGACAAAAAGTGACGTTAGTACATGAGGAATAGTACTCGCATGTAAGGCAAAGAAAACAACATATGAAATCATCGTAATTCAAATAAGAGTCATATGAATTTTAATCCATTACGTGACTGAGATATACTTTTTTTTTGAGTTCTTTAATAATTTAAATCAGTTAACTATTGTTCTAATTCAGGGTAGGGATAAGGTCTGCGTACATACTACCCTCCCCAGACCCCACTAATGGGATTATTATACTGAGTTGTTATTGTTGTCGTCGTCTTTTCAATAGTATTTTCTTGCACATGTTCATCAAGTTTTTTATTGATTTATCTCAGAGAAATTAAGTTCATTCAAAAGAATAATCTTAACTTTAAGAATAAACTAAGAAAATATTAAATTCGTGAGAATCACTATAAATTTTTAAGTGAATCTAGAACAAGAGTTAGAAAATAATCTTGCACGTGTCTTGTCAATGCCTTACCTTTTTTTATTGATAATATCACTGCCGTTGCTTAACTCTCAGTTTTCCTGTGATCATTTTATTTGTTTAGAATTTTTCTCTGTTACTCGTGATTTATAACCACCCCAATCTAAAGAAATATTCCTCCTCAATAGGGCTAAGCGAAGAATTACTCAAATATTGTATGAACCTATCCATGTGAATATGGTACTTTTCTACACTATCTTTGACGCATCACAAACTTATTTTAATAGTGCTTTTTGCACTCATCAGAGAGGGGACCAAAGAAACAATGATTGTCGGAGAACTATGGGTTGTGATTCATAATTTAGAGTAAAACAATTGCATATCATTACTAAAAGGGTAGTACATTATCACTTGACTACACATGCCTATTTTCGATGAGAGGAATGAAGTATAGGCCAATCGCATGTTGTTATTAAAAAGTAATAACTTATCACTTGATATTTTGTACCATCAAAAATGTATGGTGAGATAAATATGGTTTGCCTATTCTAAATCAGAAATATCACGTTCATCGTTGAAAACAAAAAAAAGGTTAAGGAATGCATCCTCCTTTTTAAGATTTCCCCCCGTAGAGTATTCATAGTATAAAGTATATAACTTGTACTCCATATATAATACCCCGTACCTTTCAACATGCTTACGACTAAGTTATGGTGAATGAGAATGTCTTAATTATTCAACGAGGGCAAGACGTGTGTTTAAAAAAATTGAATAAGAACCAACATGTATCACCTATTAAGCAAGTAGGTGACAAGTGGGTGCATCACCTACTTGCTTAAAAGGAAAGGCCACAATTTTGGCCAAGAAGGTCGGCCAAAGGGACCCCTTAAAAGGGCTGATTATCTTCTTTCTCTCTCTCATTATTTCAGCAAATTCACTCTCAAAGATAATCATTAATCTCTCTCCAAAAGCTCCTTCAAACCCTAAGTTATTTTCTATTCTTTTCAAGTTCTAGTTGGAGAAAAATCTAAGAGTTGAAGAACCCAAGTTAGGAGCTGAGCTCTTCACCAAGTAAGGTAAGTATATTGCACTATTTCATATTTTTTCTGATGAAAATGTAGAGAAATTCGTTCCATCATAGTAAGAACTCACAGGACGGTGACCAGAAGCCGTCAGTCCGAGTTGTTCAATTTGTAGTGGACTGTTTTGGACTGTTTTGTGGGTTATTTCATACTATTATTGGGTGGTATCTAATGCTGTTAATTTATGAAGTTTGGAAGGAGAAAAGGCAAGGAGAAACGCCACATAATGGTGGGGTGATACATTGGTCGTTCGCCGTTATATTTTCAGGTTGTTTGGCACTAGTATGGTTGTCGTTTTGTCACGACCCAATTCCTCCTATAGGCCGTGATGACGTCCAACGTCATCTCTAGGTAAGCTGACAGTGAACTAGCCATATATTTATTCCTTTTAATAATTTCAAAGTAGTTAATTTTTATTTATTAAATAAATAAAAAGTAGAAAATTTAATAAAGTAAAGCGTAAACTAATAAAAGAGCAATTATGATGAAATAAATACTCAAAAGTCATGAAGTATCTACTAGCATATTCCCAAGACCTAGTGTCACAAGTGAATGAACACTAGTAGAATATACAAAATACCTAAGCTACTATCTGAAAGTGAGATAGACAGAAAGTAAATACAGAAGAGAGAGACTGCGGGTGCTGCAGAACTGACTCAGAGAGCAGCTCACCACTAAGCCTCCGGATAACTGGGGTGCGCGCCTGAATAGACACCAGATGTATCTGTCTCTGATCCTGCACGATTAGTGCAAAAGTGTAGTGTGAGTACATAAACAACATGTACCAACTAAGTATTCAGTCTAACCTCGAAGAAGTAGTGACGAGGGGTCGACATCGACACTTACTATGGGCCAGCAAATAAAATACAAAAATTCTAAATAGGCATGGAATATGTGAATAATAATAATTACTCAATAGCAAGTAGTGGATAAATGATTCTTTAACTGATAGTAAATTCCAAAATTTCCAACTAACACTTACTAGTTACATATCAATTTCGGTCATTAAATAAATTATAACCTCTCAAGCCATAAAATAATATCATGGGTAATCGGGCTCCGAGTATTATCACGCACGATTTATGCCGAGATCGTACGACCCGATCCAAAAGACTGTGTGCACTGCCAAGGATCAAACGACACGAACCGTAGGTGCATCTATTATACTGCGAGGCGAACGGCCCACTCCCATGAGAGTTGAGAAGTATACCTCGCTCGTGAAAGTACTTGCGATGCGAGAGGACATGAATTTCTCAGAGTTATTATGTATTTCCTCAATTCTTCCCAGAAATAAAAAATCTAAATATAAAATTTGCAAATTTAAAATCCCTAGCCTCAGCTCTATTCAAAATAATTAATATGTATAATAAACACAATGGTACAATTAAGGCATGATGTGGATCTATGCAGTGTTTTTAAAGGCGTGGGCGTAAGGCGAGGCATTTTACATATGTCTCAGCGAGGCGTAAGCCACGCGGCACGGGGAGTAAGCCCCATAGATATTTAATTTTTAATATTTTATAAAATAATATAATGATATTAAATATTTATAAACAGGTAAAATTGCATTAAAATTAAAGAAAACTATAAATATGTGAAATTGCATATATATATATATATATATATATATATATATATATATATATATATATATATATATATATATATATATATATGTGTGTGTGTGTGTGTGTGTGTGTGTGTGTGTGTGTGTGTGTCCCCACAAAAAACTAATCAAAACAATCTATTATACGCTACTTACAAGAACAAGTAATTTGAATCTAAAAGAATAAAGTTTTCTATATGGAGGAGCAAAAAGGATGATTAATCTGCAATTTGAACTTTGAACTTGCTGCTATGAAGGAGAATGTAGTTCTCTTTGTATTTGTAAAAAAAATTCAATATTCGTTGCTTTTGGGAGATAGTAGCAGACTAGCGGACAGGATAAAAAATTAGAAAAGACCATGAATTAGGGCTTCAATCAATAAAAAAGGTTTTGACTTTTAAATTTAATACTTTTGAGTTCCTTTTTAAACCTTTTGAGTAATTACCAAACTGACTTTTGAGAATTTGGGTATTATATGAAGGACTTAATCAACAAGTTTTGTTTTAATTTAAAAAAGTCTCTGGGGCTTACTACTCACTAAAAAAACGCACCTCAAATGCCCGGGCGTACGCCTCTTGAGACTTTCGCCCCACACCATTGCCCCGGGGCGTTTTTGGTACTCCTTGCCCCAGGGCTCGCCCTGAAAATACCTTTTAAAACAGGGATTTAATCCATTACCTGACTGAGATATACTATTTTTTTGAGTTCTTTAATAATTTAAATCAGTTAACTATTGTTCTAATTAATGATTCTTCTAAGAAATCGTGAGAGCTTTTTGAGTTATCCCAAGAGGGATTATTCAGAATATATATATATATATATATATATATATATATTATAAAATCGAGACGTTTCCTTTGAGGCTATTCGAAATTAAGTTCATTCGAAAGAAGATTATTAACTTCAGGAATAAACTAATAAACTATTAAATTCGTGAGAATCACTAGAAATTTTGAAGTGAATCTCGAGCAAGAGTTAGAAAACAATCTTGCACCTGTCTTGTCAATGCCTTACATTTTTTATTGATAATATATCATTGCCGTTGCTTAACTCTCAGTTTTCCTGTGATCATTTTATTTGTTTACAATTTTACTCCGTTACTCGTGGTTTATGACCAGCCCAATCTAAAGAAATATTCTTCCTCAATAGGGCTAAGTGAAGAATTGCTCAAATATTATATGAACCAATCAATGTGAATATGATACTTTTCTACACTATCTTTGACGCATCACAAACTTATTTTTATAGTGCTTTTTGCGCTCATCAGAGAGGGGACCAAAGAAATAACGATTGTCAGAGAACTATGGGACGTGATTCATAATTTAGAGTAAACCAATTGCATATCATTACTAAAAGGGTAGTACATTATCACTTGACTATACTACACATTCTTATTTTTAATGAGAGGAATGAAGTATAGGCCGATCACATGTTATTAAAAAGTAATACCTTATAACTTGATACTTGGTACCATCAATGATGTATGGTGAGATAAATATGATTTGCCTATTCCTAATCAGAAATATCACATTCATCCTTAAAAACTAAAAAAGTTAAGGAATGCATCCTCCTTTTTAAGATTCCCCCTAGAGTATTCATAGTATAAAATATATAACTTATACTCCATATATAATACCCCGTACCTTTAAACATGTTTACGACTAAGTTATGGTGAATGAGAATTTCTTAATTATTAAATGAGAGAAAGATGCGTGTTTTAAAAAATCGAATAAGAACCAACATGTATCACCTATTAAGCAAGTAGGTGACAAGTGGCTGCATCACCTACTTGCTTAAAAGGAAAGGCCACAATTTTGGCCAAGAAGGTCGGCCAAAGGGAACCCTTAAAGCGAATGATTATCTTCTTTTTTTCTCTCATTATTTCAGCAAATCACTCCCAAAGACAACCATTAGTCTCTCTCCAAAAGCTCCCTCAAACCCTAAGTTATTTTCTATTCTTTTCAAGTTCTAGTTGGAAGAAAACCTAAGAGTTGAAGAACCCAAGTTAGGAGCTGAGCTCTTCATCAAGTAAGGTAGGTATATTGCACTATTTCATATTTTTTCTGATGAAAATGTAGAGAAATTCATTCCATCATAGTAAGAACTCACAGGACGGTGATCAGAAGCCGTGAGTCCAAGTTGTTCAATTTGTAATGGACTGTTTTGGGGGCTATTTCATACTATTATTGGGTGGTCTCTTGTGCTGTTATTTTATGAAGTTTGGAAGGAGAAAGGGCATGGAGAAACGCCACATAATGGTGGGGTGCTGCATTGGTCGTTCGTCGTTATATTTTCAGGTTGTTTGACACTAGTATGGTTGTCATTTTATCACGACCCAATTTCTCCTATAGGTCGTGATGGCGCCCGACATCATCGCTTGGCATGCCAACAGTGAACTAGCCATATATTTATTCCTTTTAATAATTTCAAGATAGTTGATTTTTATTTATTAAGTAAATAAAAAGTGAAAAATTCAATAAAGTAAAACGTAAACTAATAAAAGAGCAATTATGATGAAATAAATACTTATAAGTCATAAAGTGTCTACTAGCATCTTCCTAAGACCTAGTGTCACAAGTGAATGAGCACTAGTAGAATATACAAAACACCAAAGCTACTGTCTGAAAGTGAGATAGATAGAAAGTAAATACAGAAGAGAGAGACTGCGGGTGCTGCAGAACTGACTCAGAGAGCAGCTCACCACTAAGCCTCCGGATAATGGGGTTGTGCGCCTGAATAGACACCAGATGCACATGTCTCAGATCTTGCACGATTATTGCAAAACTGTAGCGTGAGTACATAAACAACATGTACCCAGTAAGTATCCAGTCTAACCTCGAAGAAGTAGTGACAAAGGGTCGACATCGACACTTACTATAGGTCAACAAATAAAATACATAAATTCTAAATAGGCATGGAATATGTGAATAATAATAATAACTCAATAGCAAGTAGTGAATAAATGATTCTTTAATTGATAGTAAATTCCAAAATCTCCAACTAACACTTACTAGTTCCATATCAATTTCGGTCATTAAATAAATTATAACCTCTCAAGCTATAAAATAATATCAAGGGTAATCGGGCTTCGAGTATTTTCACGCACGATTTATGTCGAGGTTGTACGACCCGATCCAAAATATTGTGTGCACTGCCGAAGGTCAAACGACACGAACCATAGATGCATCTATTATACTGCGAGGCGAACTACCCACTCCCATGAGAGTTGAGAAGTATACCTCGCAGGTGCTGTCCTAGCCCAGGCTGCCTCCCTTCGCACCTGCGACCTAGGTCTGGACGGCCTCCATTCGCATCTGCGACCCTATCATCGCAGAAGCCAGGCCGCTTCTGTGGAACTCCCTTCGCTTCTGCGGCCCACTGACCACAAATCCAAGGCCGCTTCTGCTATCAAAGCTCGCACCTACGGCCAAATTCTCGCAGGTGCGAATGTAGCTGTGTACCAGCAGTCCTTCATGCAAATTTCCGAGTCCGATTCCAATTCGTTTCACATACGGCTCCCTCGGACCCCATCAAATAACACTCACACTTCCAAAAAAATAATACGGACCCGCTCGCATGATCGAAACACCAAAATAACTTATAGAAATACGAATTGGACGCCAAAACACATGAATCAAATTATGAAACTCCAAAACTTCTATAAATACTTATGCGCATCCAATTCCTATCAAATCAACTCGGAATGATGCCAAATTTTGCGTGCAAGTCACAAATCACCATACAGATCTATTCCCAGGTTCGAAATCCTAAACGAACCTTGATAATACAAAAACCTATTTCAAACCAAATTTAAAGAACTTGAAAACCTCTAATGTGCTAACTTTCAATATTAAGCACCGAAACACTCCGGGGTTATCCGAAACCTGATCCGAATATACGCCCAAGTCTAAAATCATCATACGAATCTATTGGGACCGTCAAATCTCAGTTCTGAGGTCATTTACTAAAAATATTGACCCTAGTCAAACTTACCCCTTTTAAGCCAATATTAAGGAACTAAGTGTTCCGATTTCAACCCGAACCCTTCCAAACCCGAACTAACCATTCCTGCAAGTCATGAAACAGTAAAAGCACATACATGTAGTATTATTTAGGGGAACAGGGATCTAGAAAGCAAAATGACTGGTCGGGTCGTTTCATTCTCCACCTCTTAAATAAATGTTCGTCCTCGAACGGGTCTAGAATCGTACCTGGAGTGCCGAACAAGTGTGGATATCTGCTCCGTATGTCTTCCTCGGTCTCCCAAGTCACCTCCTCGACTGGTTGACCCCTCCACTGAACCTTTACTGTAGAAATCTTCTTGGACCTCAACTGGTGAACCTGCCTGTCAACAATGGCAACTGGCTCCTCCTTATAACCCAAGCTCTCATCTAGCTAAACCGTATTGTAGTCTAACACATGTGACCTATCCGCATGATACCTCTGGAGTATAGACACATGGAAAACCAGATTAACTCCCGATAGACTAGGAGGCAAAGCAAGCTCATAAGCAACCTCCCCAACTCGTCTCAAAACATTAAATGGACCTATAAACCTCGGGCTCAACATGCCCTTCTTCCCGAACCTCATGATCCCCCTCATCGGCGAGACTTTCAAGAGAACCTTCTCGCCTTCCATAAATGATAAATCATGCGCCTTATAATCCACGTAACTCTTATGTCTAGAATGTGCTATGAGAAGTCGTTCCTGAATAAACTTCACTTTCTCCAAGGCATTCTTCACCAAATCAGTACCATATTGCCTAGCCTCGCCGGGCTCGAACCATCCAATGGGCGAACGACATCGCTGACCATACAAAGCCTCAAATGGAGCCATCTCAATGCTGGACTGATAACTGTTGTTATAAGAAAACTCGGCCAAAGGTAAAAATTGATCCCACTGCCCTCCGAAGTCCAATCACACATGCTCTTAGCATATCCTCCAAGATCTGAACCGTCCGCTCTGACTGCCCGTTAGTCTGCAGATGAAAGGCTGTGCTGAGCTCTACTCGGGTCCCCAACTCACTCTGTACTGCCCTCCAGAAATGCAAAGTAAAGTGAGGGCCTCTATCTGATATGATGGAAACAAGCACACCATGCAACCGAACAATCTCATGAATGTAAATATGGGCCAATCTCTCTAAAGAATACGTGGTCACAAACAGAATGAAGTGTGCCGACTTGGTCAATCTATCGACAATGACCTAAACTGCATCAAACTTCCTCAAGGTCCGTGGAAACCCAACTACGAAGTCCATAATGACGCGCTTCCATTTTCATTCAAGTATAACCATCAGCTGGAGTAGGCCACCTGGCCTCTGATGCTCATACTTAACCTGCTGGCAATTTAGGCACCTTGCTACATACTCAACTATGTCCTTCTTTATCCGTCTCCATCAATAATGCTACCTCTGGTCGCGATACATTTTGTAGCACCTGGATAAATAGAATACCGAGAATTGTACGCCTCCTCTAGAATCTCTTCCCCCAATAAATCAACATTAGGAACACATAGACGACCCTGGAGTCGCAAAACATCATCCTCACCGATAGTAACCTCTTTGGCACCACCATGTAGTACCATCTCTCGGAGAACCAACAAGTGCAGATCTTTCATCAATGAAGACAATGACAAACGAGTTAATATATGTCATGGACACCCGGTTCATCAAATCTATTAATGCCGCCGGGGAGTTAGTCAAGATGAAGGACATCACTAGAAACTCATAGTGGCCATATCTAGTCCGGAAAGTCGTCTTCGATACATCCAAATCACGAATCTTCAACTGATGATACCCCGATCTCAAGTCGATCTTAGAGAACACCCTGGAACCCTGCAACTGGTCAAACAAATCATCAATACGCGTCAACGGGTACTTGTTCTTAATGGTACCTTCGTTCAACTGGCAGTAATCAATGCACATCCGCATAATTTTGTCCTTTTTCATGAATAACACCGGTGCACCCCAAGGCGACACAATCGGTTTGATGAACCCCTTTGCTAGCAACTTCTCAACCTGTTCTTTCAACTCCTTCAACACTTTCGGAGCCATACGGTATGGTGGAATAGAGATAGGCTGTGTACCTGAAGCCAAATCAATATAGAAATTGATATTATGATCTGGTGGCATGCCTGGTAGATCAGAACAAAACACATTAGAGAACTCTCGGACCACAAGCACTGAATCAATCATCGGAGTCTCTATAGTAGTATTTCAAACATAAGCTAGATAAGCCAAACAACCCTTCTTGACCATGTGTCGAGCCTTCAGAAAAGAGATAACCCGACTAGATGCACTGACAGATGAACCCTTCACTCCAATCTAGGCAGCTCTGGCTTTGCCAAGGTAACTGTCTTGGCATGGAAATCAAGGATGGCGTGATATGGAGACAACCAGTCCATGCACAGGATGATCTCAAAGTCGGTCATATCGAGTAACAGAAGATCCTCTCTAGTCTCATAACCACAAAAAGTCACGATACAGGACAAATAGATCCAATCCACCACAACAGAATCGCCCTCTATCGTGGACACATAAACAGGAGTGCCCAAGGACTCGCGAGGAACACTTAGAAAATGAGCAAACAGAGATGAAATATATGAATATGTAGACCTTGGATCAAATAGTACCGAAGCATCCCTACCGCAGACAGAAATAATACATGTGATCACGGAATATGAGGCTACTGCATCTGGTCTGGCTGGAAAAGTATAGAACCTAGTTGGAGCAACACCTAACTGGCCTCCATCTCTAGGACGACGCCTACCGACCTGCCCTCCGCCTCTGGGTGGCCGGACGGCTGGTGCGGCAGCTGGTGCTGTAATCATAGGCTGATGACCCTTTTGTACTGCCTTGCCCAGAAGTTAGGGAAAACATCTCTTCATGTGGCCAGGATCCCCGAACTCGAAACAACCCCTCGGATTGGTGGACTGCTGACCTGCAGTCTGACCCTGATGGCCTGAATACCTACTGGAGAAATCCTGAATAGCTTGAGCATCCCGAGGAGACGGTGGTGCTGGATATGTGGGCTTGCTAGACTGACCCCTCACAAACTGACCTCTACCCCCAGCTGGAGCACCACTTAACCCTCCATAATATCGAAACCGCTTATCCTTTGATGTCTGCGCTCAGCTCCACTGATGAACACACTCGATCCTCTGAGCTATCTGCACAACCTACTCGTAAGAATTCCCCATATCAACCTCTCGGGCCATAGTAGCCTGGATATCGAGTGCAAACCCGCAACAAACCTCTGCACTCTCTCTGCATCGGTGGGAAGTATCATAAGTGCATGGCGAGACAACTCACAGAACCTCGCCTCATAGTCGTTCACCGACATCTGGCTCTGTTGGAGCTGCTTGAACTAAAATCACAACTCTTCATTCTTAGAGGGTGGAATATATCTATCTAGAAAGTGGCGTATGAACTGGTCCCAAGTTAAGGGAGGAGAACCCGGTGGCCTGCCGAGAATATATGACTGCCACCATCTACGGGCCCTCCCTTATAGCTTAAAGGTGGTAAAGTCCTGGGGGCCCTCATGTCTCTCACCTCCAAAGACAGGAGGATGTAGCTTGGTCCATCTATCCAATAGCTTATGCGGCTCGACAGCTGCTGGTTTGGGCTTTGATATAGCCGCTGCAGCTAGCTGAGCTCCACCCATGAGTAGTGCACCCGGGGTCTGATATATGGCAGCTGCATGCCCTGGAGCTTGAGCGGTAGGGGTCTGTGCTTCCCCTCCCGCCTGAGATGTGGCTGGGTTTGTTGGAAATAAACCAGCCTGAGTCATAGAATCCATGAACCGCAGCATACGGCCCATGACCTCCTAGAATCCTGGTGCGGACATGAAATCCAATAGGGCTGGCTCCTCTACAGGCACCTTGCCCTGCTCCTCAATAGCAGGATCATCTACTGGATCCACTGGAGAAACTCTAGGATCCCCTCATCCTCTACCATGAGCTGGAGCTCTCCCTCGGCCTCTAGAAATAGGGAGAGCAGCTACTCCACGGCCGGGGTACATTTGTCGCGTGCATTCTCACCATCCGTGAGAGAATAAGAGAAAGGTACTTAGTACAACATCAACTGCACGATAGGAGATGAAATAAGAGTAGTTTCCTAACACCCTATAGCCTCTCGAATATAAGTACGGACGTCTCCGCACCGATCCGCAAGACTCTATGAGGCCTGCTCATAATTTTCACCCAATTCCCTAATCATTTTTGTGGTTAAATCCCATTTTTATAAAAACCTAGGTTTTTCAACTAAACCCACAATTCTTACAATTTATGTGTTACGAATCTACCCAAAAATGTATGTATTAAACTCATCTTATATAGAAATTACTTACCTCAAAATGCTAGGTGAAAAACCCTCTTCAAGAGCTCCAAAATCGTCCAAGAAGTGAAGTAAATGAACCAAAATAGCCTAACTCCCGACATTAAATGAACCTCACTGCCCCAACGATTTTCGCTTCTACGGGTCCTGGGGTACACCTACCGATGCCGCACCTGCAGAAAATTAATCGTAGGTGCAGAACTAACCCAGGCTGCCTACCTGCGACCTATGCCTGGCCGACCTCCATTCGCATCTGCGGCCCTATCATCATAGAAGCGGGTCGCTTCTATGGAACTCCCTTCGCTTCTGCGGGCCACTGACCACCAATCCAAGGCCACTTCTGTGATCAAAGCTCGCACCTGCAGCCAAAATTTTATAGGTGCGGATGCACCAGAACAGGTGCACCAACAGTCCTTTATGCAAATTTTCGAGTCTGATTCCAATCCGTTTCGTATCCGAGCCCCCCGAGACCTCATCCAATAACACTCACACATCCAAAAACATAATACGAACCCGCTCGCGTGATCGAAAAATCAAAATAACATCTAGAAATATGAATCAGATGCCAAAACACATGAATCAAATTATGAAACTCAAAAACTTCTAGAAACACTTCCGCGCCTCCGATTCCTATCAAATCAACTCGGAATGACGCCAAATTTTGTGTGCAAGTTACAAATTACCCTACAGAGCTATTACCAGGCTCGAAATCCCAAATGAACCTCGATAACATCAAAACATATTTCAAATCAAATTTAAAGAACTTGAAAACCTCTAATGCACCAACGTTTAATATTAAGCGCCAGAACACTCCTGGGTCATCCGAAACCTGATCCGAATATACCCCCAAGTCCAAAATCATCATACAAACCTATTGGGACTATCAAATCCCGATACCGAGGCCATTTACTAAAAATGTTGACCCAAGGAAAATTTACTCCTTTTAAGCCAATATTAAGGAACTAAGTGTTCCGATTTTTCAACCCGAACCCTTCCAAACCCGAACTAACCATTTTCGCAAGTCATAAAATAGTAAAAGCATATAAGGGGAGTCTTATTTATAGAACGGATATATAGAAAGCAAAACGATCGGTCGGGTCATTATATTCTCCACCTCTTAAACAAACGTTCGTCCTCGAACGGGTCTAGAATCGTACCTAGAGTGCCGAACAAGTGTGGATATATGCTCCGTATGTCCTCCTCAGCCTCCCAAGTTGCCTTCTCGACTGGTTGACCCCTCCACTGAACCTTTACCGCAGAAATCTTCTTGGACCTCAACTGGCGAACCTGCCTGTCAACAATGGCAACTGGCTCCTCCTCATAACCCAGGCTCTCATCTAGTTAAACCGTGTTGTAGTCTAACATATGTGACCTGTCGATATGATACCTCCGGAGCATAGACACATGGAAAATCGGATGAACTCCCAATAGAATGGGAGGCAAATCAAGCTCATAAGCAACCTCCCCAACTCGTCTCAACCCTTCAAATGGACCTATAAACCTAGGGCTCAACTTGCCCTTCTTCCCAAACTTCATAATCCCCTTCATCAGCAAGACTTTCAAGAGAACCTTCTCGCCTTCCATAAATGATAAATCATGCGCCTTCTGATCTGCGTAACTCTTCTGTCTAGACTGTGCTATGCGAAGTCTCTCTTGAATCAAGTTCACCTTCTCCAAGGCATCCTTCACCAAATTAGTACCATATAACCTAGCCTCGCCGGGCTCGAACCATCCGATGGGCGAACTACATCGCCGACTATACAAAGCCTCAAATGGATCCATCGCAATGCTGGACTGATAACTATTATTATAAGCAAACTCGGTCAAATGCAAGAATCGATCCTACTGCCCTCAGAAGTCAATCACACATGCTCTGAGCATATACTCCAAGATCTGAACCATCCACTCTAACTATCCTCCAGTCTGCGGATGAAAGGCTGTGCTGAGCTCTACCCGGGTCCCCAACTCACTATAACGACCCAACCGGTCATTTTGAGCATTTACATCCCATTCAACTATTTGAAATCTTGAGTAGATATGATGTATTATGACCAGTGTGTATTGTCGGCTTTGGTTTTTAGGTGTTTCGGGATTAGTTCGAAAGAATAAATTTCATGTCGGAAGCCTTTAGTTGATTCCGTTAGGTCCGGATCTGAGTTTTGATGATTCCGTTAGGACTGTATGGTGATTTTGGACTCGGGCATATGCCTAGAATTTAAGTTGGATATTTCTAGAATGTTGGTTCTTCAAGAATAAGTGGTATTCAGACATCGTATGAGACTCGTTTGATTGAAGCATTAGACCCGTATTGAAATTACGGAGCCATTGAAAAGAAGAATCGTCGAATTCAGACATCGTATGAGAGAGTTATTCCCATTTCTATGTCGGGAAAGATTTCCCGTCGCCAGCGCACAGGGTAGCATGGGGCGCTAGCCCTGGCGCTGGTATTTTTTTGAGATTCTGGAAACAGCATCACAGGCTACGCCCCACTCCACATGTGGCGCTACAAACATTAAATCCCTATAAACAGAGGATTTCGCCATTTTTGACATAAACAGAGTTGGGAGCTCCGTTTGGGCGATTTTCAGAGGCAACTTTCACCACACAACTTGGGGTAAGTGTTCTTGACTCCCTTGTGATTATATTTCATGAATTAATATTCATTTTCGGAATTAGATTATTGATTTTTCAAGAGCAATCAGAGGAAGTTTCTACAATTCCATAAAATGAATTTTCGAGCATTGAACAACGATTCGAGGTCGGATTTGAATGAAATTAGTATGGTTGGACTCGTAATTGAATGGATTGTTGGATTTAGTGAGTTTTATTAAGTTTCAAGATGTGTGCCCCATTGTTTATTTTTGAGTTGAATTTCGGATGTTTTATTGAAAAATTTAGCATTTTCATATGGAATTGATTCCTACACCTCATGTTGATTGTATTGAATTATTTGTGATTAGATACGAGGCATTCAAAGGCCAATTCGCAAGGTAAAGGCCTATTGGAATAAATAATTGCATGATTTGTGGTAAGTAACATTTCTTAACTTAGAGCTAAGGGTATGAACCTGAATATACGTGTTATGTGATTTGTTTGGATGTGATGCACATGCTAGGTGACGGTCATGTGGGCGTGCACCATAGAAATTGTGACGTAATTGATTGTGTGGAATTTTGTAGTAAAATAATCTTGGCATTATCCATGCACTTTCATGTGTTAAAGAAATTGAACTCAGAGTCATGTTAAAAATCATTCTGAGGCTATATGCCGGTATTATTGAGACCAACAAAGGTCGTATTTAGATTTATATATATTTATTATTATATGGAACAGGCTGCACGCCGCAGCAGGCTTTGTAGGCTTTATTTTTATGTGGATCGGGTTGTACGTCGTAGTAGGCCTTATAGGCTTTATTGTTATGGGTTCGGGTTGCATGCCGCAGCAGGCCTAAATGACTTATTATAGCGCTTGAGCTGAAGGAGCCCCTGCGGAGTTTGCACCCCCCACAGTGAGCTCAGATGATATTATATTTGGGATGGATTTCCCAAGGCATGGAGTTGCCTTATTTATTTAGATTTGGATGAACTTCCCAGGGCGTGGAGTTGCCTTATTTATTTATATTTGGGATGGACTTCCCAGGGCATGGAGTTGCCTTATTTATTTATAATTGTGATGAAATTCCCTGGGCTTGATTGGCCCTATACAGTACTGAGTGATTGACTGTTAGTTTCATCTTATATTGAGGGATGGATCTTGCCTGGGCTAGATCCCCCCCGCACAGTACTGAGTGATTGAGTACTCTGAGAATGTGAATACATGAGTTCTACTGTGCTGTATTGCATTAGACATGCATACTTGATATTTAGGCATAGAGAAGTATTTTTTCCAATGCCATCTGATAATGAAATTTCTTATCTGTCGTTAAAGGTTTTGAGAAAAAATCACATATTTCAGACTTACTCATATTTTCGGTGATTTTCGGCAAAGGATTTGAGTTTTACGGTTATACTTGAAAAGAAAATATTTATTTTCCGGAATTGTATACGAGATGAGCATTCTATTGTGGAGTTATTACTTGTGCTACTTTAAATAGGATTATTAAGGAGGCGGACATACCGTAAGTACCAACCTTATCCTCTACAAAATCTCAGGCCTTAAACATGTATAAAGTTTAGGGAACCTTTCAGTACCACATATATACATTTTAGGCCAAAATAACTGATATAACACATGACCCCGCAATCCATCCATTGATAGTGGACTCCCCCCACTCGGCACGAAGTCATAGGTCATAACGTCCGATGATCCAAAATAATAACCTTCACAACACGTATAAATCAACCAGATGCTAACGTTTGTTGCACCCCCATATGATTCACTGGGTGATCTCTCAATACGTCCGCATCTTTAGTCGTAACTACACTTTGAGGCAATGTTTGTGCATCTCTGTCTCCCTCGTAGTCCATATGCGGCATCACGAACCGTCGATGCACAACTGATACCGAGTGTGCAATGTCATACATGAGTGGATACAAAGGAATATGAGATATATGTTTCAAGCTAAATCAATGCCACACGATAAGGAATCAAAAAGGTGAATATTTTCCTAACAGTTCCATAGCTTCTTGAAGATAAGTATAGATGTCTCCGTACCGATCCGTGAGACTCTACTAAACCTGCATATGACTCATAACACCTATGAACCTAGAGCTCTGATACCAACTTGTCACGACCCCAAATTTCCCTCCGTAGGATGTCGTTATGGAACTTAGTCTCTAAGACTAGGTAAGCCTATCAATGCGGAATAACAATAGAAATCTAAAATAAGTCCTCCTATTATGCTCCACTTATGAGTGAACTTCGTAATTCTATAATCTACCTATGTGTTTACTTCTGTTGGGAGAGTCTATGGAGATAACTACGCCTATCATTCCGTGTTGGTCACTAATAAGAGCTCAGAGGTGGCTTTATGTTACTTATTTCGGTAAGTTTTGATGTAAATTTTGGATAATTAATTACAAATTGTGAATTATATGCCCTACCGGTGTGGTGTCACGCCCCAAAATCGAGGAGCGTGACCGGCACTCAACCGAGTGAACTCGACCGAGCAAGCCTGTTAGATTTCATTCTACCCAAAATCATCCATGAATAGAGATAATACATATTATCATTAATTAGACGAAAATGTGTTCATGTCTACAATACCAATTCAATTCCAATAGTTTCATCATTTTTAAAGTCTCAAATGGACTAGTAATACAACCACAACATAATATAGTTTTTCTTTTCCCAGCACCAATACACAACCCACACTATGTCTACGGAGCCTCTATAGATAAAGAAGAGTACAATGATAATGCCGGCAACAAGGCCCCGGCTATACCTCAAAAAGAATACGCAAGTACAAGAGATTCATGACCCCGGAATGAAGTGGGGCTCACCAAGTCAGTTGGGAAGAAGGTGCACTGCTATCACTGATCAATATCTCCTGTTGTGGAACCACCTGCATCCATTGAAAGATGCAATGCCCCCGGCAAAAGGGACGTTAGTATCGTCGAATAGTACTAGTATGTATAACTAAATACCCTCTAAATAGAATGACAATTAATACAAACCAGATTATCATAATATCAATGAAAGCCTTAATCAACATCAAACCTCAATTTAGGATCAAAACAGTGTTCAAATTAATTTTTGTATCTCAC
Organism: Nicotiana tabacum; assembly: GCF_000715075.1. Classification (NCBI taxonomy): domain Eukaryota; kingdom Viridiplantae; phylum Streptophyta; class Magnoliopsida; order Solanales; family Solanaceae; genus Nicotiana; species Nicotiana tabacum. The sequence goes on along the minus strand of NC_134091.1, from coordinate 63,992,582 downwards.
ATTAGGAGATTTTTAGTATCGATATACCATTGTCCGCAATACTAGTGTTCACAATACCAATGCCACCGTACTTTTGGCACGGAGTCCGATCACGACCCGATCGGCTAGGCTATCTCATTAGAGAATAATTCACAATTACCATAAATACCAATACCAGCGTAAATTTAGTACGGAGTCCAATCACGACTCGATCAGCTAGGCTATCTCATTAGAGAATCAACCATAATTACTGTCAATATCAATACCATCGTAAATTTATAAGGAGTTCGATCACGACCCGATCGACTAGGCTGTCTTATTTGAGACATCAACGTTTTTATATCAATCATCGCATTTCATAATACTTTCACATCTTTTTATTTCATTGGCACTAGTGGCCATAATTATAAGATCATTCTTGGCACGTTGGCCATATTCAGTATTTCATGCTCACCTTATCAATTTCAAACATCATTATCATCATCAACAACAAATACAATTCAAATCAAGGTGTGTAGTACACATGTGAGCAATTTAGAGTCTAAGGCACATAGAGATATTTCACAAAATTTGGCATAATAGCCTTCATTTAAACTTGACTTAAAGTCGAAACATTATTAATGCACAGCCCATATTTTGACACATCCTCAATTGGTAACATAACATGAATAAAGCATTTGGGATGCTTGTCGAACATATTTCTTTCAACCCAATCTTACTCGGAATAGCCAGTTTCATAATGAATCACTCGGGACTTACATAATTTACATGAATATCGTGGGATTCAATTCTAAGAGAAGAGTTTAGCCAACATACCTCAATTGAGCTTCCTTAAACTCTAAAACATTCGAGAATTCTTAGAAACTTCAATATATTTTAGAAATATAACAAATTGAATCAAAATTAGGAAGATGATCATGGTTCTAGCTCATTTGAGCATTTTATCAAACACTAGGTGTGCACAAGGTTTCAAGGTCTTTTTATGGAGGATTCCATCATCCCACAATCCAATCTTTATGATGCTTAGTTCAACAATCTTCCTGCACCCCTTGATATCACATGCATGTAAAATAATCAACTCTCATGCCCAAAAATTATCTTGCTAATTACCCATTTTCAGATGATTTCGAAATTAGGGATTAGGGTATAGAATCTTACCTCTAGGATGAAGACCTAGTCAGCTTGCCTTCTTTATCTTTCAAAACTTGAGCAAGAATTGAAGAAAAATTATTGAAGAACACCTTCTCACTCTAGGGCACTCTCTCTCACTCTAAAATGTCAGATTATATCTCAAAAATGACCCAAAATGTGTATTTAGCGAAGTAGGGTCGGGTATTAAAAATCCAAAAATGAAGCTCTGGAACAGGTTCTGCGGTCGCATATGCGACCGTATAATGGTTATGCGAACCGCATATCGGTCGCATAATTAGTGTCCAAAATGACCAAAAATCTGCCTGAGTCTGCGGTCACTATGCGGTCCGCATAACTGTTCTACGGTCGCATAGTGCACCGCAAATAGTTATGCGGTCGCATAGTCGACCGCATAATTGCTTCCAACTGACCCCATTAACTTCCTCACTGTACGGCCATTATGCAGTCCGTAGAGTGATTCTGCGGTCGCATAATGGACTGCAGAAATGCACTTTTCCGCCAAAAATTTTCCTTTACTTTCCGCTGCATTGTTCAACCCAAAAAATCTGAGCCTCAACACATAAAACCAATTCGGCACCACGAAATATTACTTTCTTTTGCAAAATTTTACGGGGCTTTACACTTGAGTACTTCAAAAATTTTCGGGGTGTTACATTCTCTCCCGCTTAGGATCAATCATCCTCTAATGAGGATAAAGATCCGTCATTAGCATCTTATGCAACTCAGTTTGTCTCATACCACATTCGAGCAGCCCCAAATTTGACTAACTCCCAAAATCTCCAAAAATTTTGCCAGAGTTTCCCTTGTAACTAGGGCCATCCACCTGTCAGAGAGACCCAGAAATACGTCCTAACAACATATACGTATTCCAACGACATAACATAATACAAAACAACACCAAATGTGGTCTCATAGGCAATATATATCCAGAAAGGAACACCTTTAATGCCAATTGTTCACATGATATAAAATTCATAAAAAGTAAGTCTTATAATTTTTTCCTAGATCACAATTTTAAATACATGGTCATTCAAATAAATAAGGATACTTTTTCTTCATTTCTTCCTCGGCCTCCCAAGTAGCCTCTTCAACCTGTTGGTTTTGCCACAACATTTTTGCGGAGGCAATTTCTTTATTTCTCAATTTTCAGACTTGCCGATCAATAATAGAAACCAGAATCTCTTCGTAAGTAAATTTCTCATTTACCTCAATGGTCTCAACCGGAACAATGAGTGTCGGATCTCCAACTACTTTCTTCAACATAGACACATGAAACTCCGGGTGTACTAATGATATCTCAGGTGGCAGCTCAACCTTGTACGCCACCTCACCAATCTTCTGAATGATTTTGTACGGTCCGACATACCTCGGACTCAATTACCCTTTCTCACCAAATCGCATTACCCCTTTCATGGGGGAAACTTTCAAGAATACCCAATCATCTTCTTTGAACTCCAAATCCCTACGACAAACATTCGAATAGGATTTCTGACGACTCTGAGCAGTCTTCAATCGCTCCTTAATGATTTAAACTTTTTCCATGGCCTGATGCACGAGGTCTGGCCCTATCAACTCTTCTTCCCCAATTTTGAACCACCCAATGGGAGATCCACATCTCCTACCATATAAAGCCTCGAATGGTGCCATTCGAATGTTAGCGTGATAGTTATTTTTGTAGGCAAATTCTATGAGTGGTAAATGATCATCCCAACTACCTTTGAAGTCTAGAACGCAACATATCCTCAAGCGTCTGAATAGTCTGCTCTGCCTGCCCATCAGTCTGAGGGTGAAAGGCTGTACTAAGATTCACCTGAGTACCCAAACCTTTCTTAAATTTCTTCCAAAAATTAACAGTGAATTGTGCCCCCCGATCAAAAATGATGGAAACTGGGGTGCCATGCAACCTGACTATTTCTTTGATATACAACTGAGTATACTGCTCCGCTGTGTCGGTAAACGTAACCGGCAAAAAGTGTGTTGACTTCGTGAGCCGATCCACAATTATCCAAATTGATTCAAACTTGCATGAAGTGCGCGGTAATCCTACCACAAAATCCATATTAATCATTTCCCACTTCCACATTGGAATTTCTATGTTTTGTGCCAACCCACCAGGCCTTTGGTGTTTGGCCTTCACTTGTTGATAATTCAGACATCTTTCCATAACGTCCGCCACATTCCTCTTTATATCATTCCACGAATAGACTTCCTTAAGATCATGATACATTTTTGTAGAACCTGGATGCACGGAATACCTACAAGTGTGAGCTTCAGTCATAATTCTTCCCTGGAGACCATCCACATTTGGAACACAGAGTCGCCCTTGGTACCTTAGTGTACCATCATTCATGCTAAGAGAAAATACATAGTCTTATGTTTATGAATACCCTCTTTCAATTGTGCCAACAATGGATTGTTGTATTGCTTCTCTTTGACTCCCACAACAAGCTATGATTCAATCCTATTTTGCACAATTACCCCTCCTTTACTAGAGTCCGCAAGAAGAACTCCTAAACTAGCCAATCGGTGAACTTCCTTGGCCAATGGCCTTTGGTATGCCTCCAAGTATGCTAAGCTACCCATAGATTTCCGGGTAAGAGCATCCACCACAACATTGGCTTCCTCAGATGATATAGAATATTGATATCGTAATCATTACGTAACTCATGACATCTTCTCTACCTTAGATTCAATTTCTTCTATTTGCAAATATATTGAAGGATCATTTGGTCTGTGAATATGTCCACCTGGACCCCATACAATTAATGACTCTAATCCTTTAATGTATAAATAACTGCTGCAAGTCCTAAGTCCTGTGTTGGATTATTTTTCTCATGATTCTTGAGTTGCCTAGAGGTATAAATGATCATCTTGCCATAATTCATCATTAGTGGAACATCTATATCAGATTTCTCTTTCATGTGACCTCCTAGAAATTGAGTTCTACAAAACTTTCCTTGATACGGTTACGATCTTATTAGTACTTGCAACTTATTTTTCCAAATTTCTCAACAAAATATATTAATAGGCAATTTTCTTATGGGACCATCTGTTTCAAATGAATAACATCTACTAGCTTGCGCGCACACCCTGATAACATCAACCTGTATGGCATTGCCTCAATATGTGAAGTAACATCGTGCTCAGACATTTCTTATCCATCCTCTTTCCTCATTATAAGTCTTATAGGATTTTAAGAAACCACTATACTTCCTTGGTGAACATTCTCACGATTCCTCTTTACTGCTAAACACTTCCCAAAACACATATCGATACCCTTCATATATATTTAACCCCACCAGGGCCTTTTCTGAAACTTGAGATCCTCCTAAATTCTTCAACGATGACTTCTTATTTTCCTTATAAGTGTAGGACCTAGTCCACTTGATTCCATCCTCGATGAGTAACTCACCTTATTCCCCGTATTGTAGTTACCAATAGTATTTCCTGGTATTGCAGCCTAAGAGCTATCATGTTAAACATGTTTGGTTCGTAACAAGTGTTCATCCTCTCTTAATCTGTTTCAAACATTTCCCCTTTGGTCTAGACAATATGTTGATACTATATTTCCTTTGTGACTAGAGCATTCACTCCCATCCCATTTTGCCCTTAATTCATAGTTGACAACCTTATTGTGTCACACACATGTTTGCCTCCTATGAACTCGTAGTATCATTGTGTCTAGTTTGTTGAGTTTATCACACCACCAATTCATCACAAGTAGTCTCACTTTCCAATGTAATATGTAGACATGAACTCCCTCTATATCTTTTAGTTGATATTCGGCGTCACTCAAGTCGGCTACATTATAGTTGATCCTTTATATCTTCTAGTAACACTTGTGCTCTAGGCGAGTCCACCATTCTGATACGAACTATTTTGCGATAACCATGACCATCTCAATTTATAGATTTTCTTCCAATTTTGCTCGCCTCATTCTCCCTAGTTATTGAATAGCTATGTGCTTTTCCATACGTTACGTGGTCTTTTCCCTTAGTTGGGAATTCATCTTGCTCGCCTCTCGGCACTTGTTGGGTTATCCGTGGGAAAGTGTGTTCATCCGTGTATCACTTAAAACTTCCTTGCTTGTAAGATTCTTAAGAGACTCTCCATCAAGTACCGATGCACTCTTGGGTTATTATAATATCATATTTATCTTTCCCACTCATTTTGTCTTTCTTAAAGCCTTAGAGGTTTAGCTAAATCGCAAATATGTGATTAACTCATTCTAAAAACTCGCAACCTTTCATATTTGACCTATATTACTTCCTTGGGTTCCATTGTTCCTGACCCCCCTAACAAGTATAAAATCCCTTTGTAAACATACTCTTAGTTTCTAGGATCGTTGACCCTGTCATTCACATTGCCATGTATGAAGAATTTACCTTCCTTAACCTTCCACCTTTTTGGGGTACTAGTGGTCTATCATTAGCATATCCTTTCAGAGAATCATGCTACCCATTATCTCTTTTCTAGACTACACCTGTCTTCAACAAAATATTCAAACATCATAGCTACATGGTCTTACTCTTATTTCATTGTATTTAAGTGGCCTCTCTATGGCCCTTCCTCCCCTACTTGGGGTGAATGATTCACATTTTGACACAAGTCTTGAATTTAGCAACTTCAGGGACATATGTCTCATTTCTCTATCCCTCATATATATGTTCGACTATTAGGGAGATTTAAGTCACCATGGTATTAACCTCATATGTTCTCTACTCTTATTCAGCCACATAGGCTTGGGATCCAACTCTCTCATGTCAATATCCATTTTGGAGTGTAACACCACTTCGCACATTCCTAGGATTCTTATAACGTTCATAGTGCTAGGGTCTTCTCATTGTGGGTTCAATCAACTCTCCTTTCATAACTTCTTGTCTCTCGTGAGAGACCTACATATTTATCATTACTCTCCAGGCCATGCCTTTCATATATCACGTGCTTATGTAACATGTTTACATCTTAGAATCATATACATGGTTCCCATACTATCCACATGTACTAGTTAAGCTTCTGTCTCATTTATCATGTCACTGCCTCTTTCAAGGTGGGTAATCACTTCTAGCACTCTTCTCATATAAAGTATGCTCATGGTGCGATATACTTGTCTCATATGTCATACTATTCATTCAACATGATACATGTGACATCTGTTTAATATTCAAGCCTTTACCCTTTCGTCATGTCACATTACATCATTACTTGGAATAAACCAAAAGAGCATATAAACTTACCTTGAACCTCAACGCACGAGTTGGAGAAAGAACAGTTTCACAACCAGTTTCATCGCACGATTCAGAATATCAAAGAAGGATAATATTCCTAAATGCCCATATAGCATCCTAATTATAGATGTGGTCGACAACACACTGATAACAAGGACTCTACTAGTCACGGCTCCGAGACATCCTAGGACACTTTAAAACCTTAGGCTCTGATACCAAGTTTGTCACGCCCCAAACCCGAGGAGCGCGACCGGCGCTCAACCGAGTGAACTCGACCGAGCAAGCCTGTTAGGTTTCATTCTACCTAAACTCATCCAAGAATAGAGATAATACATATTATCATTAATTAGATGAAAATGTGTTCATGTCTACAATACCAATTCAATTCCAATAGTTTCATCATTTTGAAAGTCTCAAATGGACTAGTAATACAACCACAACGTAATATAGTTTGTCTTTCCCCAGCACCAATACACAACCCACACTGTGTCTACGGAGTCTCTATAGATAAAGAAGAGTACAATGATAATGCCAGAAACAAGGCCTCGGCTATACCTCAAACAGAATACACAAGTACAAAAGATTCATGACCCGGGAATGAAGTAGGGCTCACCAAGTCAGTTGGGAAAAAGGTGCACTGCTATCACTGATCAATATCTCCTGCTGTGAAACCACCTGCATCCATTGAAAGATGCAGCATCCCCGACAAAAGGGACGTTAGTACCGTCAAATAGTAATAGTATGTATAACTAAACACCCTCTCAATAGAATGACAATTAATACAAACAAGATTATCATAATATCAATGAAAGCCTTAATCAACATCAAATCTCAATTTAGGATCAAGACAGTGTTCAAATTAATTTCCATATCTCACATTGGGAGATTTTTAGTGTCGATATACCATTGTTCGCAATACCAATGTTCACAATACCAATGCCACCATCCTTTTAGCACGGAGTCCGATGACGACCCGATCAGCTAGGCTATCTCATTAGAGAATCAACCACAATTACCATAAATACCAATACCACCGTAAATTTAGTACGGAGTCCGATCACGGCCCGATCGGCTAGGCAATCTCATTAGAGAATCAACCACAATTACTGTCAATATCAATACCACCGTAAATTTAGTACGGAGTCAGATCACGACCCGATCGGCTAGGCCATCTCATTAGAGACATCAACCACAATTACTATCATTACCAATTTCTAGCACAATCACCACCATGTGTACGGCATGGTGTCGGATCACGACCCGATCAGCTAGGCTGTCTTATTTGAGACATCAACCTTTTTATATCAATCATCGCATTTCATAATAATTTCACATCTTTTCATTTCATTGGCACTAGTGGACATAATTATAAGATCATTCTTGGCACGTTGGCCATATTCAATATTTCATGCTCACCTTATCAATTTCAAACACCATTATCATCATCAACAACAAATACAATTCAAATCAAGGTGTGTAGTATACATGGGAGCAATTTAGAGTCTAAGGCACATAGAGATATTTCACAAAATTTGGCATAATAGCCTTCATTTAAACTTGACTTAAAGTCGAAACATTATTAATGCACAGCCCATATTTTGACACATCCTCAATTGGTAACATAACATGAATAAAGCATTTGGGATGCTTGTTGAACATATTTCTTTCAACCCAATCTTACTCGGAATAGCTAGTTTCATAATGAATCACTCGGGACTTACATAATTTACATGAATATCGTGGGATTCAATTCTAAGAGAAGAGTTTAGCCAACATACCTCAATTGAGCTTCCTTAAACTCTAAAACATTCCGGAATTCTTAGCAACTTCAATATATTTTAGAAATATAACAAATTGAATCAAAATTAGGAAGATGATCATGGTTCTAGCTCATTTGAGTATTTTGTCAAACACTAGGTGTGCACAAGGTTTCAAGGTCTTTTTATGGAGGATTCCATTATCCCACAACCCAATCTTTACAATGCTTAGTTCAACAATCTTCCTATATCCCTTGATATCACATGTATGTAAAATAATCAACTCTCATGCCCAAAAATTATCTTGCTAATTACCCATTTTCAGATGATTTCAAAATTAGGGTTTAGGGTGTAGAATCTTACCTCTAGGATGAAGTCCTAGTCAGCTTGCCTTCTTAATCTTTCAAAACTTGAGAAAGAATTAAAGAATAATTTTTGAAGAACACTTTCTCACTCTAGGGCACTCTCTCTCACTCTAAAATGTCAGATTATATCTCAAAAATGGCCCAAAACGTGTATTTAACGAAGTAGGGTCAGGTTTTAAAAACCCAAAAATGAAGCTCCGGAATAGGTTCTGCGGTCGCATATGCGAACCGCATATCGGTCGCATATGCGGACCGCATATCGGTCGCATAATTGGTGTCCAAAATGACCAAAGTTCTGCCTGAGTCTGCGATCACTATGTGGTCCGCATAACTGTTCTGCGGTCACTATGCGGTCCGCATAACTATTCTGCGGTCGCATAGTGCACCGTAAACAGTTATGCTGTCGCATAGTCGACCGCATAATTGCTTCCAACTGACCCCATTAACTGCCTCACTCTGCGGCCATTATGCGGTCCGTTGAGTGATTCTACAGTCGCATAATGGACCGCAGAAATGTACTTTTCCGCCAAAAATTTTCCTTTACTTTCCGGTGCATTGTTCAACCTAAAAGATCCGAGCCGCGGCGAGCAACCACGAAGAATTTCTATAATACTCAACACGTAAAACCAATTTGGCATCACGAAACATTACTTTCTTTTGCAAACTTTTACGGGACTTTACACTTAAGTACTTTGAAATCTTCCTGGGTGTTACATGTGGGGTTCATTAAGTGTTATGATTTTGTTTAACGAAAATTATTTAAAATGAGAAAATGGAAAGTTTCGATTGGCACGATGTGCATATTACTTGTGATTCAGAACTGAGGACGAGATCCTCGCATTTTAATACAAATTGATATGTTTAAACCGGGCTACGAGCTGCGGTGGAAGTTATATAAGGATGAGATACTTGTGAGGAAAATTCTTATGTTTAAGTTCTCCCTTGTGAAATTAAATTTGTACTGTAGTACTAATAGGGAGTCATGCCTGTTAGGCTTATTTAAAAATTGTTATATGAAATTCTCTATGCATACTTGCCAAATTCGTGTTGTAATTATTTAGTTTTAACCTACAAGGTAGGTGCCCGCCCAGGTGGTGTTAAATGTGACTCGTTAATTCGGATAAATAATTATGAGGTCTTCATGCCTTGCATCTCGCTATCAGTATTGTGAAGGTTTGAAACGAGATTTTTGTTAACATGAAGTTAATTGACGATTCTGTAATTGATTATGAACAACTATTAAGACCAGATTGACCAAGAAGGGTGCTCCATTCAGGTGGACCAAAGAGTGTGAGGAAAGCTTTCAAAAGCTCAAGACAACTTTGACTACAGTCCTAGTATTGGTATTACTTACTTGTTCAGGGTCTTACACGGTATATTGTGATGCACCTCGTATTGGAATGGGTGCGGTATTGATGCAGGATGGTAGGGTGATTGCATATGCGTCGCGGCAATTGAAAGTTCACGAGAAGAATTACCATGTTCATGACGTAGAATTGGTAGTCATTGTTCATGCGCTGAAGATTTGGAGGCATTACCTTTACGATGTCTCATGTGAGGTATTCACTGATCATTGTACTCTACAATATCTGTTCAAACAAAAAGATCTCAATTTGAGGCAGAGAAGATGGATGGAGATGTTGAAGGACTATGATATCACCATTTTGTATCACCCCGAAAAGACCAATGTGGTGGCCGATGCTTTAAGTAGAAAGGTTGTGAGTATGGGCAGCCTTGCGTATATTCTGGTTGTTGAGAGGCCGTTAGCTGTGGATGTTCAGAATTTGGCCAATCAATTCGTGAGGTTAGATGTTTCAAAACCCAGTCGGGTTCTAGCTTGCACAGTCACTCGGTCTTCTTTATATGAGCGTATCAGAGAGTGACAATATGATAATCCTCATTTGCTTGTCTTTGAGGACACAGTGCGGCACGGTGATGCCAAATAGGTTGTTGTGGGGGAAGATGGAGTTCTGTGGATGCATGGTCGTATTTGTGTGCCTAATGTGGATGAGCTTCGTGAATTAATTCTTGAAGAGGCACACAGTTCTAGGTATTCTATTCATCCAGGTGCCGCCAAAATATATCAAGATTTTCGGTAACATTATTGGTAGAGGAGAATGAAAAAGGATATAGTCGCATATGTAGCTCGGTGTCAAAATTGTCAACAAGTCAAGTACGAGCATCAGAGACCTGGTGGTTTGCTTCAGAAGTTAGAAATTCCTGAGTGGAAGTGGGAGCGTATCACTATGGATTTCATTGTTGGGCTCTCACGGACTCAAAGGAAGTTCGATGCAGTTTGGGTGATTGTGGATAAATTGACCAAGTCAGCTCATTTCATTCCTGGAGTTACTACTTACTCTTCGGAGCAGCTGGCTCAGGTTTATATTTATATTCGTGAGATTGTTAAGCTTCATGGCGTACCGGTATCCATCATCTCTGACTGGGGTACACAGTTTACATCACAGTTCTGGAGAGCTGTACAGCGAGAGTTGGGTACTCGGGTAGAGTTGAGTACAACATTTCACCCTCAAACGGACAGACACTGCGAGTGCACTATTCAGATATTAGAGGATATGCTTCGTGCGTGTGTGTTGGATTTTGGGGGTGTTTGGGATCAGTTCTTGCCACTTGCAGAGTTTGCTTACAACAACATCTACCAGTCGAGTATTCAAATGGCTTTGTATGAGGCCTTGTATGGTAGGCGGTGCCGGTCTCCAGTGGATTGGTTCGGGTCCGGTGATGTCTTGGAATGAATTGGAACACTTAGTTCCAAAGTTTAAAACATAAGTTCAAAAGGTTGGCTGGAGGTCGACCTATGTGTAAACGACCCCGAAATAGAGTTTTGATGATTCCAATAGCTCCGTATGGTAATTTTGGACTTAGGAGCGTATCAGAAAAATTATTTGGAGCTCCGTAGTTAAATCAGGCTTGAAATGGCTAAAAATAGAAATTTTAGTTTGGAAGTTTGACAAGGGTGTTGACTTTTTAATATCGAGGTTGGAATCCGATTCTGGAAATTTGAATAGGTCCGTTATGTCATTTATGACTTGTGTGCAAAATTTGAGGTCAATCAGACTTGATTTGATAGGTTTTGGCATCGAATGTAGAAGTTAAAATTTCTTAGTTTCATTAGGCTTGAATTGAGGTATGATTCGTGTTTTTAGCATTGTTTGATGTGATTTGAGACTTCGACTAAGTTCGTATGATGTTTTAGAATTTGTTGGTATATTTGGTTGAAGTCCAGGGGGCCTCGGGTGAGTTTCGGATGGTTAACAGATCAATTTTGGGCTTTGCATTTCAGCTGAAGAATGCTGGTTTTCTGTCATTGGTTTCCTTCTATGCGATCGCGTGAGAAGGTTCGTGATCGTATAGGCTTAAGTGAGCAGTGGAGATTTTACTCTATGTGATCACGTGTAGGGAACCACAATCTCGTAGTTTGAAGAAAATTGTGCATCGCGAACGCGTGGGCTAGGCCGCGTTCGCGAAGAGGAACGGAGGGAGGAGCCGGGCCACGCGCTTAATGCTTCGCGATCGCGTGAGAAGGTTCGTAATCGCGTAGGCTTGCAAAGACTGTGCTTCACGATCGCGTAGGATTTTCCGCGTTCGTGTAGAGTTATTTTTGGGCGCGATCGCGTGAGTTGGGCCGCGATCGCATAGAAGAAATCACTGGGCAGAATATTTAAGTTCTGAAAATGGGATTTCGTCCCATTTTTCATTTTTACCGATATGGAGCTCGGGGAGAGGTGATTTTCGGGAGATTTTTAAGAAAAACAATGGGGTAAGTGTTCTTAACTCAATTTTGGTTAGATTACGTGAATCCATCATTGCTTTTAATATTTAATTGGTGATTTAAGTTGGAAAATTTTAAAAACTCTCTTGGATATATTTGAGGATTTGAAGGTCGAATTGTTATCGAAATTTAGTCATTTTGGTATGGTTAGAATCGTGGTTGAACGGGCATTCATATTTCGTAATTTTTGCCGGATTCCGAGACATGGGCCCCACGGGCGAGTTTTGAGTTAATTTCGGATTTTATTGAAAAATATAGTATTTTATTATGAAATTGATTCCTATAATTTTTGTTGACTATATCGAATTATTTTGGCTAGATTCGAGCCATTCAGAATTGGATAATTGAGGAAAAGCCCTACTAGTGGACTAAATTGGAGCAAGTCGAAGTAAGTGACTTGTCTAACCTTGTGGGGGAAAATTCCCCTAGGATTGGTATTGATATGATAATTGAATGTATTGAAAGTCGTGTACACGAGGTGAAGAGTGTGTACACGGACTAAATATAGAAGATTATGTCTTTAAATTGTGTAGAGCATTGTTGCTTATTAATTAAATTATTTTATTCTGTTATATTCATCATAAGTAATATATTTTCGTATTTTAAATTTACCTGACCTGTTCCTGCTAAGTATTTTACCCGTTTAGTTGAAACTCTATTTTCTTTTGTTCTATGCATTACTTGAAGGATGGATTTCTTAATTTAAATATTATTTAAAATGAAGTATTTTACATTTAAAATTTTGATATTTCGACAAGGTGTTAAATTTGTGAAATATTAGTTTTGCGGAATATTTTGTGAGATTTTCGTACTAATTATGATGGAGCCGTAAGCTCTTTATTATGGAAAATATTGTTGTTGATTTATTTTGGCATGAGCCGTGAGCTCTTTATTGTGAAAAAATATTGTTATTGATTTATTTTGGCAAGTTGAAATATTTGGGCACTTGAGGTGCAAATTGTGATATATTGTGATATTGATACGCATGCGGTTGTATAAGGTCTGGGTGTTGAAACGCATGCGGTGAGATAAGGGTGGCTTGATACGCGTGGCTAGTAGGGGAACTACTAGAAGTCATGCGGTGTGATAAGGGTGGTTAAAACACGGGATGCTATTTCGGAAAAAATATTATCTTTAAAATTAAATGTGAAGGCTCCCGCGATGATATAATGAAATGAGATATTGTGAATTTATTTATGATTTGGGACTACGAGGTGGTACCTCGGGAGTGCCCTTGTTGATATTTATTTATGGCCGTAGTTGCCTTTGATTATTATTGTGATTTTCTTAAAGTTGAAAAATTATGTTTTGTTTTCGCGAGGTATTATTTGCCGTTATTTTGTGTAGTTAAATGGTGACATACTATTTACTTGACTCATTTCCATTGTCATTTTATTTTTATTATATTGTTATAAATTTCTGCCTTATTTATTATTATTTTCAGTAGGGTCTGACCTGATCTCGTCACTACTCTATCGAGGTTAGGCTTGGCACTTACTGAGTACCGCTGTGGTGTACTCATACTACACTTCTGCACATCTTTTTGTGCATATCCAGGTACATCTTATCCGACCAGGCATCAATGAATTAGCCGTACGAGGAAACTTCGAGGTATATCTGTCAGCGTCTGCAGACTCTGGAGTCCCCTTCTATTCTTATTATGTTGTTTCCTTATTTTCTTTAGACCTTGATGTATAAAGGCATTGAAGATAAATTCTTAGAAACTTGTGACTTATTCCTACCGGATTTTGGGAGTTGTAATTAGGTGAATTGCAGGTTTATTTATTTCAGATTTCTATTATTATTCCGCATTGATATGCTTACCTAGTATTAGAGATTAGTTGCCATCACGATACGGAGGAAAATTTGAGGTCGTGACAATATATATATATATATATATATATATATATATATATATATATATATATATATATATATATCATGGGAACCGGAGTTTCTTTGCCTTGTATAAAATTACTTTTTCTTGTTTTATTTGATTCGTTCAAATCGCTGACTATATTTTATATAAAAATACGTATTATTTTTAAACACTATTCTTGAAAGTACATTCTAGGAATCTTCGCATGTTTAAGTAGTTTTTAACAAATATAAAGGTCATGCTTACAGGTGTAGGAGAAGGATAGGGCATCTAATTTAACAACCCACTTGGCCAGCTTGGAGAAATCACTGTCTGTCCATTGGACTTCAAAATATTAGCAACTGTTTGCTGACGAATAACGTGACAACATTAAGTCAACTATTAAATTGCTAAGTCTTCACAGCGTCCTAAAAAATGACTACGCTAAGTGCCACGAGCTTGGTTTCTATCAGTCGAAACCTGCCTGTGCGGCAGCCAAGTCTCGCACTTGACTTCAGTCTATCCAACACTCGGTCAAAATTACAATCAATTTGGATTTAGAATATTTTCGGGCAGCTTCAACGTAGTAAGTCTTAGAACTAATTTAGGCAACGAATTAAAAGTAAGGCAACGGTAAATTGACAAGAACACAAGGCACAATTTACAAGAAACTCTTTTCCCAACATTGTATTTATAACTCGAGTATACAAAGAAACTCAACTCTAAGTACTCCGCGTACAAAAGAAGATCACTCTTGACCCTCAGGTTTTCTCTCAAAGACTACTCTTAGCCTTGGGTGTTTTCACTCTTAAAAACAGACTTAGGAACTCTTTCCTAAGATAAACATGCACTCTTACACGTTTTTAGGACTCTTTTAAGACTACTCTTAGTCTTAGATCTCAAGACTCCTCTCTCTTGTCTCTTGATCCCAAAATGCTCCATATATATAGATATATGGGTTGTCACTAACAAATTTGAAGGGGCAACTTACAAAAGGGCAGATCTATGCTAGAGCTTTTCTCAGTCAAAGCACTAAATAAGCACTTAACCATTTAATGGGGCACTCACCTACGAAATGGCCCTCTTCAGCACTTAGCTCTGTTTTGTGGAGCACTCAGCCCTCTTGGTGGAGCACTTAGCCCTTTGGTGGATCACTGGTCCCACCATCCACTGAAATAAGCCTGTCACACAACATTGCTAAATATGTCCTAACTTGTAGTTGACATCCTCCAACTACTTAGGCCTTTTTCCACACGAAATAATAGATACGAGTACTACACAGACATGGGTATAAGTTATTACAAAGAGGTAAACGCCCACTACTTTGGCATGTGTACTACATGTGCTAATTTTACTTGGTCAGCTATTACACGCCCTAAGGCTGGCATTTCGCCCAGCCTTGGCGCCTTTTGATATTGCTCCGCACCAACGCCTTGTCCGCAACCTACTGCCCATGATTTTGCCGCATACGCCCGACACTCTTGTCGCACGCACATTGCCTTAGCCGCGTTTCTGCCTTGTCTTTGTCAATACTTATCTTACTCGTGCCATTATTTGTCTTTTGCCTCACATAGCCTTGCCTTAGCGATTGAGACCCCTTGCTATCATTTCGTGCTATCTTGATTTAGCTTAGCATGTATTTGGCGCTACCACAAATCGAACCGCCCGAACCTTTGTCTTTGGCGCGCATGTCGTGCCATGCCGCACCAATTTGCCCACACTGCCTTGTCAAGCCTTTGCCAAGCATGTCTTGCCTGTCTCAAGACCATGGCCATCGCTTGCCCATTTCTCATTTTCCTTGGTTCTATCGCGTGCACCTTTAGCTTGGCAACACTCTTGCTGCCCTTGACAACACTCTCATTACCAAGTAAATCCCAAAGAGGCCGAGGGATAACAAACCACCCGCACCCTTTGAATGTCGACGTCCTCGTTGATTAACTCAATTTATGAGTCCTAAGGGGTTGACAATCAATGCCCCTCAGTCTCCTATGTTCTCAGCCACAATTGCATTGACACCCGACATTTGGTTGTCACCGGTCATTGCCTCCAATGCAGCCCTCCTATCTGCAGCAGTCATAGCATTCAACATTGCCTTCTTTGGGCAGTATCTTGCTCGATGTGTCCCATCACAAAGTAAATAGCCACTGAATCTGCCTTCCTCCTTGCTCTTGGAAGTTCCAGCCTCCTGTTTTCCCTTCCCCTTTTCTTCATTAGCATTGCTATTCACTTTTCTTCCACTCCCTTGCTTTGTCCTTCTTTCCGTCGTTGGACTTTGAAGTAGAAGAAACTTCTCCCAAGTGAAAATCATCCAATGCATCAGCCGCAGTCACAGCACTTGCGAGGTTTTGTATATTCTGCCTACGCAATTCCAATTGTGCCCACTGTTGCAGCCCGCTCATGAAGTTGTGCAATTTGTCTTCTTCCGACATATTGCTTATGCTCAACATCAAAGAAATGAATTCTTTGATGTATTCTCTCACTGATCTGGTATGCTTCAACCTTTTCAACTTGTCTCGAGTAATCCAGGACGTATTGTTTGGAAGGAATTGATCCTTCAACTCCTTTCTAAGCCGCTCCCACGACTCAATCTTTGGTCGGTCCAGACTTTTATCTTCGGCTACACGGGTGCGCTACCATAACTTATCATCTTCACTAAAATACATGCTAGTCAAGGTTACTTTTTCCTTTTCATCTTTCACACGAATAGCATGAAAGTATTGCTCCATATCCCAAAAAAAATTCTCCAGCTCGCGTGCACTCCTTGCACCTCCAAATGCCTTTGGTTCAGAAATTTTTACATGGAGACGATCAACACCACGTTGAGGAGCATCCTCGCCCACAGCACGTCTTAGCACCACTGTCTCACATTTCAAATCCTCAATCTCTTGACTCAGCCTTGCCAATTCCGCCTCAAGATTGGCAAGCCTTGTCATGAGGGTCTCAATTTCGTCACCTTCGGGGACATTTCCGATCAATGCCTCTAATTTCGTTAGCCTCTCCCGTAGTTCGACATTACCACCGGCCATGTTCTCAAACAAGACCACTAAATCTGCCACTGCTCGTCGTGCCTCCGTCACGAACCTGCACTGCTCTGCACTGCTCCCAGTTCAGAGTAGCTCTCGTTAAGCTCTGATACCAGTTGCCATGGGCTTGGTTTCTGTCCGTCGAAACCTGCCTGTGCGGCAGCCAAGTCTCGCACTTGACTTCAGCCTATCCAACACTCTGCCAAAATTACAGCAACTTTGGACTTAGAATATTTTCGGGCAACTTCAACGTAGTAAGCCTTAGAACTGATTTAGGCAACGAATTAAAAGTAAGGCAACGATAAATTGACAAGAACACAAGGCACAATTTACAGAAAACTTTTTCCTAACTTTGAATTTATAACTCGAGTATACAAAGAAACTCAACTCTAAGAACTCTGCGTACAAAAGAAGATCATTCTTGACCTTCAGGTTTTCTCTCAAAGACTACTCTTAGCCTTGGGTATTTTCACTCTTGAAAACAGACTTAGGAACTCTTTCCTAAGATACACATGCACTCTTACACGTTTTTAGGACTCTTTTAAGACTACTCTTAGTCTTAGATCTCAAGATTCCTCTTTCTTGTCTCTTGATCCCGAAATGCCCCATATATATAGATATATGGGCTGTCACTGACAGATTTGAAGGGGCAACTTACAAAGGGGCAGATCCATTCTAGTGCTTTTCTCAGTCAAAGACTAAATAAGCACTTAACCGTTTAATGGGGCACTCACCCACGAAATGGCCCTCTTCAGCACTAAGCTCTATTTTGTGGAGCACTCAGCCCTCTTGGTTGAGCACTTAGCCCTTTGGTGGATCACTGGTCCTACCATCCACTGAAACAAGCCTGTCACACAGCATTGTTAAATATGTCCTAACTTGTAGTTGACATCCCCCAACTACTTAGGCCTTTTTTCACACGAAATAATAGATACAAACACTACACATACATGGGTATAAATTATTATAAAAAGGTAAACGCCCACTACTTTGGCATATGTACTACATGTGCTAATTTTACTTGGTCAGTTGTTGCACGCCCTAAGGCTGGCATTTTGCCCAGCCTTTGCGTCTTTTGACATTGCTCCACACCAATGCCTTGTCCGCAACTTGCTGCCCATAATTTTGCCGCACACGCCCGACACTCTTATCGCACGCACATTGCCTTAGCCGCGTTTCTGCCTTGTCTTTGTCAATACTTGTCTTACCCGTGCCATTGCTTGTCTTTTGCCTCACATAGCCTTGCCTTAGCTATTGAGACCCCTCGCTATTATTTCGTGCTATCTTGATTTAGCTTAGCCTGTACTTGGCGCTACTACAAACCGAACCGCCCGTACCTTTGTCTTTGGCCCACATGCCGTGCCATGCCACTCCAATTTACCCACACTGCCTTGTCAAGCCTTTGCCAAGCATGTCTTGCCTGTCTCAAGACCTTGGCCATCACTTGCCCATTTCTCGTTTGCCTTGGTGCTATCTCGCGCACCTTAGCTTGGCAACACTCTTGCTGCCCTTGACAACGCTCTCAATGCCAAGGAAATGCCAAAGAGGTGGAGGGATAACACTAAGCCAACTACTCCCTCCGTTTCAAATTAAATTGTATAGTTTGACTTGACACTAAATTTAATAAGAAAAAAAATTAAAACATGTGGTCCTAAAAGTTTAAGAGGCAAAAGTTTTGTGGGACCATGACATTTTTGTGGCTATAAAAGCTTATCATTAAGAGTAAAGTAGGTAAAATAAAAAGTTTAAAGTTAAATTATTTCTAAATATATAAATATATTATTTTTTTTAACGGATTAATAAGAAAAGTGTGTCATTTAAATTAAAAGATGGAGTATTAAATTGCATTCAGTACAGTTATTTGTTTACAGTTTTCTTATGTCTTAATTTCTATCTTAGCCAAATTTAGTATTGTTCGCAATAAATTTTTGTAGTATGAAAAATAAACTGCAACAAAAATAATATGAAGAAGAGATTTTATTGATAAATATTTGTGAGTACAATTCTTTGTATCCCTTGATTCTCCTCTATGAAATTCTCCGTAATTCGAGGGCTTGAGAAGCGTCCTTCTCGAATGTAGGACGATTTAAACCTCCTTTTGATGTATTTAATCGCCAAGAACGTCGAGCAACACTTTGTTGTTTTGGGTTGATCTCCGGGAAGAACTCTATTGACCACTCCTTTGTAGAAGAACTTTGCACTTGATGATTGATCTCTCTGTTTGCGGATGCCTTCACCAATTGCGGAATGCTCTTCTCCAACTCTGAATGTCCCTAGAGAGTTATGCAAACCTTCTATTTATAGTGGTAGAGGATGGACAGTCCAGCTACATATGAACTCTCTTGCTTGATTCTGATTGGCTCATGTGAGTCATCAAGCTTATCACACAAGTTATGTGACTAGGTTGCTTGTGATTGGCCAAGACATGTCATATTATACATATGGCGACCTCTGGTTGGTCATTGCTTTTCGACTGGGTTTGCCACATCATTTTAACATGTGGCATTATCTTGTTGGCTTTGAATTTGACTAGACATGTCATGTCACTTGACACATGGCATGAGCCTCTGCCTTAAGATGAAATGGACCTTGGGCTTGAAATCTAAAATGGACTTATTTAATTTGTAAAGTCCAAATTAATTATTCGATCCAAAGTAATTTAGAATTTAATACAAATTTTGTATGGACTAAATTCGATAATTTTTACATGTCTACAAGTACAAATTCACTGTACGTTTGGGAACCTACAAAGAAGCCTAGTCCTTTCTCCACGTCAATCCCTAAGGAGTAACAAATTGGAAATGCTGTGAAAGTAAAGGGTTAGACTATTTTCCAAGTATCCCGCTACACCAAGAAATATAATTTCAATTATTTGTGAAAACATATCAGTTGATAAACACTTGATAAAGAAGCCTTTTTTTGTTTTCCTTTGTGTTCTGTTCATTAAATAAACAACATACTGATCTGAAATTGTATAAGTGGTGTGGTGAAAAAAGAAAAGAAAAAACGAAACAAAACCATACATTTACTATATTGTCTCGTGAGGGAGGGGTATTGAAATGAGAATCCTTCATCTTTAGATAAATAAAGTGTATGTTGGTTAGATGTAATATCATTGAAGAAATTAAGCAAACTGTATCTCCACATGAGTTATCGTGACGTAAAGCTGACAAAGTGAATATATTATGCTCACAAGTTAAAATGAGGGGATTGTCAGACAACCTCGGATTCATTATTACCGTTGCTTACAAATTATACTATTTAAAAATTTATGGTATAAAATAATTTTATATTAAATGGTTATATAAGAAAGGAATATGAATTATATGGGATGAATATGTAAAAAAGAAAAAAGAAAAAAGAAAAAAAAAAGGATTTGTTTTATGAAATAAAAAAATAAATTTATATAAAAGAAAATAATATAATATAGAAGAGAGTAAAGAATATAAAAGGGATATTCTTTTTTGGTGTAAAAAATAGTGTAATAGGTTGGAGTTAATTTGCACCATTTTGGAGTAAAACAATGGTGCAAGGGTTGGAGATACCCTTATAAATACTATTAAAAGCACGAAAACCCTATAATAAAATATCGTTCGTCTTTTTACCCTTTTAAAATTGAGTTCATACTGGACAAAATAGTCATTTTATTATTTTCCTAAATTTAGGAATAGTTATTTAATTATTTCTAAAAATAGTCATTTAATTATTTTCTTAATATTTAGGAATAGTCATTTACTTATTTTCTAATATTTAGAAATAATTATTTAATTATTTTCTAATACTTAGAAATTGTCATTTAGTTATTTTTTTAATATTTAGTAATAGTCATTTAATTATTTTTTAATATTTAGCAAGCATCATTTAATTATTTTTTAATATTTTAAAAAATATTAATTTAATTAATATTTTATATTTAGGTCATTAAAATTAATTAAAAAATTATTAATAAAGTTTTTCTTGTTTAAACTATGTCAGAAGTCCTAATATTCATGAGTTTAAAATTAATTAAAATTTTACCTTATATAAATTCTTATTTGAAAAAATCTAACATAATTATAATTATTTTCATGTTAGTGAAATAATCTAAACTTAGATATTTAACTTCATAAAATGTAGTAAATTAAACAATATGCTAAAAAGAAGAATAGTACATTAACTAAAGATATTGTAATTCTTTGAAAATAATAATTGTAAGGAAAAAGGCGAACAAATTGAAATGTTAATCAATTAAATATAAATTCTTTTATTATTTGAACTATATAACATTATTAAACTTCTTCTCCTATTACTAGTTTTCCTAAATCTTTTAAGACATTAGCTAAAAAGAAAAACATCGTGATTTAGTACGTAACCTTGAATCTATGAAAAATATGTAATCTACAAGGCTCAATACTTGTAGGGGTTACTCAAAAAGTTATAAGTATTATCTTTTCATTTAAACAATACATTAAATATATAGTTCTTACTTTTAACTAGCTTGCTATTTTTTTGCTACTAAAAGAAGAATCAATATTTTATTAGGAGTTACTGGAAGCTCACTCCTCTAACTCCCAGTTTACATTTTGAAGTACAACAAGAGTACTTACTACATTGTCAACCTGCCATCCCTTTTCTTAGGAGAGTTACTCCTATCCTACGCTTCTCCGGGCAACAATTTTCATAAGAAGCATTGTTTAATTATCCAATACTCTATAAAATTTTGACAACTATATCAGATGAACTATTAGAGAAAAACATAAGCAAGTAAAGTAATTTATCTCCTTTTAATTTCAAGAAAAATATATTTTGGTGTTCGTTGTCAGAAAATGGCCTATTTCCTGAAAACATTTTCAAGAAAATGTTCTCTTTATATTGTCACGACCCAAAATCCAAAAAGACCGTGATGGCGCCAGACACCACTGCCAGGCAAGCCAACCATAATCAATTAACTTAATTACCCATTTTAGTATTTTTGAAATAAAAATTTTCTTTAATAAAATTGTAGAGATAAAACTCATAGAGTAAATGATAAATATTTTTGCAGCTAAATTTCTAAACAATTCACAACCATTCCCAAAATCCGGTGTCATAAGTGCATGAGCATTTACTAGGGAATTAAAAATAAAATACAACATCTGTCCATAATAAAAATTAGACAGAAAAATATAATAACTCTGAAGGAGACTCTGCTAGCTGCGGATCGTAATATAGAATACAACTCACCTATGTCCCCACAATTATTAACCACACCTCTACGCCTACAAGGCCGCTATACATATATGTACATGCACAAAAAAATGTGCAGCAAGTGCAGTATGAGTACGAAAACAACATGTACCCAGTAAGTATCAAGGCTAATCTCGAAGTGGTAGAGACGAGATGGCCGACTTTGACACTCACTATGGGTCAATAATAATAATTGAAATACAACTAGGATATTTAAATAATCATGATTTACAGAATTTTAAATAATTTATTTAATCAGCGAAAATGATCAAATTCCTTCAAATGCAACAATTCTCTAGATATTAATTAAATTCCTTCAATTCAAATAAATTTTCCAATTTATCAATTAAATATCATTTACAGGAATAACAATTAATTCTTTAACAAGCAAGAATAATAATTCATTAAATTTTAAGGATTTTTCAATTTATCAATTAGCTTCGCAAGCTGAAATAAACTATTAAAGTATCGTGTAATTATTATTATTAAGCACGATTTCTGCCGAGGACGTACGACCTGATCCAGAATGTCGTGTACACTGCCGAGGGATGTGCGGCGCGATCCATAGATGCATCTATCCTGCCGAGATGTTCGGCTCGCTCTATAAGAAAGGAGGACATTTTTCATATGTACCTACGGGAATGAGAGTATGTTTACTATAAGATAAATTCGAGAGGATGAACAATTTCTTTTAACGATTTATTTAATCTAAACAAAAATTAAGCATATGAAAATTTTATCTTTTACTACCTTTCATAACAATTCACAATATACACATCAAATAATTTAATTAATAAAGAATATAATTTACACAAGTAATTCATGCTTTGAGTCCTAAACTACCCGGACTTTAGCATTAATAGTAGCTACGCACGGACTCTCGTCACCCCGTGCGTACGTAGTCCCCGCAATTAGCAATAATTATTTAATTTAATCCCTACGGGTAATTTTCCCCTCATAAGATTAGACAAGAGACTTACTTCGTTTTGCTCCAATTTAATCCACTAGTAGACCCTTTCCTCGATTATCCAATTATGTCTGGCTCGAATCTAGCCAAAATAATTCGATACAATCATTAAAATTTATAGGAATCAATTCTATAAGGAAATACTAAATTTTCAATAAAAATCCCGAAATTAATTAAAAATTCGCCCGTGGGTCCCACATCTCAAAAATCCGGTGAAAGTTACGAAATCCGATAACCCATTCAATTACGAATCCAACCATACCAGTTTCACACAAATCTGACTCTGAATCGATACCAAAATCTCAAAAATTCGTTTTTATGAGATTTCTAAAAAATTCCCAAATTTCAATCTCAAAACACTAATTAAATGATGAGAACAATGATATATTTGTGTTTATAGACCAAATCCAAGTTAGAATCACTTACCCTAATGTCTTTTCCTTGAAAATCTATCAAAAATCATCTCTGCTCAAGCTCCAGTTTGTTAAAAATGGCGAATGGGACGAATGCCCTCTTTTATAATTCTGCCCAGGCAGCCCTCGATCCATGGCCTCGATCCATGGCCTCGATCCTCGGCCTCGATCGTGGCCTAGATCCTCGGCCTCAATCGTGGCTTCGATCCTCGGCCTCGATCGTGGCTTCGATCCTCGGCTTCGATCTTGGGAGCTCGATTTTGGGCCTCGATTTTGGGCCAGAATTTCCAGCAGAAAGGAAATATTGCAGCAGCTGTTTTAAGTCCAACGTTTGACCCGTTAACTATCCGAAACTCACTCGAGGCCCTTGGGACCTCGACCAAATATACCAACAACTCCTAAAATATGATACGAACTTATTTGAAACCTCAAATTACATAAAACGACGCTAAAAAATCACGAATTATGCTCTCATTCAAGCTTAATGAAACTTAAAATTTCCAACTTCTACATTTGATGTCGAAACCTATCAAATCAACTCCGATTGAACTCAAAATTTACACACAAGTCATAAATGACATAACAGAGCTATAAAAATTTTCGGAACTGGATTCTAACTGCGGTATCAAAAAGTCAACTCCTCAGTCAAACTTCCAAACTTAAATTCTTATTTTTAGCCATTTCAAGCCTAATTTAACTACGGACTTCCAAATAAAATTCTGAACACGCTCCTAAGTCCAAAATTACCATACGGAGCTGTTGGAATCATCAAAATTCTATTCCGGAGTCGTTTGCACATAATTAGACATCCGATCACTATTTGAACTTAAACTTTTAATTTTTTAACAAAATTGCATATCTCGGGCTAGGGACCTCGGAATTTGATTACGGGCATAAGCCCAAGTCCCAAATCACGATACGGACCTACCAAAGCTGTCAAAATACTGATCCGAGTCCGTTTGCTCAAATTTTTAAAGCCAACTTAAGGAACCAAGTGTTCCGATTTCAACCCAAACACTTCCAAATCCCGAACCAACTATCCCCGTAAGTTATAAATCATTAAAGAACATACAGGAAGTTTTATTTAGGGGAACGTGATTCTAAAAGTCGAAACGACCGATTGGGTCGTTACATATATTATACTAGTTACAAAATGAATGTCAGTATTTCTACAATTAGAAAATGAAAAGGAAGTTAAGAGTATTATCAACTAAGCTAGAGTTCAGGTATTACGTGTTGATATTGTGAATAAAAATCAATGCATAAAAGGGAGATTTGACTAATTGTATACGGTCGAAATCGGGCATACCCGATTTTGGCGGCAGGGGAGTTACCTCGAGGGTAACCTCATAATAGATCGGGCTCGAACTCGAAGATAGAACATCAAGCCTGGAGATCGAAGTATTCATTGAGATCGAGGCCAGCAACAATCCAGATCAAGCATGACTGACTTCGAGTAAGGCGTAATAACAGAATGGCTAGATGTCAGCAATCGGTCAAAGATCACGACGGAAATCCCAGAACAGACCAATCAAAGCGGTTATTAGTGCCAATCATGGGGTCTATTTCTGTTATTAGAGTTGTACCATAATTAGGTTTCCTCTACTATATAAATATGAGTTCCAATAATTTGTAGATGATCATTATTCACTAATAAGAAGAGACATATACGCTGATTTCTTTCATCACTGTTCATCACGGTTTGTTCTATCCTATATTGTTCTTATTAACTAACCTCGAGACTATCTCGAATCGAGGTCGAGGTATCATTTGCAGACCGATTGATTTATTTTATTGTCCAAGTTATCTATTTAATTCGTTGTTTATCAATTGGTGCCAGTTTAAATCACATATCCTTAAAACCACAATATAGGTTTAATTGTTACTCAATATTTAGGGTAAACAGTTTGGCACCCATAGTGGGGCTGAGGATAATAGTGATTGTTCAGTACTGATTTTGGTAAAACACACTATTTTACGCTTGTTCTTGTCAAGTATCTTTGCTTTCAAGTTAAAACATGTCAAACTCACAAAACGCATCCACACGCGGTGACAATGGCCTCGGATTCCACGAGGAAAACAAAAATGTGATTGCTGCAGGAGTCGAGGTGCCACAGGTTAATCTCGGGGAAGCACATGTTGCCAATCTAGTTGATGTCAGTTCGCACGTTGCTCTAAACGCGGATCTAGATGCAAATCTCGATGGGAGCGTACGCAGAGAAGGCCGATCTAGTGGCCAAGGAACACAGGGAAGATGAGACGAAGGAGTCAGTCTCCAAGTGATATTCGAGATGCTTCAGGCTCAGCAAGCCGCTATTGCTCAGT
Organism: Nicotiana tabacum; assembly: GCF_000715075.1. Lineage (NCBI taxonomy): Eukaryota > Viridiplantae > Streptophyta > Magnoliopsida > Solanales > Solanaceae > Nicotiana > Nicotiana tabacum. The sequence continues at coordinate 63,966,520 of NC_134091.1, read as the reverse complement.
TACAAAATCAACATAGAGCTCCGAATAGGGTCAATCCGGAAACTACCCACCGTACCGAGCCAGTACTGGAAGGGTCGAATGGTAACGAATCGGGGACTGATCATGCGGTAATGAAAATGCTCGAGGAGCTCACCAAAAGAATTGAATCAGGGGAGAAGAGAATCGAAGCCAACGATAACAAAGTGGAGACATACAACTCTCGAGTTAATTAGATACTGGGGGCGCCGCCAATCTTTAAAGGGATGGATTCGAAAAAGTTTGTACAAAAGTCGTTTCCTCCAAGTGCGGCTCCAAAACCTATTCCAAAGAAGTTTTGTATGCCAGACATACCCAAATATAATGGGACAACCGATCCCAACGAGCATGTTACTTCATATACATACGCCATCAAGGGTAACGATTTAGAAGATGATGAAATCGAATCTGTGCTGTTGAAAAAATTCGGAGAGACCCTTTTGAAGAGAGCAATGATTTGGTATCACAACATGCCACCAAATTCCATCGACTCATTTGCCATGTTAGCAGATTCTTTCGTAAAGGCACACGCCAGGGCCATAAAGGTCGCGACAAGGAAATCATACCTTTTCAAGGTAAGACAAAGGGATGCTGAAATGCTGAGGGAGTTCGTGTCTCGATTTCAAATGGAACGCATGGAGTTGCCACTGGTCATAGATGATTGGGCCGTTCAAGCTTTCACCCAAGGGTTGAACGAGCGGAGTTCAATAGCATCACGTCAGTTGAAATAAAATTTGATCGAGTATCCAGCTGTAACTTGGGCAGATGTGCATAATCGATATCAATCAAAGATCAGAGCCGAGGACGACCAATTAGGAGCCCCTTCCAGTTCAGTACATCCAAACAGGTCGGCAGTTAAAAACCAGAGGGACGTCGACAGGGAGACAAGGTCGAACAGAGACCGATATCAACCATATACCGCAGCTCGAAAGAACAATGGTTCAGGACGCAATTCCACCCGGAATGATCGAAGAAGTGATCGAGGACAGAATGCTCAGGGACTTATGAGCAAAAGTGGTTTTGACAAGTATGCCGATCCCACAGAGGCACCTCGGTTATCGAAATATAACTTTAGCATCGATGCATCGCGCATTGTATCGGCAATCGGAAGGATCATAGATACTAGGTGGCCCAGACCCATACAAACCGATCCTTCCCAAAGAAATCCAAATTTGATGTGCAAGTATCATGGCACGCATGGTCACAAGACCGAGGATTG